>NW_006286485.1:276063-289538 GCF_000327345.1 Myotis davidii | reverse complement strand
TGCACATGCTCCTCCTGCAGTGTCACTATTAGATGCTAGTACACTCTTTATTTACAGATGGCACCTAAGTGCAGATTACTTATATGCCGAATGTTTGTAGTCTAAAATTAACCACTGGCATTTATCTGCCTAATTTTTTACAGGCACTATGATTTTATGAAGTTTACTCAGAATTTGTAGCCCTAAAGCTTCGAGATGGCGTCCAGTTCTAAGTCTGCTTTTATTAGTGATGATGATATTGCTAAATATGTCAATTCTTGCTGTGAAGATGACGATTTTGTGGAAGATATTGGAGAAGGGTGTCCCTCTATTTTAACATTATATGTTTTGTTCAAATTTTTTTCTACTAGTATTTTATAATACAATCAGCAAACAATATATACCAAAGATGAAAACAAATGTAGTAAAGGCTTCCTTAAGTTTTTGAATATGTAGCTTCATTTACTTGCGATTCATAATTTTTTTTCCTAAACTACTGTAAAATCAGCAAAAATGCTTTGGCAATTTTAGCATACTTCCTAGGATACTGGTTGGCACTCAAAGGGTTAACAGTATCTTAGGATACTGATCTTGAGAGTCATTGATCAGCTCATTGATTCTCAAACTGGCTTTACATAAGAATCACCCGGGGAGCTCTTAAACATACCAAGGCCTGGATTCCAAACAAAAAAAAAAACACAAATAAAAATGTTTTGGCATTGGACCCAGGCACTGATCTTTTTATAAGCTCCTCAGATGGCCCCATTGAGCAGCCAGGCCAGGGTTCAGAATAGTATTTTTCAAACCTAGCTGCTTCAACAAGATCTCACTTAAATGATTGGTAAAGTAACTGATTATTGATTACAAGATGTATCAATATTTTCATTGATTTCAGAGAAGAAGGGAGAGGGAGAAAGAGATAGAAAAATCAATGATAAGAGAGAATAATTGCTTAGCTGCCACCGGAATGCCCCCTACTGGGAATCAAGCCTGCAACCTGAGCATGTGCCCTGATGGAGAATTGAACTGTGACCTCCAGGTTTATAGGTTGATGTCAACCACTGAGCCACACTGGCTGGGCTAAACCAATAGATCTTTATTATACAATAAAATGTTGACTCATTAGTAGTCTGAATCAATTATTTCAAGTGTATCTTATTAATAACAATATCAGTGGATTCAGCATAAAATTTTCTAGTGCTAAATGTTATGCATAACTGAATTTTGTTCTGTATCTTCAAGAAAACTTATAATAATGTTCTCATGCACTATCAACAAAATATATGTACTTTTGTGAACTGTGAATTTTCTAATTAAATTTTACATGTGATAGCATGATTTTTACATGGATGATACTTTGTTTAAACTACCAAATGTCAGTACTTCACTATAATTTTATTATAAAATGCACATTATCATGAACTGAACTTTGATTTTTAAAAAAGCCTAACAAATATCAATTAGGCTTAACTAGAAAATTTCATGCTGAATCTACTTTGATTTTAAAAATCAAATTAGCTTTAGTTGCCTATCATGTTTTACAAATAAGAATAGACTTGTATAAAGAAAAGGAAAAACAAAAACAAACAAACAAATCCCCTAGGCCCTGGCCAGGTAGCTCAATTGGTTAGAATGTCATCCCGATATGCCAAGCTTGTCGGTTCAATTCCTGGTCAGGAGGTCAGGGCACATACAGGAATCAATCAATGAAAGCATAAATAAGTGGAGCAACAAATCAAAGTCTCTCTCTCTCTCTCTCTCTCTCTCTCTCTCTCTCTCTCTCTCTCATAAAAGCAACAACAATAAAACCTAGCTTCACTTTATAAATCACCTGGTGAAACTTCAGAACATATCGATAGCTGGGGCCCCGCTATGTAACACTGAATCAGATACAAGCTTCCAGTTATAACATAAATTAAGTTCTGGGATGTCATGTACAGCATGGTGTATATAGTTAATAATACTGTTTGTATTTTTAAAAGTTACCAAGATAGTACCTCTTAAAACTTCTAATAACAGCAATTCATAACTTTTGGAAGCTAAGTATATAACTTCCTTATGCAGTCACGGTTATGCTCTAGTTGAAAATATTTGGATAGATTAAATGATATCTCTAGGTCTGTCCTCTTGATGCAATTTATTATTTAAAGATTGCGCTAACGATAAAATTTTATGTGCAACCTTTCTCACTTACCATGTTTTTAATTTAGTTCAACTTTTTTGACCCTGTGGCATTTTACAGTTTCCTACTAGGGTGGAGCACCTGATGCAAGCCTATTTTTAATGAATGAGTTGATACTTTAACCACAATAGGTGAAGGAAAGAGTAGGGTCTGGTGTGCACTAGGAGTGAAAGCCCAGAAAGAACTTTCAGGTCACAGATAATTGCTGCAGAAGCCATGTCCACATTTAGGGAAGAACAAGAATTCCTCTAGGATCTCTTCTGAGTCTCTGACGCCACGATGCAAAAGAGTAAAAGGTGTAAATAAAATGCAAGGGACACATATCTTCCCATTTTTTTAGTCCATATGTCTGTTAGGTGCCAGGCAAAGCAGACTGGCATTGATATTTACTTTGTCTCATCTGATAATACATCAACACAAAAGCACCTTAAATTTTTGTCCTGTCTCACATGTCATTCAGACTTCAATGATTGCTTTCATAAAGAAGTTTGTAAAGATATATTTAGCAATCGGTGTGAATCTTCTGATTTTGATACAAAAATGCTCATGCTCATCTAGGTCATCCTTGATAGCTACCTCTTGTCAATTTCCTATTTGGAATCTTCTACCATACCCCTTAATAGCTTCCTTGAGAATGGCTCTTAGGGATCACCATTTGTCTGCTACTAACATTTGCCACAATTCCAAGTTTCTATCCCATTCACTGTTATTACTCTCACCATCTTTTAATATGCTGCTTTGCCACATTGTTATCCTATATCTGATGTCAGCAATAGAAAATTAAACTGTCCCACCATGTCACTACCCTGCAAAGTCTTCAAATCTCCTTCAGGATAAAGTAGAAGTACTTCTGCATATTTCAGATTTTTCCTAAATGAATGCATCCTCTCTATCCAATCTCTCTTATGATCTGCAAGGCAAACTCTTAGCTCCAGTCAGCTTGTCTTCTCATTCTTTTCCATACATAAAAACATTACCGCAATTGCCATAACCTAGCAGCTTATGTTGGCCCTTCCACAATACACCTCATATCTCCATCTACCCAAGTTGTGTCGATACTTCAGAGTTTAAATGAAATAAAAATCCCACATTGAAGTGTTCATTCCTCGTTAGGGTTCTCTGAGTGCTACAGTTCTCTGTTCTGGCATTCTCTGGCCTCCTGGTATAACTAAAGTCCTTATCTCAGAGATTAGCCTTTATTTGCTCTTTCTGTGAATAAAGGTGTTCACTCAATTTTAAATTTGTCCATTTATCTCCTAAGTAAATAGTAATTTACAGGTTGGGGCAGATGGATGGGTGGGAGGTGATCAACCAAAGAACTTGTATGCATATATGCATAGCCCATGGACACAGATAATACAGTGGTGGTGAAGGCCTGGGAGGGGGATGGCAGTGGGCTGAAAGGGGTCAATGAGAGAAAAAAGGAGACCTATGTAGTACTCTCAACAATAAATATTTTTAAAGAATAGTAATTTCCATGATGGCAGGAACCCATCTAGCACTAACTTTATGGTAGGCACTTTGCTATATGTTTTACATTGGTTATGTAGATTATTTTATTTAATCAAGCAATTCTAGGATATGAATATTATTACAATCTCACATTAACAGATAAGGAAAGTGAGACACAGAGGTTTAAAAAACAATAACAACACAGATTTTACCCAAAGTAAATAATTATTAAGTGGAGAAGCTGGAATTCCAAAACCCAAGATATTTTCTTGACATAATTAAAAGTTTCCCAAACCATTTTTAAAATCTTTATGACTGAGTTAAAATTATCTGAACTTTTAAAACAAACTATTACAGAGGGAAGGCAAGGGGCAGTGAGAGATCATCAAAGTGATACATGATTTTTGGACTGGAACACATGGTGTTCCCCTGGGCAGGATAGTTCCCTGGATTTTTTGTTCATTGGAGTCAAAGAATGAATCCATGGACTGAAGATGATATAGCAAAGGTGGGGATTTATTGAAAACAAGTATAGACTCCCATGTGGGAAGGGGGAAAGTGTCCCATAGAACAGACTCCCACGTAGAGAGGAGAAAAGAGTCCCACTAATTTCCTGTTTCCACGGTTTATAAAGGCTGCAGTTCCTGTGCCTTGATATCCCCTCTCAATATTCCCTATTGAATTAGTTACTATAGTAACTCCTGAGCTCAAAGGTCAAACATCATATGGGACAGGTGATGCCGCCTCCCTCATTGTTCTCCTATTCCTTTTGAGCTTTCTTCCTCCTTCTTTATTTTATAAATATAGACCTTTTTGGCTGCTCCCAGTTCCCTTGTCTTATGCAAATGTAATTGCACCTGGCTCCCTTGTGTTATGGAAATATACCTTCTTCCAGCTCTCTTGTCTTACAGAAATGTACTTTTTCCCAGTCTGTAGTCCTGTGTTTTTTCAAGGACCCCCAATTCTAAAAATTCCCTAAACCTGCCTATATCCCCCTAAAATTCCTATTTCAAAAGGACTTTTATGCATACATATAAGCATAGCCCATGAACATAAACAGTAGGGGGGATGAGGGGATGTGCTGGGGTGTTGGGTGTTGGGAATGACCAGGAAGAGGTCAATGGGAAAAAAAGAAGACATATGTAATACTTTAAACAATAAAGATTTTTAAAACTATATTAAATACTAGTAGCCCAGTGTACGAAATTTGTGCACATTAAAAGGGAATTAATTAGCGGAAATATTTTAATATTGCTATTTGCCCTTTATAATAGAAGTGTGAGAGATGAAAATAAATTAGTAAAATGTATATGAAAATAATATATAAATTTATTAATAAATAGTAACAAAAGGATATAACAACAATAGAGGCATATAAAATGACAAAAACATAATATGAAAACAACAAAAACATGATATAAAAACAACAGTGATGCAAACAATGACTGATAAACTGATTAAACTTATTCTAATATCTCCCTGTACACCACAGTAAGAATAAAAACACTTTCAGAATGCTTGACTAATTTCCCTTGTGATGAAGTATTTACAACTTTAACTTTAATGCCACACCCTCTGATGTGAAAATTTTCCTTTTTAGCATCATCTGTTGAATCAATGGAATCATCACTCAAATAGGTGTGAAAATCTCCATTGAGCATACCCAAAATTTCTTCATTTAATTTTTGAATGTACTCATTTTTTGGACAAAGAATCACATGTTTAGATATATTTTTAATATTATCTATAAATATAGTATTTTAAAGGCAGCTTCAATAATAGATCCACTACAAATCATTTCACAGGGGATTTCAATAATATCCAATTCCTAAATGAAAACTGCTATCAAGTTTGCCATCTCCAAGTTTTACTGACCATTCACTATAAGCAGAATCCTCTGAACTAACATTTGTTGTAAGAGACAACTTTCTGAAACATTCCCAAACATTGCAGTACTTTAAACTCGTTTGTACTATGGCCAATCACATAGCATGGGGTACAATACTCACACATTCTCGAAAATCTTCTCCAAGAAGGAGAATTTTCCCACCAAATACAACATTCAAATTTCTCTTAGTAATCTGTCTATGGCATTTATAGCATGACTGGATGCCATGATGCATTCATCAATAATGAGAAGTTGGGCCTTTTTAATAGTTTTAGCAACTTCACTGTTTATATCGAGTCTAGAAATTTAAGTTTCATTTAGTGGAATGGGTAATTATATTGGGAATGAAAGGTGCTTCCACCGAGAAATAAATTTTCAGCAATTCCTGTAGATGCTGTGGGTAAAACATCACTACCACAACCTCTAATATAATGTATTAAAACTTTATAAAGATATGCCTCCGCACTCCGAGGGCCAGTTCCTGCCTCAAAACTCACCCTACTGGGAAACAGCTCGGGGAGGGCGCAGCCCCTGGCAATGCAACCCAGTACTCAGTGCGTCCACGCTCTGAAAGCCGGTTCCTGCCTCAGACGTTGCCCTTCCCTTACCGGAAACAGCTCGGGAGGGTGAAGCTGTTGCTAGGAGGACCCAGGACTCAATGCGGCTACACTCTGGGGGTGGGTTCCTGCCTGAAACCTCACCACCCTCGCAGGAAACTACTCGGGGAGGGTGCTGCCATTTCCAAGAAGACCCCTGCAGGACTGACTTCCTTCTGGTTGGTCAAGCCTCGATCGTGACATTACACCCAGGGTTTTTATTATATAGGATACTATTTTATTTAGTAATAAAAATAAAATAAACTCATTCTTTGAGGAGTGGTATTTTGGTTTTTGAATCTGAAATCTTTCTTAGGCAAGCAGAGACACAGAAGTAAAGAAAACCCATACATTCTATTTCCATAAGTAGAATAATTAATTTCCTATTCTATAAAAATGACTATTGTTGATGTTTCATGTCATATTGCCAGCATGTATTCAATCTGAGAAATCAAAATCTTAGACACTAAATCAAGCCAAGACCCTGAACTGGCTAAATGACATATTAGGAAGAATATAAGATTAAAGATGAATTGTGCAAGTGAGAAGAGTGTGTCAGTCCTATGGACACCCAGAAGGATGTCCAACCCCCAAAGCAGCAGCCAATGATATATATCTGTGGAGACTGTCATGCAGAAAATGAAATAAAATCCAGGGATGCAATCAGATGCAGAGAATGTGGATACAGAATAATGTACAAGAAAAGGACTAAAATATTGGTGTTTTTTTATGCTTGATGAAACAGAACTCAGAAGAATATCTTTATTTGCATTTGCATTTGCATTTGCTGTTGATGTTGTATAGTTTTTGATGAGTATACTTATCTTTATAGATACAACTATATACGCTCGATTTCATTTTTAAAACCATATTGTATTTAGGTATCTACTAATAGTTTATAGAAATAAATTTTTGTTCAATTAAAAAAAAGATGAATTATGTGCTTTTCCAAGGTTAATTACAGAACAAACCTCTAAGTACAAGGTGGACTAGTATGAGAACAAGGAGGTCTAGTATGTGACATATGTTGAAGGGCTAGGACTAATACACTGGAGATAATGTGCAAGTACAGTTTATTATTTAAGAACACATTACCCTCTGAATTCTGTAAAGGTCAGGGTCAACTTTGTATTCAGACTTTATTTTTATTCTTTGTTAATTTAGAAATAGTCTCCTGAGTACCTCTCTAAACCTCTCATTGTATAGCCTATAGGTACTCTATTGAAAATATTCAGATTAATCATTCAGCTTTATTCAGACCCTGGTATTTTCTTGGCATTGTGCCAATGATATAAAACATGCATACATATAAGATATATAGCGATAGAGATAGATGTATAGATATACAGGGTGGGGCAAAAGAAGGTTTATAGTTGTTCATATGGAAAAGAGTACAATAAATAATAAATAAGAATATAAGAATAAACTCTATGCTTTGCATACTCATAACTGTAAACCTAGTTTTGCCCTATCCTGTATATATCTCTCTATATCTTTTTTTAAAAATAAATTTTATTGATTTTTTTTTAGAGAGGAAGGGAGAGAGATAGAGAGTTAGAAACATCGATGAGAGAGAAACATCGATCAGCTGCCTCCTGCACATCTCCTACTGGGGATGTGCCCGCAACCCAGGTACATGCCCTTGACCGGAATCGAACCTGGGACCTTTCAGTGCGCAGGCCAACGCTCTATCCACTGAGCCAAACCGGTTTCGGCATCTCTCTATACCTTAATCTCAAAAAGATATACAAGCTGTTTAGGAAATGACAAATCCTATTTATTAAACATCTGTGATACTTATTATATATTTGTTATAACCTTATAATACATCTGCAAGGTTGGAAGTAGTAACTTTCATTTTATAGATGAGGAAACTGAGGTGTAAGATCTTTCTTAATCTCAAGTCACATTGTTATTAAGTGAAAAATCTAGGATTTGGATTTAGGTCTCTCTCCCCCTCCCCCCCATGCACACACACACACACACACACACACACACACACACACTGTCTCTCTTTTTTGATGGATTTCCTTTCCATTGTACTACTATGTGCCTCGGAATAAATTAGGTCATGCTATGGTAATAAACATTCCCAAAATCTAAGTAACCGAATTCAAGTTAATTTCTTGTTCACACAAAATGCTCTTTGGGTTTGGGCAGCTCTCCAGGTAACTGTTGTCAGTGTGGAGGCGCAGCATCACGGGCGGCTTTGCTCGTGGAGCACTGCCATCTCTACATGCACTTCCACAGCAAGTGAGAAGGAAGCATGAAAAAGTGCACAGCAGCTCTTAAATGCTTCAGGTGAGAAGTGATGCACTTAATTTGTGCTCACATTTGTTGGCCAAAATCACATGACCACACCTAACTTCTGAAAGAAGAGAACCACACATCTTGGTAAGAATTAGTAATTTCTACTACAACAGTAAATATTAAATTTCAACCCAGTAAATTTCTACTAATTCTTTACTTAGAACAAAACATTTTGCAAAGAACAAAGATAAGAGGATTTGGTTCCTGATATGAAGCAATTGATAGTGTTGATGTAAGGATGTCTAAACCTGTAGGTAATTTTTATGAGTTTACTTGAGCCAAACTGACAACATGCTAAGAAGAATGATCTCAAATGCTTTGGAGAAATAAAACTTGCAGGCTTTTTGTTTTGTTTGTTTTTTACGTGGTTGAGATTTAGGGAACAAAAACAAGATGACAAAAAATTGGGAGAAAGCAAGGGTGAAATTAGACTACAGAATAGTTAAGATTATATGCTCTTTCGAGGGTGGTTATGCTTCTGAAAAAGAAGATTACTCAGTCATTTCAAAGGTGTGTTAACCTAGATGCACAGTAGCAGTGGGTAGGGCTTTCTTATAGCAAAGATAAACCATGTACTAAAGAAGTTATATATGCCTGGGGCATGACTACCCACCATGACCTACACAGTAAAGAATTTATGGTCAGACCACCCTGTGAGGTTACTTTCAGTCACTGGACTTGTCAGATTTATTATAGAGCCATTTTTTCATCTATAACAGTTATAAAGAAAGAAAATCCTATAAAAAGAGTCTAGCATATTAACACAGAAGGGCAAAGAATATTTGAATTCAGAGAAGAAAAAGGCAACTTGGATCTGGAAGACTATGGGAGGTTTAAGGCAATTATATTGGTCTGTGGAGGACAGAAACAATTTAATAAGGAAATACAATAAAGAAAGTTCTGCTTGAAGAAAGAAAAGGTGTGAAGGTATAAGACATTTTTCCCATGGCACTTACAACTGGCAGGTAAGTTAAGACATCTCCACTCTCCAGAGCCAAATGAAACTTCCCAATGGTGATGGGAAGGATAGCTCTTCTGGTGGCAGACAAGCAGCAAGACTATAAGAAGTTCCTGCCTTTTGACTATCTACTTTGCATGGTTTTGCTTTCACACTGCTTCCATATTTTTATCATAGTCACCACAAAATGCATTTCAATTTTTTAAATTGTTATTTAAAAGGTGCCACTTTAGGAAAATTTTCATATCAGAGGACTCTCCAGGCTCTGTGTTGGTAAATACATGCCTGCTCATCCTCCAACATACTCATTTGCCTTTGAGTTTCAGTGCTGCCAAGGTGGAGTTAAACTTACCACTTATTAACTAACCTAGGAAGCTAAGGAGTCACATGTAAGTAAAACAATTGGCCATATAACCAACATTGAGATTCAGGTTCACAAACCAAGTCAATGGGATAGAATATCTTTTGTTCCAAGCCAGAAAAGTCAATGAAGATTCTAGTAGGAAATTTACTACAAAGAAATAGAAATTTTAAACCAAAAGTCTAGACTCATTGCCAAGACACTGGTGAAGCACTTTCCAGGTAAATGCATAACTGCTACCAATTTCTCCCAGTTCTGGCCTAGAGCTTGGGAGGAATGGCCAATTGTGTGCTTAAGAATTTGTATTTTACTCTGGAAAGATTGACATATTTTCAACCATTTTGAACCAAGGTGTAATATGAAATGACTGGTATATTTCAAAGGTTCCCTCAAGTTGCTATATTGAAATGCGACAATAGGAGGACTAAGGAATTGCAATAATCCAGGTGGGAAATAATAGCATCTTGAGTCAGGGTGTTAAGTATAGATATAGAGAGCTGGTCATATTTTGGATATATTTTGAAAGTGGAGCTATCAGAATTTGCTAGTAGATTATATGTGGGGGAAAAGAAAGAGCCAAGGATGAGACCAAAGTTTTCAGTCACAGCAATGAAAAGGATAGAGTTGAAACTAACTGAGATGGGGAAGACTATGACAGTAGCAAGGTTTGGAGGTGAAATTAGGAGTTCTTTATTGAAACATCCCAGTGGAAATATCAAATTGACAACTAGATGTGTGAATCTGAAGTTCAGGGAGGAGGTCCAAGCTGGAAATGTAAATTTAGGAGTCATCAGAATATTTCTGGTATTTAAAAACACAAGCGAGGACTTTGTCACCAAATAGTGCATATAGCAGGAGAAAAAATCGGAAGACTGGGCCCTGGGGCACTCCAGCGTTTGGAGGTCTACTCAGCTCCTAAAAGTCATCCCAGAACTAGGCTTTACAATGGTAGATTGGGTTTTCTGCCACATAGTAAAATGTTTAATCTTAGTCACACAATTATGTTTGTGTCCTTATACAACTCTAGATTAAATGCTTGATGTGAGTCATATTCCCAGACAAGAAGAGTAGGCACTATTTTTAGCTCTACCTGAATTAAGTGAGCCTGACCAGTCTTCTAAAACCTCAGACCATTTCATGTAAGGATTCATGACTTCCAGCCCACTTGCCTATTGATGATGTTAGCCCCACTCATCATTTTGCACTGTTCTTCCATTTATTTCTTGAAAAAGAAATACTTTACTTGTGGGCCTGGCTATATAATTATTTTTAACTATATTTTATCTATGTGTGTGCTTGAATCAGAAAAGGCAAGTCATAGAGTGAGCTTACACTTCACCTTGACCTCTTGCTATTTGTCCTACCCTTTCATGAGCATTCACTACAGTTGGCTTTTTCGTTCTTGAATACCTCTCTGACATTGGCTTTTATTGCATTCACTATCCTAATATTCTCCTGCCTCTATGGCTATTTCTTTGATCCTTTGCAAATTCATCTTCCCCTCATAAAACTCTGAATGTGGGAATTTTTTGAGTCTTAGTCCCAAGTCTTCATCTTTATCATGCATACTCTCTCCCTAGTCAATTGCATCTGTATTTCCAGTTTAAAATACTCTTTATATGCTAATGAATTCCATATCTTTATATTCCTGACAAACCTCTCTTCTAAATTTAGACATATATTTAACTGCATATACACTTAGTTCTTAGAAGCATTCCAAACTTAAATGGTTCAAAATGAAATTTTTGGTCTTTTCCTCCAATACATTTCTAATTTCAACATTCAAAATACCAGGAACAGGCATTGTGTCTTAGACATATCCTTCTCCTTTATTCCTACGGCCAAACCACTGCCAAATCTTGTCAATGAAACCTCCAAAATATATTTCAAACCTACCCTTTTGTCAAATAACTAGATAAGACAAAGAATCCTAAAGTTCTGAGAAACAACATGAAGCTGATGGAACTCCACTGACATTGCACAGTAAGGGAGTATCATCTGATCTTGGATGGAACACAATAGAGATATTATACTTCAATACTTTTGGGGAGGATTAGAACTATAAACATTTAAGATTAAAATGGATTTTAGTGACATCTTGCCCTATTTACTATCTTTGTAATAAAAAAAAAACCCTAAAATCCAGAGGTAAATGTCTTATTCAAGTTGCTACAATTAATAATGAAAAATTTAGGGCTAGTACCTACATCTCCTAATTCAGTATAGTGCTATTTCACAGAGCCATGTTGGAAGGAAGTCATATCTAGGTTTTGATAAGTATGAGTCTAATGCAATACAAACATTTTTCATTATTTTTTATTTTCTAAAAAGTAAGACAAAACTGATTTTGTAGAAATTTTAAGCACTGTAGTAGTAGTGTGAATTAAGTTTTGTCAAAGCATCAACATGGTTTTATTCAAAATACTGATCTTAGAGCAAACAAGCAAATTAACAAATACCCTGGCTTGAAAAGAGCTTAGAGCTCAGGCTGTAAATCATGCAATTACTTGTGGTTGATGGTATTTGTGCAAGGTCTAAGATTTTGGAAGACAGCTTCTGGGAAAGCAATGGCCTTCTGCCATCTGCACCTTAGCCTTCCCTGGACTCTGCTACTGCTTTCAGGATGATTCTGCTGTAAGCTTCAAAAACTTGAGACTATAGTCCTTTATTTGATGAGAAAGATAATCCTGTTAATGTTTTTGCAACTAAGTTATCTACAAACATAATCCACTAACAATTAAAGAGAGGTAGGGATAGACTGGATGGGTTGATGGGGCGGAAAATGGGGACATATGTAATACTTTCAACAATAAAGATTTAAAAACAAAACAATAAAACAAAAAATATAATTAAATATGATAAAATTTTGCCTTTCAGTCTCTGAAAAACCTGATAATAAAATGAACAAAATGTAGTTGAAGTAATTCGAGAAAAGACTAAGGCAGTTGATGACAAAATTTCTTTTCTTATAGAAGAGAGTTGTATTTATGAGTGAAAGCTCAAATTCTCTCCTTATCTGAGGTAAACCCTGAAAGGTCCGGAGTGGGCCAAGGTCACGCACCTATGACATGAGGCCATAATGCATCAAAAAAGATTTTATTCCTGACACCTGGGTGCAGGTGGGCTGAGACCAAGAAAGGCATCAGCAAAGAGAGCAGGAAGAGATAGGTTTTTATTAAACCTTGCTGGCTGCAATCCACTCTGCTGACGTAAGGGTCTGGTCTGTCCTCGGTTCCTCCCATGCCAGGTATCGTCTGGATATCTGAGCTATGCTGCAAGATATCTGTTAAGCAAAATAAGTTTTTCTCTGCCCTGTTTTATTCTCTTTAACCCTTTCAAACCCTATTATTACCTTAGTACCCTTGCAATTAAATTGCCATTGATAGGTAGCTACTGGAGTGAGATCTTTTATTATTTTTAAATACCAAGCATGAAATTATTGAAATGGGACTAAAAAATCTTTTGCTACAAAACAGCAAAATCAAGTCTATTTCTTTCATTCAAGATAAAATTATCTGAGATTATCTGCTTAATTAACACCTAACTTCTGTACTTTGGCAAAAGGAAAATCATTGAGACAAACACTGCTTATATTGCCAAATATGTGATTTTGGAAACATGTTTTTCAATCATATGGTGTGTATAGTTTGGGTCAAGCACATAGATTTTAGGTTCATGAAGAACTGTTTTAAATCTTGCCTCAGTCACTTCCTCACAACCCTGAGCAAATTACTTAAAATATACATGCA
>NW_006286485.1:271979-275786 GCF_000327345.1 Myotis davidii | reverse complement strand
CCTGAGAGCTGCAGCTACTCTTTGCTGTTCAAAGCCCAGCTCCTTGCCTGGCAAAGCCTGCAGTAGCTATACAGCCCCTCCTTTGGGATCAACTTCCAGGCCCAGCTTCCGGCCAGCTTCTTCTCTTCTTCCAGCTCTGTCTTGAAGTGACAAGAAAAAAGTAACAGGTTGCCAAAAATCAAACACTTCAAGTCTATTCTTTCTGTTAACGTAAGAAAACATTCAAACCTATAAAGAATTTTTGTGAGTTTATTTGAGACAAAATGTAGACAATTACTGGGAAACAGAATTTCAATGTATTGGGATAATGCTTCAGGGAATGGCACTTTTTCATCTTGTTTTATACATTACAATCAAAGGAGGAGATGCAAGTGGGTTACATGAAATCCACTGGTGATAGATTAGGGATGTCAGAGAAAGCAAAGTGGGAAAACTTCTGGGACTGGATAAAAATTGAAATGATTTATTTTACATAGTTGGGTACAGAATAGTTAACAGTCAGCAATTAACAAGAGAACAATTAACAATGAAGGAATTTTAGGTCTCTGTCCTGGTGCCCTGGCACATTGGTTGTGCCCTGAGGGGTCCTAAAAAAGGGAAGTTACAAGTTACCCTGACATTCCATGGTATGTTATCTTAGATGCAAAAAGACAATAGGCTCAGTAAAGATTGAAGTTGATCTTTGTCAAGGAAGATACTAGCCTAGGACATGACTAGCCATTATAAACTGCTTTTTAATTAAAAGGTTTTAATTTCAGACCATCCTTTGTGGTTACTTTAGGTCTCTTGAGTTTGCAAAGCTGCCATGCAGGCCTTCCCTGAGTTAGGTTACCATGTGGCCTCTTTTTTATTCACATTTCCTTCTCCTTTTCATCATAAGCCACTGTAAAATGTCTTCTCTGTATGGGTAGAAGAACTGAATAGTTAAGTATCTAATCCTCGAGCCTAATCATTATATAAAGAAACAGCAAGTTTATTAGGCAAGTTTAATTGGGCAAATAAAGAGTCTCTGAAGAGAAAGCCAGTATTCGCCACCAAATTCTGGCTATTCTTAGACAATAAAAAATGTTTATAGCTACTCCTCAGCCGCTGAACCCATCACAGCCATGTGAAACAGTATATGCTAATAGAGACACTTCGCTGGAACTGCTATATCTATGTGATTTTTTTAAATGTCTAAAGTTACATACCAGTTTTCCTACACTTGAGCCCTTGAGAAATCTTTTTTTTTTTTTTTTTAAGTTAAATAAGATATGGTGCCTTGTCCTGGTAATTCAGTTGGTTAGAGCATTGTCCTGATACAACAAGGTTGCAAGTTCAATCTCCTGTCAGGGCACATACAAGAAGCAACCAATGAATGCATAAATAAGTGAAACAACAAATCATTCAATGTTTCTCTCTCTTCTCTTTCTCTTTCTCTCCCTTCCTCTCTCTCTCTTTAAAATCATTTTTTTAAAGTTAAGTAAGATAAAGTAGGTTGAAGAAAATGACTGTTTCAAAATGTAAATGCATGACATTTAGCATCTGCATTTTTTAATGAATGAGAATTATGCTTCACAATATTCTGTTCATGCTGTTGTGCAGAATAGAACAGACCTGGGAACTGAGAGAAATAAGGCAGAGCCTAAAGAAATGGATCAGAACCAATGAAAATGTTATGAGAGAAATCGGCTAGCAGGAAGCTACAAAACAAATGCACTTGTTGGTTCAGAAAAGGACTGTTTATTTGCACCAGTGCTGGCTCAGCAGAGTCATCTGGCAAGGCTGAGCCCCAAACGCTGCACGGCTTTGCCTTATATACATTTCTAGGTTCTCTGTCTCCCATTTATGGCATTCATACACATTTTAGACATTCTTTCTAAGTTACATGCTAAGCTTCGGGGTATCTGTTGCAGCAGAGCTTGGACCCTCCGTGCTGGCCAAGCCCAT
Organism: Myotis davidii; assembly: GCF_000327345.1. Classification (NCBI taxonomy): domain Eukaryota; kingdom Metazoa; phylum Chordata; class Mammalia; order Chiroptera; family Vespertilionidae; genus Myotis; species Myotis davidii. The sequence continues at coordinate 273,857 of NW_006286485.1, read as the reverse complement.
CTAGAGGCTCAGAGCAGGCAGCTCACCTCCCCTATTTCTATGCGTGCACAACACCCACCCTCCCACTGTTGCCCCATGCTCTCGGCTGTTTCTTCCACCACATCACACCCGAAGCCACTTGGAGCCTTCGGCCAGGACTCTGCCATGTGATGCAGCCCTCGATGGGGCCCAGCACCCTGGCCTGGGAGGATGCGGCCCAGGGCGGCTGGGAGCTGAGCAGGACCCCTGTGCCAACCCTCTGGGGCCCTGGCCTCCAGAGCCACCACTGCTGCCCAGCCTCCAACAGACATGACATTCAAGCCATATTCCAACCGGAGTTCTTGCAGTGTCTTAGATGATGAGGGCTGCAACCTGAGACAGCAGAAGCTTGACCAGCAGTGGACCCTGCTGCAGCAGAAGCAGAAGAAGCAAGAGAGATTACAGAAGCGGAGGCTTGCTTATGGTGGCGCAAGGAAGAAGGGTGCTTGCCATCTCAAAAACAAACTGTCAGGTTTTGGCTATGAAGCCCACTACTCCCAGACTTGTCCTTATTAGAAATAAGGTGGTTCAGGTAAATATTTTTGCAACACAATGTATTTTTTAAACTTGACTATAAGACATTTATTAACATTAATTCTAATTTTAGAATAAAATCAAAGTTCTAAAATATCAATATTATGGTAAACTAAAGTCAAACAACACACGATATCAGAACCATAAAATACCCCTGACCTTCAGATTTGGGAACTGACTTTTAGAAGTATGAACCTTTATGTCTTATTTTATTCTTAAAGTTATCAATTAGGAAATGGAATCATATATTTTGATAGATTACACTCCCCTCCCTCTCTAGTTCCCATTTCCTAATTAATAAAGCCATTATATTCTTGTCCTATAGCTTTATTTGAAAGCATGATCAGGAGAGGTTTTGTGGTGGCAGTTACACAGACACGAGCAGGGCAAGGACAATGGGTCAGGTACAAAAGGTCATCAAGGTGGAAAACCCCAGGCAGGGCAATACAAGAAGCAACCGTAGGGTGGGACCTCACCACCAAGGTGACTGTTCCTCCCCTAGCATATAGCTGATCCTGAGGTTTGGACCCCCTGACCTTTCCTCCGTAGAGATAACATCTAGGCCTGAAGTTGCATTTCAGTTCCAGGCCCAGAAAAGCAGCAAAATCAGACAAGCTGACCTTAGGACCAGCTGCATTGAATAATGCCCCCCATCCTGGTGCCTACCAATCAATCAGTGAGACCTAGACCCTGAATGGAAACACCTGGAAAGCTACTGAATGTTCTATTGAGATCTCCCCTGGGACCTCCCCTAAGATCTTCACCCTTAAAACCCAGTGGGCTCTCCCTCCCAGGAGCACACCGGTGCCTTTCTCTTTTCCCTCCCCACTCCCATTCCCTGCCCCAGGTATGTTACCATTAGCTTCCTCACTCCAAGCTCCAAGGGCCCTACCTTTACCTCTATAACTTGTTCCTAAACCCATTTCTTCTAAGAATTACTTTTTCTATCTCTGTGATTTTATAAATAATTTTATAAACAAATCTGTGCACAGGTTTCCGGAAGCCAATTCCAGCATGTCAGCAGGGCTGAATCATCTGGAGATGGCAGAGGCCATTTCCCCAATCCTGAAAGGATACATAAAATGATTGTTTGCTGCCAGACAGCTGAGGGCATCTCAATCTACATGTTATTGCCTCCTACTGGCCAAACACCTGAATAGCCATAGGCAGTTTTGCCGGGAGCCGGTCCATCCTTGCTGTTTCAAGGGACCTGGCATATATGGCATACTGTTCTTAATATTTTTGCTCACCTTCTTGGCACTATGTGTTTTAACCAAGGTCACCTCTCTGAGAAAGGTTGTTTCCCCTGGTAGGGATTTTCACATG
>NW_006286485.1:265719-271648 GCF_000327345.1 Myotis davidii | reverse complement strand
GACAATTTGTATTAATAAATAGCAAGGGGTCCTAGACCTAGAGAACATAGTTCCTTTAGCTAAGTCTTCTCTGACTCCCCATAATGCCTTTCAAAATTATGTTTCGTCTCTGGACTCTTATTTAATCTATGCACAGCACCTTCTCTAGATTCTTAAACCCTTCTAGATGCCGGATCAAGACCACCGGTGTTAGATGGGGTCCTTTGGGGTGGCCTGTGGAGATTGGGCCCCAGCTCATGCCCCCAGCCTCACAGCCCTGCAGCCCCGCCTGACACCCTGCCTTGGCCTGAAGCCACCCGCTCACCTGCTCCACCATCCCGCCATGGACCCACTCTTGTCAGGACCCATTGAAACTGGCAGCACCTCCACTGCCACCCACTGCAGTGTTGCATTGCTGGTGCCCATCATGTTCTGTGCCACCCCCTGGTGGTCAGTACACATCATAGTGACCACTGGAACTCCAGGTCTCCTGGTTGAAATCCCTGTCAAACGACCACCCAAGGGGACAATTTGCATCTTAGCCTTTTATTTTATCGGATGTTCTTTGATAGTATGGGTCTTGGCTCTGAATTCCATCCTAGCCACAACCCAAGTACTGAGGTTGCTAAACCCAGGTTTTGTCTGACCCCATCTATCAGACACCTGGTGCCACCCCTGGCACCTACAATAGTTTCTCTGGGTCACACATCCAGGAAAAAGATCTTTAGTGTTAGCAGATTCTTAAACGTGTTAAATACACAGACTATAGCAGCCAAGTGACCCTTTGATCAAATTAGGCTTCAACCTGAGAGTGTGGAAAGCTTCAAAGAACCTTTTCTCCAGAAATTTCAAAAGTCTTGGTCATCTGTTGTCTTTCTACCCTTCTTGCTCAAACTTTTGGAGCAAGTTGAAGAAACTGGGTATTTAGTCTGCAGAAGAGCTGTCTCTGTGGGGACATGATGCTGTCATCAACTACTTGTAGGACAGTTTAGTGGAGGAGAGAGTAGACCCCTATGTATGGACTTGAGAGAAAAAAACAAGGACGATATAGCAGTTATAGAGTTCTTCCTATGCTAAGGGCTTTCCTACCAGCCTGAGATATAAGTTTTCCTTGGAAACAGTGATCCTATAGTTACTGGAGGTAATTATGTATGGGCTGAGCAGTCATTTATTAGATATTTAGAAAAGAAGATTCAGTTTCTATGATAGTGGGGTGGGTCAATCTATTGATGATCCTGGGGATTTTTTTTCTAACCATGATAATTCATTGAAGAGTGAAATGCTATGCAGAGAACTTCTGCTGCTGACCATGACAGAGTAACTAGTAGTGGATTAGACCTTCTGATATAACCAATTATAAGATGGACAAAATATGTGGAACAACTGTTTTAAGACTTTGAACAAAAAAAAAACAATAAAAAAAATGTGATCTCAAAAGATGACAAATGAGGTGAGCTCTGTGATTGGTTTCCCCATGTGTCTTCTGGGAGGTACTTTGTTAGGCTTTGGTGCATGAAAAGGAAATTGATTGCAGAACACAGGGCCCTGATTCTGGGCTGAACACACAGGGCAGGAAAAATGAGCAGGAACCCTGTAATTTATAATGTATGGATGCTGGTAGTGCCAAATTTTTCGAACAAATCAACAAAAAGTTATCAGGGCACATATTAACCCCTAGACCCGTGGTCGGCAAACTGCAGCTCGCGAGCCACATGCAGCTCTTTGGCCCCTTGAGTGTGGCTCTTCCTAAGCCTTAGGAGAACCCTAACTAAGTTCATAACAATGTACCTACCTATATAGTTTAAGTTTAAAAAATTTGGCTCTCAAAAAATATTTCAATCGTTGTACTGTTGATATTTGGCTCTGTTGACTAATGAGTTTGCCGACCACTGCCCTAGACTATGGAACTGCCCCGGCAACCCAACTGGGTCCCTTCCCTGCATCAGGGAGCTTTTCTGTAATAAAACTGCTTTCACTCATCTCTTTTGTGAACTCATTCTTTGATTTTGAGAGACAACAAACTCAGACTTGAACAGAAATTTTGGATATCAACAACTTGGAGAGTATGAACACAAAAGGGATGCTGTAATAAGTCATAAATTCCTCACTGGGCAGGTCATGGTGGGTAGTCACACCCAAGGCACATATTTCTTTAGTGAAAAGTTTAAGCAAACCCTGTCTATTGTTCGTGTGCATCTAGGTGAACACACCTTTGAAATGCCAGAAATAATACCTTTTGAAGGTGTGATCAACCTCAAATGAGCACATAATCTTAATGAACCTGTAATCCAGTCCCCACCTTGCTTTCTTCCACCCTCATGTAATATTCCTTTCATTTCCTCCTAATTTCAAATGCATAAAAGAAACTGCAAAGCTGTTATTTTTCAGAGAATTTGAGAGCTAGTTCCCCAGCATATGTCATCAGTTTGGCTCAAATAATCTCTTGTAAAAGTTCTCTAAAGATTTCCTTATGTCTGCAGGAGGATTAGACAACTAGAACTGTTACCAGTGGGGAGAGGTCCTCATCTCCACATGTCGCTCGTGGGAATGGATTTCTTCCCATATCCTGAGGAAAATAATTTTCTGAGACTCACCCTGGAGGGGGAGATATTGTAGAAAGCTTTATTTTTGTGGAATCAAGTCCCTGGGTTTAAGGTATTATTTCCCTTTGTCCTGCCAAGGAAGAAGTGTAGCAAGGAAAAAGAGCTAAAATCAAAGCCAATGTCCAGAATTTCTGTTCCATGTCAGGATAGTCCAATTCAGCATTAGGCTAGCTTACTTTGTGTTCCCAGCTATAGTCCATCAGTCCATTACATTTGGGGTCTGCTTGGCCGTGGGCCATATGGGAAAATGTAAGAGAGCCAAGACCCACATGAGTGTTTTTAACATAAGAAACATTCAAACTTGTAAGGAAGTTTTTTAGTTTATTTGAGCCAAAGTGTTGATAATTGTCAGGAAGGAGAATCTCAGTGTATTGAGATAATGCTCCTAAGAATGGTGATTTTTTTCACCTATTTTATAAATTGCCATCAAAGGAGGAGTTGTAAATGGGTTACATGAAATACATTGGTGATAGATTAGGAAAGTGGGAGAAAGCAAAGTGGGAAGCCTCTGGGACTGGATAAAAAGTGAAATGATAGACACATACTTCTTTTATATAGATGGGCATAGGATAGTTAACAGTCAACAAGTAACAAGATAACAATAACAATGAGGGAATTTGTGGTCTCTACCTTGGAGCCCTGGAGCATAGGTTGTTCCCTGAGGGGTCTAGAAAAAAGTGAAGTTATCTTGACACTAGAGGCCCTGTGCATGAAATTAGTGCAAGGGGGTGGGGGGGTGTCCCTCAGCCCAGCCTGCACCCTCTCCAATCTGGGACCCCTTATATCTGGGAAATAAAGTATTTAAAAATCAGCAATTTAAACAATCCTAAGAACAATAATTATTCTCAGTTCATTTAGTCCCATAACCATTTTTGTTTATACTAATTATTTGCTAGTATTTTTAAAATTAATTCAGTTATTCTTTAGAGTTCGATAAATTTTCATCTAGTTCAAAGATATGTCCTGCTTAGAAGCCTGCAATTTAGAGTAAGTCAGCATCTTTTTCATGGATTTTTTTTCTAAAGATGTAACATACCTACAAATGTGTCAGAGTAAAACAGTCATTGTCTATGAATGACAAAACTTAAGTGGCATGGTTATAGATTTGATTATAATGCAACTGATAAAAAACTTTGCTTCTCTGTAAGATATAACATTCTAAGACAATGTTTCTTGGTAAATAATCATTACTGTAAAATGACAGAGAGAATAACACAGTATATATTTAGATTCAATTTTTATAAAGAATAAATAATGTGTAAGATTTTAAAATGTGACACATGGTTTATCAGAACTGTGCATTGAGCATTGGAAATACTAGTAATTCATAAACTCCCAATGTACGGACCACAAACATCCGGAGTATAACTGGCAGATGCCCCACAAGGGAACCATCACTCGTGGCTTGCATGGTGTCCCTGACTGGACACCTGCTCCCCCTGAGTTTCCTGTTTGAACTTGGCTGAATCCTTGCAAGTTCTTTTCTGGAGCAGACTGAAATTTCTAGAACATTCATTTTAATAAAATATATGTATACAAATAGAATATTAATTTTTGTTTGACAAAGCTTCCCATGTAATTTCAAGTATATTAAGTAGTAGACAACCAGTGTGTGGCCAATAAAACATTACTTTGAAAACATTTCTTTTTTTAAGAAGAGAGAATAAATCCTTGAGGTATTCCAGGGACCATTTGAATACTCAAAGTCATCTCTTGGTTAAAAAGTCTCTTACATTTAAACTTTGGGAAGATTGTCAAATATACTCAACCAAAAGATTATGTCCTAAACTATTTGTAAATCTAGGTATAAACACATATTTTGTCGTAATAACTCTAAAAAGACATTCATCAAACTTCAATTGGTTTTAATATTAAATATTTTGTCCAGCCCACAGATTCTGCTTAATTTGCATAAGTATTTAATCATATTTATTATTATTACTGGAGGCCCGGTGCACATATTCATGCACTAGTGGGGTCCCTCAGCCTGGCCTGCACCCTTTCACAATCCAGGACCCCTATGGGATGTTGGACTGGTGGTTTTGGCCAGAGCCCCACAGGCTGGACTGCAGGAATCAGGCCAAAACGGCAGTCCAACACTGCCTGCCACTCCTGTCTGCCACTCCCATTCATCCCAGCCCTGCTACTCCTGCTGTGGGCTCATGCCCAGTAAGTCCCAATCGGGAGAGGCTTGCGCCACCCCAGTGGGGCTTGCCAGCCGTGAGCCCTGCGTCTGATGCCCATTGGTCAACTGAGTGGTGCTCTCACTGTGGGAGTGCACTGACCACCAGGGGGAAGCTCTTGTGTCCTGTATTGAGCATCTGCCCCCTGGTGGTCAGTGCATGTCATAGTGACCGGTCGACCGGGCATTTGGTCATTTTGTCGCTTTTATATATATACTAGAGGCCCGGAGCACGAAATTTGTGCGGGGGGGGGATAAAGGAGGGAGGCCCCCCTCAGCCCGGCCTGCACCCTCTCCAATCTGGAACCCACAGGGATCCAGCCTAAACCGGCAGTCGGGACATCCCTCTGAAAATCTTGGACTGCTGGCTCCTAACCGCTCACCTGCCTGCCTGCCTGCCTGATTGCCCTAACTGCTTCTGCCTTCCAGCCTGATCGCCCCCTAACTGCTCCCTTGCTGGCCTGATTGACATCTAACTTCCCCCCCTTCTGGCCTGGTTACCCCCAGCTACCACCCTCCCCCGCCAGCCTGGTTGCCCCACAAAGTCTGCTGTTCAGTCATTACTGTTACTGTGACAGTGTCCCAGACAATTTGCATATTCCTCTATTATTAGTATAAACTAGTACTAGGGGCCCAGTGCATGAATTTTTGCATATTAGGGTTTTATATATATAGACTAGAAGCCCGGTTCATAAAATCGTGTACTTGGGGGGGGTCCCACATCCTGGCCTGTGTCCTCTCACAGTCCAGGACCCCTCCCTCCTTACCGCCCGCCTACTGGCTCCTAACCGCTCAGCTCACTGCCTCTTAGCACCACCACAGAGGCAGGAGTGGCTCCCACCACCACCGCTGCGCTCACCAACTGTGAGCCCAGCTTCTGGCTGAGCGGCACTCCCCCAGTGGGAGTGCATTGACCACCAGGTGCAGCCCCTGCATTGAGTGTCTGCCCACTGGTGGTCAGTGTGTATTATAAAGACTGGTCGATTTAGTTGTTCCATCATAATGGTAGCTTAGGCTTTTATTATATAGACTAGAGGCCCGGTGCACAAAAATTTGTGCACTCGGGGGAAAGGGGGGGTCCCTCAGCCTGGCCTGTGCCCTCTTGCAGTCTGGGACTCCTCGGGAGATAATGACCTGCTGGCTTAGGCCTGCTCCTGGGTGGCAG
>NW_006286485.1:260145-264671 GCF_000327345.1 Myotis davidii | reverse complement strand
ATTCATGCAAGAGTAGGCCTTCCTTCCCCTGGTTGCCAGCACCAACTTCCCCCTGGCACCCAGGACTCAAGCTTCCCTCTGGCACCCGGGACCTTGGCTTCCATAGCAGCCCTGGCTTCTTCTAGGAGGTTGTCCAGAAGGACGTCCAGTTTAATTAGCATATTATGCTTTTATTATTATAGATTAGGCTAGTAAAAAAGATTATATCCTAGTAATGCCATCAGTAGGCTGAAAATTCACCACATATAATACATAGATAAACGCATATCACATAAAGACCATACACATAAAGGCCATAACATAATTTGAATTACTAATTTTCGCAAAGAAAATGAATTTTTAAAATAAACATAACTTTAACAATCTTTAATAACCTTCACAACATTTTGTAAACTTTTCTACAATTTTCACAAACCTTTTCACCCATTCCGAAACAATTCTCCTTAGAACAACTTTCTTCTTTTTCCCTCAAAAATGAATCTCCATACCTAATGCCTTCTATTATCATAGTTATAAAATTTCTCCCAACTTAACTTGAACTTTTAACTCTCAGAAGCCTCAATTTCCAATAATAACAAAAAAATTAATGACCAGCATTACTTAGATTGATGTTTATGAACACATTTTAAACACTCTCACTTACAACAAAGCATAAGATATTATATCTATAGCTCCAAATCTACTTTACAGACTTTATGCAATAAAGACAAAAGCAAGTAAATTTAATGATACATGGAGTTCAGGGTAAGCTGAATCTCCACTTCATGGGTTCTTGCCTCCCAAAGTTTGAAGAATAAACTGGCGGGCTAAAAGTCTTCTTTAATAAAAATGTGTAAGTTTATTGTAAGCATATACAAACTCACCCTTGAGAGGGTCCCCAAATGGGAGAAACGTTCTCTCTCTCTCTCTCTCTCTCTCTTTAATGGGACAAATCTAAATTCTAAAAATCTGAGTCTCTTTGTCTCCCGGTTTATATAGGCTGTAGCTCTTTTTCTCAATATGACCCATTCTAATTGGACCCTTCCTTAATTTAGGACTCCTGTGCTTTTCTCATTGGTCACTCTGCTACATGGTATCAGTTTCAAAGGTCAAAGCCCACGTGGTGTCCCCTCTCTCTCTCACCCTTATCTTGTACATTTCTCTATCCTGTGTGAAAATGTTTCCCTCTTCCTGGTATCTTGTGACTTTTCTCTATGTTCTGTAAAAGTAAGATAAGATTTTGGCATATCCAAGCCCCCACTTATGCATTCCTCTCCCATGGACCCCCCTGAAACTGCCTGTCCTGTCTCTAAAATTATTTTCCTTAAGACGTATCTAGCAACTAATGTTTCAGTATTTCGTATTATTTCAAAATATCTAGGTATTAAATAACTTTAATTAAAATTCACTAATTTAGAAAGGAATAGTTGAAATAAGTAAAAGTGAGATAAAAATTGCCTAGACAAGAGTTCTTGGTATTTGCATTTCAAAGGTCCTGGAACTTTGGTTTCTGGAAAGCCAATTATCTATAAGCATTTTGAACTGAACAAAGGAGGTTATAAGGAATGTAAAAGGATTTAGTGGCCTTCGAAGTTCTGGAGCCACACACCTCTTACCCTGTAAATACTGCATTGTAAAACAAGGAAACTACCTTTTTTAATTCTTCAATGATTGGGAAATGTTGGCAAAGGACTAACAAAATAATTCACCCATTTCTGAAATGCTTTTCTATTTGAGTATATTTTACTTGAGGCTCTGTAGCGATGTTAGTTTACAGATAGCATATAGGTGAGGGTCATTTCTGAGACTCACAATGGCTTGCATCTATGGAAGACACATTGATCTAAGAAGGCCTCATTCTCCTATCACTTCCCTGAGAATTGGAAAACAGATCTAGCTGCAGGGTAACATTAAACTTAATGGTTCCATTAACTGACCAAACCTCTCCATTGTCCACTTTATAGTGGGGCCAGGCTACATTGCAAAAAATTAACCTTTTTTCTTGAGGGACCCTGAGTCAAATTTCTCCCAGTTGGAGAGCATGTATCCCAAACAGGCGGCTCTTAAGGCAATGTGACCTGGTTCCCCATCTACGGAGAGAAAGCTCAGAGTTAGAGGCATCCCTGCAAGTCTCTGGGCTGTTTGGGCCATTCTGAGTAGGGCAGGTCACCTGATAAGCCATCTCTCAGGCTCTCGTGGAAGTTAATAATGAAGAAAAGATGGTTAGTAAATGTTCAGTCAGTCTCAAGGTTAGTTTCCTCCTGGGAGGTTCCCTTTTTAAAATCATTTTCCCCTTTTGGTTCAGTGTCTGGTTCATTTAGATCTAAATTACCCTCCTGAAAAAAAAAAAATGTGGGCATCACTGATTTAAAATATATATATATTTCTCCTTATCAGGTGAATTGGGGCCAATTTGACCAGTAAAATATATGTTGCCTCATAACTTACCCTAGTTAAAAGGGGATAGGTTCTGATTTTACAAACAGCCATTTGTTACTTAGATACCCCTACCATTTGCACAGAAGGTTTACTCTGAGGGAGAGGGAAACTTAGTTGGGTAGGGTTAAGAATTGATAAAGTAACCCCAGTATCTACAAGGACTTTAGTAATTTCCCCTTTTATGATAATGCTCAAAGAAATTTTAGAAGCAGGACAGGCAGTCAGGAGAAAAGGGAGGTCCATGGGAAAGGGATGCATATATGAAGGGCAGAAATAGCTCCAAGATGCTAGAATGCTTTCACAGAGGATAAAGAAAAGTCACAAGATACTGGGAAGAGGGAGACATATTTTCACAGAGGATAGAGGAATGTTGCAAGATAAAGAGGAGATAAAGAGGTGGGGCACCACATAGGCTTTGACCTTTGAAACTGATAGTATGTAGCAGAGTGACCAATGAGGAAAGCATAGGGGTCCTAAATTAAGGAAGGGTCCAATTAGAAAGGGTCATGTTCAGAAAAAGAGCTACAAGATCTACAGCCTACATAAACTGGAGACAAAGGTTTTCTATATTTTTTTTTCCGAGAGAGAGAGAGAGAGAGAGAGAGAGAGAGAGAGAGAGAATAGAAGAGAAGAGAAGAGAAGAGAAGAGAAGAGAAGGTTTTTGCCTTTGGGGACACCACTTCACAGATGGAGTTTGTATCTGCTTGCAATAAACATCCACATTTTTATTAAAGAAGCCTTTTAGTCCAAGAGTTTATTCTTCAAATTTTGTAAGGACAAGGACCCATGGGAAAAATCTGCACCCCGAATCCCACGTTTCAATTTTAATTTCTTCGGAAGTATTAGTAAGGAAAAGGGGAGAATGCCTTCTCACAGTCCTAGAGAAGTTTTATGTTTGCTTCTGATTTTTCTTTGTAAATCCCATTTCAGTTTTCTGCAATCTTTCTTATGGTAACCTGGCTCTTTACAGCAAAATCAGGCTCCCCTACAGTTTCACAGTGAAAGGGTGAGGACTACGCCCTCCATCTTGCCCCAGGGTAAGGGCTACGCCCTCCACCTTGCCCCAGGGTAAGGGCTATGCCTTCCATCTTACCTTGGCCATGTGCTCAGCAAGGCTTCTTCCTGTTCTTTCAGGCAAATGGAAAGGAAAAGAAAGCTGAAAGGATTCTCTTTTGAAGTCAGTGAAAGACCCTTGATTTGAGAGCTCAGGGACAATCAACACAAAGGAGGAGTGGGTTTGGTTGTGCCGTGGCTTTCTGGGTGGGTTATCGGTCACCTAGATACAGCCTGGGGGGTGTTTGTAGAGAAAACAGCACTTTCAGGTTTGTATTTTTTTCATGAGCACCAAAATCATTCTCAGTCTGTATGCTGGTTGTTTTATTTAGATATTCATTTATTCACTCAATAAATATTTATAGTGAGTCCACTGTGTACTTGGCACTATGCTAAGTATACAGGTATAACGGAAAGCAAAACAAACCTGGTCTCTCGTGGGCTTATGTGATCCAGAGTAGGAAGCAAACTGTAGAAAAATAATAATTTTAATATTCTTATTTTTGTATAATGTAAACAATTAGGGAGGCTCTTTTAGGGACTTTTTTTCATTGGAGTTTCTTGGATTGGCAGACTATATTCTACTAGTTGAGACAAGCTCTAAGTATAATCATAAAATAACCTTCCTCCCTTCATTTTCATAAAGTTCTTTGTCCATAACACCAAGGCCCTAAATGCGCGCACACACTGAGCCCAGCTGCGAGCCCTGCCAAGCTGTACTATAATGTCAGACTCGAGCTAGAGAACATAGCAAGTCTATGAAAAACAAATTGGGATTGCACCTTCCAACATTCTTGCCTGCTTATTCCAGGGTTCCCTACCTTTTTTAACAAGTTGAGCGCCAAGGCTGTTTTGTCTTCCTTTCCGTTTAGCCCGCGATAACTGATTTCACCAATATGCTAGCGGCTGGAGACTGACGAGGTCCAAACGGAAAGTATAGTGTCAGTCACTGGTGACTGACATGCGCTTAATGTGTTAACTCATAACTATTTTTTATAAACATAAAAAGAATACCCTGAATGTCTGAATTCTCACAGAAAAAGAGATTAACGTAA
>NW_006286485.1:239239-256119 GCF_000327345.1 Myotis davidii | reverse complement strand
TGCCAGTAAGGGGGGGGGGGCAGGGGAGCCAAACCTAGGTTTGAAATAAATGACTCTTTGCTTTTGCATTGGACTCACTGGCTCCCTGGTGGGCCCTTGGGAATCTTGAAATCTGGGCACAACAATAGCAGACCTCATTTAATAATTCTGTTGCCTTGCTGTCAGACACCAGTAGGTGTGTTACTTAGAATAGGTCAGAATAGCCAGGATTACATGTTAAAACAGTTAAATTTTTGTGAATCCATCAGAGTGCTGGATAAAGTCGGGAACATTTGCTGATTCCTCTCTATCTGAAACCATCTTTTTTCCAAAGGGAGCCCATTCTCATTTCTCTTAAGTCAGTGGTAGTAAAAGAGATGGAAGGGGAAGGAAGAAGGGAGAGGAAAGGGCAAGTCCAGACAAGAAAGCTCAGAAAGCAAAGGATATTAGTGGTGGGGCTATAGAAGGGTGAAGAATGGGGTGTAGGCTTCCGAATAGTTCTTAGACAATCTGTATGTTTTTGTTGTTAATTCTCACGTGAGGATATTTTTCCATTGGTATCCGAACACAATTGCATTTTGACCATTTTTTAAGTTGATACTTTCTAGTTAAATCTTCCCATTTCTGTAAAGCACTTGCAAGTAAAGGCTTCCCCTCAAGAGTATTAAATGAGGGCTTGGGGTTTGGAAGTTTTCAGCCTTGGAGGCACAATTTCCCATGTTAATTAATTAATTATTTTTTTTATATCTGCAGTGTGAGCAAATTTTCTAGGGATGTTATATAGTGGGTCGAAGTATAATGCTTATGGGTTGAGCTCCGTGGGGCTCTTATCCCTTGAGTCACATTCAACCCTTTTATGTGCTCAGTTTCTCTCCAGGCTGTCTAAAACAATCAGAAGTGTTCAGGGCATCAAAAGATCAAGCCTTATGGGGGCCCCCTGGATTAGCCAATCAGTTAATTACAGTTGAGTTGGGACTTCTCTAAGGGGCTTCTGAATGTCTTAAGGAATGACCTCTGATGCCTTCACAAAGATTGTTAGTTGCCTAAGAACACCAGAGAATCAGGATGGAGGGAGAATGTGCCCCTTTATCTTTGGAGGTGAAGGAGTTCAGTTATCATTTATATGGCAAAGGTTTTTGCTCAGACTCTCAGAAAGTAATTACAATTAAAAAGCCAAAATCAAAACCAGCCACCATTTTTCTCCCTGTAGTCTTGCCTTAGCCTTGGTTCTGTCAACCCTTAACCTTAGTTCCACCTCAATGATTTTAAAAATACAGCTCAAATAAAGTCAGACCCTCTACCAAAAAGCAAGGGAAGTTCCTGGATATGAGAGACAACTCACCCAAGTTTACCCAATGGGCAGGGAACTGGCAGGCTCAGTGGGTCCTTTACTGGATCCTAGCACCTGGTCTGAGTCCCTGGGATGGTCCTGGGTGAGCTTCTTTGGAATCCTGCCGACTATGCCAAGTAATGTTAACATAAGAAACATTCAAATCTGTAAAGAATTTTTGTGAATTTATTTGAGCCAAACTGTCGACAATTGCTGAGAAGTAGAATCTCAATGTATTAAGGTAGTGCTCCAGAGAATGGTGGTTTTTCACCTATCTTTATAAGTGACTACCTGCCATAAAATGCTTTAATTAAAAAGTTTTAATTTTAGATCATCCTTTGTGTTTATTTTTGATCTCTGAGTTTGCAAGGCTGCCACACAGGCCCACCCTGAGATAGGCCAGTATGTGGCCCCTTTTCATCCACAGGGCAAACTATTTTGATTGGGGGATTATGTATCCCCAAATTTCCACAGGCTCCCATTAGCTCCACTGCTTCTAGCCAATGATTTCTTTTCCCAGGTTTGATTGTAGAGTATCTTCCCTAGGTCACCCCAACTTCACTGTGCATGAGTCCATCCTCCCATTTGTCTAGTTCTTTTCCTCAGTAAACTGCAGGGGATAGTCCGATGGTTTCCTGGGGAGTGCAAAGTTGCAGCTTCCTGGTGAAGCTGTCCAAATGGCCATGCTTATAAGGTCTGACCTCCCTTTTGTTGGGGGCAAAAACAGAATATTGGGGACTAGCTATAGTTATAAGAAATATTGATCATGCTCTGTTAGCTGTGATTGCCTTATTCTGATTAAAGAAAGGACATTCTAACCTGGCTGGGAGTTTTACACCCCCAGGACCTGGGAGTCAACCTGAGACCTGGTAGTCAACCTTGGACTTGGCAGTCAACCTTGGAATGTGCTCCATTCTCATTCAGGAACTTCCTATTAAGATGGAAAGATTAATAACCTTATAGCTCAAACAATGGAGTCCCACCCCAGCCCACGTTGCCTACTTCCCCATGCCTATAATTCTTACTTCCCCACGTAATCTTTGTCTTACCCAATATAGGCAGCTGGCTTATGGGGGGTTTCAGAGCAGGATTTTGTGGATGACCTGCTGCTCTCCCATACTGTTGGCATTATTGGAATTAATGCTCATATACCTGTTTCTGCTTAATTGGCTCAAATAGTGACAGGCAGCCAGGACCCATTGGCTGCCAGGTTACATTTTTGCTCTTTTTCTATTATTGATATCTAGCTAATTATAACAGTATCAGAACCTGTGGGGGTGATGAAATAAAGATCTCCAGAATGCTGCATAGGTTCTCTAGTAAAACTTTGGTACATGTTACTTTGCACTGTGTAGGCTGAGGCAGAACAAGAACTCCTGGGGAAAGAAAAAGTATTAGATAATTGTGGACAGAAAAAAAAAGTTCTGTGGAAGGTAACTACGGATGAAAAGGGGCCACATACTACACTTGACAAGCTCAGGGAAGGTCTGCATGGTAGCCTTACAAACTCAGAGACCTAAAAAACCACATAAAATGGTGTGAAAGTAAAACTTTTTAACTAAAAGCAGTTTATGGTGCATAGTCATGCCCTAAGCCAGTGATGGCGAACCTATGACACTCATGTCAGAGGTGACATGCGAACTCATTTTTTTGGTTGATTTTTGTTAAATGGCATTTAAATATATAAAATAAATATCAAAAATATAAATCTTTGTTTTACTGTGGTTGCAAATATCAAAATTTTCTATATGTGACACGGCATCAGAGTTAAGTTAGGGTTTTTCAAAATGCTGACACGCCGAGCTCAAAAGGTTCGCCATCACTGACCTAGGCTAAAATCTTCTCAACTTTTACCTTAATTGAGCCTGTCAATTGTCTTTCTGCATCTACAGTAACATACTTTGGGAATGTCAGGGTAACTTCCCTTTTCCCAGGCTTCTCAGGGCATAACCAATGCACCAGGGTGGAGACCACAAATCCTCATTGTTATTCTTTTTTTAAATAATATATTTTATTGAGTTTTTACAGAGAGGAAAGGAGAGAGATAGAGAGTTAGAAACATCGATGAGAGAGAAACATCGACCAGCTGCCTCCTGCACACTCCCCACGGGGGATGTGCCCGCAACCAAGGTACATGCCCTTGACCAGGATCAAACCTGGGACCCCTCAGTCCGCAGGCCGACGCTCTATCTACTGAGCCAAACTGGTTTTGGCCTCATTGTTATTCTTAAGTAAATTGTTGACTATTAACTATCCTGTACCCACCTATGTAAAAGAAGCTTGTGTCCATAATTTTACTTTTTATCCTCTGGTAGAGGTTTCCCAGCTTTGCTTTTTCCTACCTCTCTAATCTATCACCAATGGTTTTTATGAAACCTACTTATGTCTTCTTCTCTTTTGACTGTAAAGTATAAAATAAGATGCAAAACTGCCATTCTCTGGAGCATTTTCTCAATCAGATTTTACTTCCCTGCAATTGTCATGAGTTTGGTTCAAATAAACTCACAAAAATTCTTTACAGGTTTGAATGTTTCTAATGGTGACATAACTATAATCTGATCATAAACTCTAAATTTGGCAGGTCATGCTGGGTAGTCATGCCCCAGGTGTATATGTTTTTAGTAAAAGGTTTTATTTAAAAAAAAAATCTTTATTATTGAGAGTATTACAGATGTCCCTCTTTTTTCCCCCCAATTGCCCCCTCTACCCAGTTCCTTCCCCAAGGGAGATTGGATAGGTTACTAATTCCACTCTGCTGCAGTGGAAACTCAGGTTGGGGAGCAGTAAGGACCTGTGTAGGGCCAGATGCTGGATTTGAACCCAAGTCCACCAGACCCCACAACCTGAGCTCGTGATGAAGTACTACAGCTTCTCAAAGAGATCTGTGACCCCAGAAAGTAAACAGGAACATTCTGTTCAATTTCCATGCCTCTGATTCTATTTTATTCACCAGTTTATCCTATTTATTAGATTTATTATTTGTTAATTTTGATATTTAGATTCAATTGTGTAGAGAGCGCTACAGTGTTTGGACAGGTTCAAGCCTCAGACTAATGAGAGGGCACAGGCCTCTCATGGCCACGTGGAAGTCCCAGCTTGGAGGGCAGAGCCCTCCCAGCACAATTATAGCCAACAGCTATAGTTGTAAGCTTGAACCTATGGTCTAAACATGTGGGCCCACGTGCTTGAGTGATGTGGGCTTGATAGAGTTCAGGTGCATGTAATTGAGTAGGATAGAAACCCACAAAAATGTTGTAAACATCTTAACCATGCCCTTACTTTGCCTCGTGGAATCTGGCTGTAAAATAAAGACATGGCTTATAGTCTGTGGTGCTGTCGCTAGGTCTCCATCAGAGGGGAGAGCATCCCACCTAGACCCAGCTTTCTTCTCTTGTCTGTCTTTTCTCAATCCTTCAGCACCCCCACTCAGGTTCACCCTTGGCTGTGCTGGTGTGGCACATAAGGAGCCCAACAGGGGCTGAGTATGCCATAGCCTTGCTGGCTTGCCATACAATTGTTGATAGATATGTATTTATTGCCATTTTATTGTTCATATTTTTCTTCTTCTTCTTCTTCTTCTTCTTCTTCTTCTTCTTCCTCGTTCTAAAGAATACCCTTCAACATTTAACGTAATACTTATTTGATGGTGATGAAATCCTTTAGTTTTTTCTTGTTTGTGAAGCTCTTTATCTGATCTTCAGGTCTAAATGATAGCTTTGAGTAATTTTGGTTGTATGTCTCTGTTATTCATCACTTTGAATATCTCTTGCCACTCCCTTCTGGCCTGCATATTTTCTGTTGAGAAATGAGATGACAGATATATAGGCACTCCCTTGTAGGTAACTAACTTCTTTTCTCTTTCTGCTTTTAAGATTCTTTGTCTTTAGCCCTTGGAAGTTTAATTATGATGTCTTGATATGGTCCTCTTTGGGTTCCTCTTGTTTGTGACTCTCTGTGATTCTTGGACTTGTAAGTCTATTTCCTTCACCAGGTAGGGGAAGTTTCTGTCATTATTTCTTCAAATAGGTTTTCAATATTTTGCTGTCTATCTTCTCCTACTGGCACCCCTATAATGTGAATGTTGGTATGCTTGAAGTTGTCCCAGAAGCTCCTTCCACTATCTTCATATTTTTGGATTCTTTTTCATTTTTGCTCTTCTGATTGAGTGTTTTTTGCTTTCTCAGACTTAATTTCTAACTGGTCCTTTTTGATGTTTTTGGCATTCTCACTAAGATCCTTGAAAGTCTCACTAAGTCCCTTGAAGGTCTCATGAAGATCCATGAGTAACCTTACAAACATAGTTTTGAACTCTGTATACAGTAGTTTGCTTGCTTCCATTTCTTTCATTTGTAACTTTTTATTTGTCTCTGCATTTTGGCTGTTTCACTGTGTTTCTTTATATATATTAGGTAGAGCTGCTATGTCTCCTGGAGTTGGTAGAGTGGCTTTCCATAGTAGGTGTCCTCTGGGGCCCAGTGGCTCAGCCTTTCCAGTAATCTGAGCTGGGCAGTCTAGGTGCACCCCTTTGTGGACTGTGTTCAAGGTCTTGTAGTGGTTGAGACTTGATTGCTGTTGGTGTCACTGGGAGGAATTGACCTGCAGGCAACTGACTGTGAGGACCAACTGTGACTACAAGGAAAGAGCTGCTGTATAGGAGACACTCCTGTAGAGTAGGACTTACTTCAGTAGGGCTGTGATGCTCACTGTGTCTGCCTCTTGAGCAGTGGTTCTCAATCTTCTGGCCCTTTAAATACAGTTCCTCACATTATGACCTAACCGTAAAATTATTTTCATTGCTACTTCATAACTGTAATGTTGATACTGTTATGAATCGTAATGAAATATCTGATATGCAGGATGGTCTTTGGTGACCCCTGTGAAAGGGTCATTCGACTGTCAAAGGGGTCGCGACCCACAGGTTGAGAACCTCTGCCCTTGAGTATGTCACTTGTGGATGTGTAGAGTTCTAATCTGGTATGGTCTGAAGATGTCTGCTAGGTGCACTGTATCCAGGGAGGTGCAAAGTCAGCCACTGCCTAGGTCTGCAGCTTCCTCCTATTTGTATTGAGTTTGGAAGTGATTAGGTGAAGCCCAGCTGTGAAGCAAGGCAGGCTGGTACTGGGTCTTGGGCCTTTTATTGATAGGTTTGGTACATGCTGTCACCAGCTACAGCTTGTTTGAAATATTTTAGCCAAGTCTGAAGCCTTAGCCAGGATAGGTCATTCATATGGAAAAGCTGCAGCAAACAGCTTGGGTGGGGCTGCAAAACTAGATGGGGCATGATCTCAGGGAATTACCAGAACAGAGAAAACAGTGTGCTCCAGGTTGATGGGGACTCAGATATAGTTGCAAGTCAGCCCTGGGACAAGGGAGGTCTTGGCATAGGAACAATGACTCCTTTGAGCACCTACATCTGGTAGAAAGCCACTTCCAAGTTCCTGCCCCAATGTCAGACAATCCTGTTCCTCCTCATATGTGTCTGGGTCCCCAATGCCTCCTGGTGCTGGAGTTTAGAGGAAGTGAGTCTGAGTAAGTTCATGCCTGGCCCTTTAAGAAGGACACCTGGCTCTCCAGCAGGTTCTGTGTCCCTCAGGTATAATCCCTGCTGGTTTTTACAACCCAAAGTTACAGGGACTTGTCTTCCCAGCTCTGGGGCCCTGGGTAGGGAGTCTTGTGTGAGGCTGGGACCCCTTGCTCCTCACGGGTGGCTTCTGCAGGGAAGATCTCTCTCCTGATTGAAAGAACACCACATGTGGGTGCCAGAATGGCCTGGTCCGTGCCTCCACCCCTCCTACCAGTCTCAATATGCTTTCTTCTTTACTTCTCTAGTGGTAGGACTTTGATTCAGCCAGCTTTCAAGTGGTTCTGAATAATAGTTGTTCTGTGTTTTAGTTGTAATTTTTATGTGGTTGTGGGAGGCGTCAAGTATTGGCGTTTACCTATGCCACATCTTGGTTTCTATTTTTCAAAAGGTTATCTTTGGCTTAAGCAAGCTCTGACCATTTGTTATAGATGGTCAGAATGGCACCAAGCATTAGACCATTGGGGTCAGATCAAACCTGAGTTCAGCAACCTCGGTACTTGGGTTCTGGCTAGGAAAGAATTCAGAGCAAAGACCCAAACTGTAAGAGTACATTTATTTGGTAAAATTGCAGAGGTGGAAGAAGTAATTCATAGACAAGGTGGCCTGAGGAAATGAATTATGGAAGCAAAGGAAGGGCCCAAGGAACTTGGGAGTGAAAAAGCTAATGGTAACACACCTGGGGGAAAGGGTGGGATAAGGGAAAGCAAAAGGCGCAGACCTGCTCCCGGAATGGAGAGCACACTGAGTACTCAGTCCTAAGGGTTCTAAAGGTGGAGATTTTAGGCGAGGTCCCCAGGGAAGATCTCAATAGAATATTCAGCAGCTTTCTAGGTGTGTCTTTTCAGGGTATAGGTCTCCACTGACTGATTGGAAAACACCAGGGCAGTGGGTCATTATTCAATGTAGCTGGTCCTGATGTGAGCTATAGCATTGCTTGCCTGGTTTTGTTGCTTTCCTTGGCCTGAAGCAGAAATACAATCTAGATGTTATCTCTAGGGAAGAAAGGTCAGGGGGTTCAAACCGCATGACCAGTGATATGAAAGGTCAGGGAGTCCAAACCACATGACCAGTGATATGCTAGGGGAAAAAAGATCACCCTGGGGGTGAGGTCCCACTCTACAAATGTTTGTCCATTGCTAGGCACCTGAGGCTTTCCATCCTGGTGATCTTCTGTACCTGCTCTGCTCATGACTATCTAACTGCCTACCACATTACCATCCATATTTCTACCAACGTTCTGTTCATGACCACTTAGGTATTCCCTAAAGAGAT
The DNA here is from genome assembly GCF_000327345.1 of Myotis davidii. Taxonomy (NCBI): domain Eukaryota; kingdom Metazoa; phylum Chordata; class Mammalia; order Chiroptera; family Vespertilionidae; genus Myotis; species Myotis davidii. The sequence goes on along the minus strand of NW_006286485.1, from coordinate 247,954 downwards.
TTAGGTTTTCTCTACAGTTCTCTTTTCCTACTGGACTCTGATCAGAAATGCCTTCAAAGGTTCACTCACAGCAATGTAGGCTTTTTCTAGAATGCACTCCAAACTCTCCCAAACTCTACCCATTACCCATTCCAAAGCCACTTCCACATTAACAAATTTTTGTGGACAAAAAAGGGGTTCTGCAGAAAGTAACCTGATGGGTGATCTGATCATAAATTCTTAAGTGGGCAGGTCACAGTGGGTAAACATGCCCCAGACATATAACTTTTTTAGTAAAAACTTTGTCTTTGCCTTAAACAAGTCCTATCCATTGTTTCTGTGCATTTACCTTAACACACCTTTGAAATGCCTCTTTAGGAAACTCTCAGAAGAAAACCACCCTCAAGAAAGCACATGATCTCATCCTGGCTGGGTAGCTCCATTGATTAGAGTATCGTCCTGATGTCCTGATATGCCAAGGTTGTGGGCACACATAAGAATCAAACAATGAATTCATAAATAAGTGGAATTTCTCCCTCCCTCTCTCTCTCATTCTCTCTCTCTCTCTTTAATCAATAAAAAAGCGAATAATCTTGTTAACTCTGCTATAATCTATTCCCTACCTTGCTTTTTTCAACTCCATGTAACCTTCACTAAATTCCCACATTAATTCCAAATGCATAAAAGAAGCTGAACAGTCATTCTTAGAAGCTTTTTCTTAATCTGTTGAGATCTTCCTTCCAGATATATCCTTTGTTTGCCTCAAATAAAGTTTTATAAAAATTCTCTACAGATTTGTACATTTTTACTTTGACATCTTTTTAAAAATGTAATTTCATTTTAAAAATCTTTATTGTTAAAAATATTACATATGTCCCCTTTGTATCCCCATTGACCCCACCCCATCTCTCATCCCCAGTCGTCACCACACTATTGTCCATGGGTTATGCATATTACTTTTTACATATTTTTTACAGAACCATCCCTGACTTCTTTATGTTCCATCTTAGTCCATTTGAACAGTTATAACAAAACTAGAGGTCCAGTGCACAAAATTTGTGCATGGGAGGGGATGTCCCTCAGCCTGGGCTGCACCTTCTCCAATATGGGACCCCTCGGGGGATGTCCAACTGCCGGCTGAGGCCCGGGATCAGGCCTAAACTGGCAGTTGGACATCCCTCTCACAATCCTGGACTGCTGGCTCCTAACCACTCACCTGCCTGTCAGCCTGATTGTCCCCTAACTGCCCCCCTGGCAGCCTGATTGAGGCTTAACTGCACCCCGCCCCCAACTTCCCTCCCCTGCCAGCCCAATTGCTCCCAACTGTCCTCCCCTGCTGGCCCAGTTACCCACAACTGCCATTACCTGCTGGCCTGCGCATGGCCATCTTGTGGCGGCTATCTTGTGGCAGCCATCTTGTGACAATGTCACGCTCGAGGACCATCTAAGCTTTTATTAGTATAGATATCACAGACTGGGTAGCTTATAAAGAACAGAAGATTATTTTTTGCAGTCCTAGAGGCTGAGAAGTCCGAGATTAAGGTGTTAACATGGTCATATTCTAATGAAGGACTATTAAATACAGAGTGCTGGTAAAATTGGTATTCTTACAGAGAAAAAAATAAACATTAAAGATTATGTCAATTCCACACTATGCAAAAATATCAATTCCAGATATACCAAAAATTAAAAGCAAAAAGAAACACTATAAATTCTCATAAGAAAATATTGAAGATTATCTAAGAATCTCAGGGAAGGATTTTTAAGTAAGATGTAAAAAAAACCCACAGGTCATGAAAAAAATTTCATTATTTGCATTAAAGATTAATAAACTATTTACATTACACTTTTGTTTATTATAAAATACAATTTAGAATTTAAAATGAACCCAAAACTGGTAGAAACAGCCCCAATAAATATAATCAACAAAGAGTTAGCATCCAGAATATTTGGAGAACTCTTAATTATCAACAAAGCAAATATAATCAAGTCTCTAAACCAGGAGTGGGAAACCCTTTTTCTGCCAAGAACCATTTGGATATTTATAACATCATTCTCGGCCAAACAAAATTATAAACTTAAAAATTAGCCTACTATATTTGGTCAAACATTTAATTCACTCACTCCTAATGCCTTGGCAGGGCAAGACCAAATGATTTTTGGGGTTGGATTCTCCCCCTCCCCAAGAAAACAATCAATTTGAAGAGGTGGGAGGCATAATTCCCTCCAAAAATATAAAAGTTATATAAAAACAAACAAACAAAAAAAACACCTCATGAGAGTTTTTTACAGCCATTAGTGGGGCAAAAATGATACACTTTTGAAAAAATTTTATGCACCCAAAACTCTCATTGGCTGCTGCTGGTAGGGATATAAATCACTATATTTACTTTGGAGGGGAAATGTAGTGATAGCTATTAAATTTGAAAACGTCTAGAAAAATTATACCATAGCCACAGAAATAAGAGACACCTTAGAAAAAATATACTGATTATGAAAAATAAAACTTAAACTTATGGCTTAAAATAGAAAAGGAGAACTTTTGTTGAAACAAAAAATATAAAGTATGATGGTAACGTTAATTTAAGAAAAAATATGAATTAGATAATTACCTTGACAATAATTATAATGCACAATAAAGGTATACTGGGGACAAAATATTATTTGTCAAAAAATATGAAATAAAAATTCTCTTTATAAAAACAATGATAACTTTAGGAAAATATAGCCTTTTTTGATTGGGAAACATTTAAAAATATTAATATAGTCTGTTAAATCAAATACACAGAAGTTGACATGGATAATTTGACTAGTAGAATTATTAAACATCAATTCATAGATACATTGAACTTTTTACTTTAAAAATTGAACATACCTTTTTTTCCAACATACATGGAAATTTTACTGAATTTAATTATATATAACATTGAAAATAAATATATAATTGAATTAGTAACACACAGGAGGCTATAAAATCAAGCTAACGCATTTATATATCTTTTATTTTTTCCCCCCCAGCGTCCCCCAACCCCTGGCACATGCCCTCATTCCCCCCACACAATGTGTCTTGCATCCATTGGTTATGCTCATATGCATGCATACAAGTCCTTCGGTTGATCTCTTACCTTCCCCTGCCAATCCTCCCCAGCCTTCCCTCTGTAGCTCGACAGTTTGTTCGATGCTTCTCTGCCTCTGTATCTATCTTTTTGTTCACCAGGTTATAATGGTCTTTATTATCCATAAATGAGTGAGATCATGTGGTATTTTTCTTTCACTGACTGGCTTATTTCACTTAGCATAATGCTCTCTAGTTCCATCCATGCTGTTGCAAATGGTAAGATGCCTTCTTTTTTACCGCAGCATAGTATTCCATTGTGTAGATGTACCATAGTTTTCTAATATACTCATCTGCTGATGGACATTTAGGCTGCCCTGAGTGGCCTGTGGTCCGGTCACGGGGGTGCACGCTTCAGGAAACAAACTCCCTGTGTCTGCACACCCAGGCTCAAACCCAGCACAGCCTCCCTGTATGGGAGTGGGGTCTGTTCACGGGAGTGTGAGCTTCAGGAAATAAACTTCCCATGTCTGTGTGCCCAGGCTCAAATTTAGCCTCCCTGTGTGGGCAGGAGGGCTGCCTACATGGAGAGGGTCTATCAGTTCCTATGCCACTACAGCACGCTGGTGGGGAGGGGGATGGGCTCTGTGGCTCACAGAAATCTGCGGCCAGGCTGCCTGGAGTCTTGGTGTCCCTGGATCTGTAGCTGTGGTCATAGGTCTTTTACCCGAGTGGCTGGCTGTAAGGTCCCAGTTTTCATCTGAGGCCAGATTGGGTGGTGAAAAGGCTAGGTTCCTAACCTCAAGCAGCTCTCTTCTTCCAGATGGTGTGGTTTCTGTGCTGGCAGTGTCCTCCCTGGATTTTTTGTGGTGGCAAACGGGGTTTCGCCATCCAAGACTGCCCAGTTTGGCAGCCCCCCGGAAGACCCACAGCATCTGACTGTCCCTATTTCACACAAACACACACCACACACATCCACACACCCTTCTATTGCTCCCTCATTCTCTCACACATTCTCCCTCCTGATCTTCTTGCTGGTTGCCATCTTTTCCAAACTACACATTTACCTATGGCAACATACCAAATAGTCCTTTCTTATCTGTGGTTTTGCTTTCCATGGATTCAGTTCCCTATGGTCAATGTGGTCCAAAAATATTAAATGAAAATTCTGGAAATAAATAATTCATAAGTTTTAACTAGTGTGTCCTTCTGAGTAGCATTTACTGGAGAAAACATGGACATTTTATAAATTTGGGATAGCATAATAACCATTTAGAAAAAATATAAAATTGGATTCATAACTCACACAGTGCACTAAAAAAAATTCAAAATGAATCTGAAATGTGATTGTAAAAAGAAGATCATGTGAGTGTTAGCCAAAAGCAAGGCTGAATTTTGGAGTGGGGAAAAATTTTTTTTTAATTAGATTCAAAATCTAGTTGCAATAAAAGAAAAGATTGGTAAATTTTACTAAATGCAAACAAATTTCATGACAATAAAACCTTGATCAAAATCTAAAGAAAATATCTGAATGTCATAGATTAAAAGCTGGTTTTCTTTTTTTTTAAATATATTTTATTGGTTTTTTACAGAGAGGAAGGAAGTGGGATAGAGCGTAAGAAATATCAATGAGAGAGAAACATCAATCAGCTGCCTCCTGCACACCCCATACTGGGGATGTGCCCGCAACCAAGGTCTATGCCCTTGACCGGAATTGAACCTGGGACTCTTCAGTCCACAGGCCGACACTCTGTCAACTGAGCCAAACCGGTTAGGGCAAAAGCTAGTTTTCTTAATACATAAAAAATTTTTTATTATCAAAGGAGAATGTATCAAAATCTGATAGAAAAGTGGGCAAAAACACAAATATGCAAGTTCATAAAGTTTTACCTTTAGTATTTAAATATGAGAAAAGCATTCAACTTACTCATAATAAAATAAATGCTTATTAAATCTTATTGTGTGATACAAGTTCTTTCCTAATAGACTGGCAAAAATTAAAAGAGCCCAACAACCCACTCTGTTGGTATGCTGGGTAAAAGCAGGCACTCACAAATTGCTGATGGCAGTGCAAATTGGTGCAACCCAGTGGGAAGGAAATTTGGCAATGCCTAACAAACTACACATCCATTTACCCTTTGACATAACAACTCCACTTTGAGGAATTTGCCTGAAGATGCACTCCCCAAAACACAACACTGAAGTTATATATGCTTCATTATATACTAGAGACCTGGTGCATGAAATTTGTGCACTCAGGAGGTGGGGGGGGATCCCTCAGCCCAGATTGCGAGAGGGTGCAGGCCAGGCCGAGGGACCCCACCAGTGCATGATCTGGGCCAGAGAGGGACATGGGAGTTTGGCCAGCCAGGGAGAGATCCCAGTAGGGTTCCAGGGCATGTCTGGCCTGTCTCACTCAGTCCCCATTGGCTGGACCCCAGAAGCAAGCTAATCTACCAGTCGGAGTGTCTTCCCCCTGTGGTCAGTGCATGTCATATTGAGCAGTTGAGCAGCCTTATCATATCATTAGCATATTACGTTTTGATTGGTTGAACGGATGACGGGAAGACTGGAGACTTCGCTTATTAAGCTTTTATTATATAAGATAATAACAATATATAAAACAACCCTCATAGCCATTAACATGAGATTGAATAAGCTTCAGTATAACCATAAAAATACATAAAATACCATATAATTTCAGTATAACCTAGAGGGAAAGGGGAAAGAGAACGAGAGTGAAAGAGAAAGAAACTGATATGGAGTTATTTCAAAGATATGTGGACAAAAAAACAAAACACAACAAAGTACAGGTTAATATGCTTCCTTTCTTTTGGTAAAAAATAAGAGACAATATGTATGTATTTGCTAGTTTTTGATGAAAAAACATGGAAAGTATAAACCATAAATTAGTGAAATGGGGGGAGGATGTAGAGAAAGGGAGATTTCAGATATGGAAAGAGCTATGAATAGAACTAAAACTAGAGCCAGACATAGATATTTACCAATGATCAAGTCAACCTTTGTTTCATAATGCTTTTTGTTTTGTTTCATAATGCTATTTTCTGACTAAGAATCTCAAATTGCTGCTTAACGAAGTTTCCTAATTCCTGACTTAACTGCCCATATAGCAAAGGATACATTTCTTTTTAGTTGGATTTAAAACAAGGTTGTAACTTTTTTTTTTCCAAGATGAAATTATGCTGCAAGATACCAAAGCCATTTTATCCTTTCTTTTCAGCTATTTTCCCTTCAGGTTTGTGTGTGTTGAGAAGCACGGAGACTTTTTGCTGTTGTGAAATGAAGAAACCTAAAATAGATCTTAGTGAAATGTACTGGGGTTGGGGAGAGGCAGGCAGTATCTATTTATTTTTTATTGGGTAGTGATAAGAAGCTAATAGGAAATCATTGAGCTAAAAGACAATACTTTTAATTTCCTCTTTTCCTATGAATATTCTGTGGATATTTACAGTGAGACAAAACACATTTAAGAAACAAATTCATATCTACACTAATAAAAGAGAAAAATGGTAATTGGCATACGAGCTAGCCTTTTCATTGGCTAATCAGGGCTATATGCAAATTAACTGCCAACTAAGATTGGCAGTTAACTGCCAACAAGATGGCGGTTAATTTGCATATGTAGGCACAATGTAGGGAGGCAAAAGGGAAAGCAGGAAGAAGCCCCCTGCCACTGACAGTGATCGGGAACCCAGGGGGGAGCTAAGAGCCAGGGGGCAGGGCGAAAGCGGCCCTGGGGGCCGCCTTTGCCCTGCCCCCCAGGCATGATCAGAGAATCAGGCGCCTTTGCCGCCCTGGCCAGTGATAGCAGGAAGTAGGGGTGGAGCCAGCGATGGGAGCTGGGCATGGTCGAAGCTGGCAGTTCTGGGAGCTAGGGGTCCCTTGCCTGGGCCTAAAGTGGAGCCCATGATTGCAGGGCCGCTGCAGCTGCGGGTCCCCGCTGCCTGGGCTGGATGCCTCAGCCAGAGGCATCCTGCAGGAGCAGGGGTGGAGCCCGCACGATTGCAGCGCCCCCCACTGATTGGGGGGGGGGGGGGGTCCCCTGTCCAAGCCTGACACCTCTGGCGGAGGCGTCAGGCCTGGTCAAGGGGCCGACCAGGCCATCGGAGGGTGATGGGGGTCTACGCCTCTGGCCCAGGCATCAGGCCTGGGCAAGGGGCAGAGCCAGCAATCGGAGAGGTATTGGCGTCCCCTGCCAAGGCCTGATGCCTGGGCCAGAGGCATCAGGCCTGGGCTGGGGGCAGAACCAGTGATGGGGGGAAATGAGGGTCCCCTGCCCAGGCCTGCCGCCTCTGAGAGAGGCGTCAGGCCTGGGCAAGGGGCAGAGCCAGCAATCGGAGAGGTATTGGCGTCCCCTGCCACGGCCTGATGCCTGGGCCAGAGGCATCAGGCCTGGGCTGGGGGCAGAACCAGTGATGGGGGGAAATGAGGGTCCCCTGCCCAGGCCTGCCGCCTCTGAGAGAGGCGTCAGGCCTGGGCAAGGGGCCGATCCTGCCATTGGAGGGTGATGGGGGTCAACGCCTGAGGGCTCCCAGGATGTGGAGGGGGCAGGCTGGGCTGAGGGACACTCCCCCCACACCCACACCCAGTGCATGAATTTCGTGGACCAGGCCCCTAGTAGTTATATATAAGCTCAAAAAATTTTTGCTAACTGCTTAAAATCTGCAGGCATACTGGGTGTGGCAAATTGCTGGTGTGGTAGGAAGTAGTTTACAGGGTAAAGTTGCATCCAGGGATAGGACCTGAATGGGAGGATTCTTGACAAAGTTTCCTCAGAAAAAGGCAATGAGCAGCTTACCTGATAGCAGGCTCTTGGTTCCTATTCCAGGGAACATTCTATGGGGGAAATGATAGCTCCTCAAGCTTTTTAATAAATCCACCTATGGCCCAGGAAGTCTTGCATGATCTGCTCTGCTTAGGTATCTGACACCATATTATACCATGCTTCCCCTGTGTTCTAGCATGACCTTTCTTTCAATTGCATCATACTAATCACTACCTGAGGACTATGCAATGGCTGTTTCCAATTTCCGAAATATTCTCGCATATCTCACTATGGATAGTAGTTTCTTTTAATTTGAATCTCAACTAAAAAACCTGAACCTTAGATGCTACCCCATCTCAGTTCCAGTTATTACACTAGTCCATTTTATTTGGGGGGGGGGGGATTTCTTATCACTATTTGTAATGACATAAATATACATATAAATATATATTTATGTTTATATGTTAAAACATATATCCTTACTTATCAGTTTTGTGTCTGGCACTACTAGATGTAAGCTCCATGAGCATGCAAACCAGACCATCTTCTTTACTATTGGCTGAAACTGAAATGCCAACTTCTACAACAGCACAGTAGCAAGCATTCAATAAGTGCTTTTGGCTGGGTGACTAAATGCATCACAAAATGAGTCTTTTTAAAACATCTGTGCTAGGCAAAATACTGATCACCCCCTACTACACCACCACCAACAAGGTCCATGTCCTAATCCCCAGAACCTGTGAATGTCATTTTACATGGCAAAAGGCACTTTGCAGATGTGATTAAATTAAAGTTATTGAAAGAGATAATCCTGGATTATCCAGGTAGGCTCAAGATGATCTTTAGGAAGAAGAAGAAGAAGAAGAAGAAGAAGAAGAAGAAGAAGAAGAAGAAG
>NW_006286485.1:224163-239049 GCF_000327345.1 Myotis davidii | reverse complement strand
GTAGGCAGCTGATCAATGTTTCTCTCGTCGATGTTTCTAACTCTCTATCCCTCTCCCTTCCTCTCTGTAAAAAATCAATAAAATATATATTTTTAAAAATAATAAATAAAATAAAATAAAATAGAATCAGAGGTATGGAAACATGGGAACGACAAACAAATCTCAGAGGAAAGGGGGTGGGGGGAGTGAAAAGAGATTAACCAAAGATCTTATAGGCATAGTAGTGGCCCAGTGCATTGGCAGGGGTGTCCCTCAGCCTGGCCTGCACCCTCTCCAATCTGGGACCCCTTGGGGGATGTCCGACTGCCGGTTTAGGCCCAATCCTGTGGGTTCAGGCCTAAACCATCAGTAGACCATCCCTCTCACAATCCGGGACTACTAGCTCCTAACCACTCGCCTACCTGCCTGCCTGATTGCCCCTAACCGCTTCTGCCTGCCAGACTGATTGCCCCCTAGCTGCTCCCCTGCCAGCCTGATTGATGCCTAACTGTTCCCCTGCTGGCCTGATCGCCCCCAACTGCCCTCCCCCACTGACTCAATTGCCCAAAACTGCCCTCTCCTGTCGTGACCTGCCTCCTCCTCCTGGACCCGCCTCCTCCTCTTGAGGAGGCAGAGATGCCAGGACCAGTCTCCTCAGTGCCAAGCAGAGCCACAGGACCCCCAGGCTTCAAAATGTGAAGCAGCCACCGGGCCCCACCTCCACTGTGCACACGGCCATCTTGTGGTGGCCATCTTTTGGTAGCCATCTTGTGACAACGTTGGCTTTATTAGTATAGACTAGAGGCCCAACGCACAAAATTCATGCAAGTGGCTCTGCCCTCACAGTGCCGGCTTTGTGCAAAATGATGTTTAGTCTAATTATCATTTTACGCTTTTATTATTATAGATATGCATTATGCTTTTATTATTATAGACACAGACGATAAGAAGGCCTGGGGCATGGTGGGAACAAGGTGGAGGGGACAATGGGGGGAAAAGGGGGACATCTGAAATACTCTCAGCAATAAAGGGTGTTTTTTTAAAAGTTCCTATAAGAGAGAGGTAAGAGAGTCAGACTCAGAGGGAGGTTGAAAGATGCCATAGTGCAGGCTTTGAAGATGGAAAAAGTGTCCACAAGCCAAGGAATTCAGATGGGGAAGAGGCAGACAGCATCTGTATTTTTTAAAAGTGGGTAGTGATAAAAAGCTAATAGGAAATCATTGAGCTATGAGACAATATTTCTAATTTTCTCTTTTTCTATGAATACTCTGTGGATATTTCCACTTAGATAAACAAATAAAAGTTATCTAGACAATATTGAGTAGATTAGATATCTGGCTACATGAAGGCATGGGCATACCCAACATAGCATCCCTACTAAAATATTTTACAAGCATTGTAAACCCAATTATGTCTAAAGTGTAACTCATGCCCCATCATGTCTCCGTGAATTCCTTACTATTTATCTGGTCATATGCCCAGAATGCTGAAAGTCTCTATGAACACCCCCAGTATTCAAGCCACCATCAAGTTCTTTGATTTGAACTCCAAAATATCCTGAGATTTATACACTTTTCTCCTCTCCAAAGGCCTGCCTTAGGCCAAGGTTCTTCTGTCTCTTGTCCTGTTTTACATCTATGATCCACATGGTAACCAAAATTACCTTTGAAAAATGCAAATATAATTGTGGATTTTCCCTCTTAAAATCCATCAATGACTTTACATTGCTCTTAGGACAAATAGCAAAGTCCTACTCACAATCTTAGGGACCTCATCTAAGCCAATTCTTTGTCTGTTGGAGTGTTGTTCATGTCCTGGTTTTCAGGAACGCTTATGTGTTTGTGTACACATGTGGGTATGTGTTGGTATACTTTATAAAATTGTTATAGTAGAAATAGGAAATTGTCATCTTTTATTTTACCTTATGGTTGTGTTGTTATCCCATTGATTTGTGTCTTTTTTCTTTTTCTTTCTTTTTTGTTTTGTTTTGTTTTGTTAATCCTCACCTGAGAATATTTTCTCCATTGATTTTTAGAGAGAGTGGAAGGGAGGGAGCGAGACACAGAGAAACATCGATGCCAAAGAGAAACATCAATTGGTTGCCTCCCACACATGCCTGATGTGGGGGCTGAAGCCTGCAACGGAGGTACCTGCCCTTGACCAGAAACAAACCCTGTACCCTTCAGTCCATGGCCGAGGTTCCAACCACAGAGCCAAACCGGCTAGGGCTGATTTGTGTCTTAATACCAGAGAAACCTTAATGTCACTGAAAATTAACAGTCATCTGCTGGTGCTCCTCCAGGAACCTGCATCAAGTTCAAGCTCAGTGCCGCAGAAGCCGTTTTCAGTTTCTATTGTCCACTGAGTACCCTTCTATGGAGAAACCTTCTTGTCCAAAGCTTTAGCTTCTGGAAAGTGCTTAATCATTGCAGTTGCAGTTCCTGGGCAGGTGTTTGTTTCTGGGTGCCCAGAGCTGCTTCTCAAGGGTAATGGCCCACAACCTATTAAGGTATCCCCTCCCTCTTTGTAATATCCAGTCATAAGATTAATGGCTCAAATGTGATGCCACATGCAATACCCTGATAAGATCTGACTTAATGAAAAGCAAGCAGAGACTTTCTTCTGAGAACATATGTCTTCTGAGAAATTCAAAGCAAATTGGAGACAGCATGTAAAATCTCTAAGGAAAAGAAAAAGTTCTAAATGAGAGCATTTATCATCATCATAGATTCATGTGAGCTGTCAAGACACAATAAAGATTTTAACTCATTTTGTCTCTGGCCGCCTTTTCCACAAGGACCTTCATTAACAAAACTTGCTGCTTGACCTGTTTCTGCTCAGCCACATCTCCCACCATGGAGGACAGGCTGTGAAATATATCTTTTCAAATGGATGTCATTGATTTTAATATACCTTTAATAATATTACAGCTTAGTATTTTAATTACTTATACTTTTTGATACTTCCGCCCTCCAGCTATTTTATCTAATAAATCTGATAAGTGCAATAGACTCTGACACCCAATAGATATTGGACATGCAGCATTTTCTCTGTGGTGAACTCACAGACGGGTCAAAGGTGTGCCCCAAGGAACCCAGTCACTCTGGCCTACTGACCACAGAAGGAAGAGGCTTTTGTAGGCTCAGCTGCAGTGACACATTCTTCTTGGCTCTGTGGCAGCACCACCAGAATCCTTGACTTATAGTTTATATGATGGCTTCATTCTGCCATGAGCCAGGCCTGCATTGTCTACCTTAGCCTTATGCAACACTCTTCTGTGCTTTGTTAGCTCTCAGTGCTTATCATTAGTATTTAGCTTCTTATATTCCAGTTAATTCCATTTGTTTGAATTTAGTTCACTGTTACAGGTTGAATTGTGTCCCTCCAAATTAATATGTTGAAATCCTAACACACACACTCTCTCAGTCTGTGAGCTTATTTGGAAATAGAATTGTTTCTGATGTAATTAGCTAAGTTAAGATGAGGTGATCCTGGAGTAGGGTAGGCTCTTAATCCAATGTAAAATGTTTCCTTACAAAAAGGGGGAATTTGGACACACACAAGTCCAGAAGGAAGCTAATGTGAAGGCAGAGAGAACAGCATCTGTAGCCAAGGGACGCCTAAGGCTACCAGGATCTAGGAGAGAGGCAAAGAACAGATTCTCTTACAGTCCTTAGAAAGAGCTACCACTGCCAATCTTTTTTTTTTTTTAATTCCCACCAAGGATGTGTTTTCCATTGATTTTTTCAGAGTGGAAGAGAGAGATGTTGGGGGAGGGGGAAAAAAAGAAACATCGACTCATTGTCTCCTGCACACACCCCAACCAGGGATTGAGCCTAAAACTGAGGTACATGCCCTTGACTGGGAATTAAACCACAAGTCTGTGGGCCAATGCTCTAACCACTGAGAAAAACTGGCCAGGGAATAACACTGCCAATCCTGATTTCACAGCTAGCCACCAGAACTTCAAGACAATAAATATCTGATGTTCTAAGCTATCCCTTTGTGGTACTTTGTTAAGGCAGCCATAGGAAACTAATACACCCACCAATGGATACATTTTGTAAGGATAAAATTTAACTTTATTAATCTTTGTAATCATGAGATAGTTACTCAATAAATGGTTTGTTAAACTTAATTATATGAAAGGTGAAGAAAATCAAGGCACAAAGCTGATCTGTTGGAGAGTAAAACTGGACGATGGTAAAGGATGAACTCTTCCATTACTGGGGAGATGGAATGGGGGGGGGGCGAATAATACCAAGGGACAGATATTTTATCAGGGATGGTTCAAGTCCATAGTCACAAATGGTAAGCCGGTCTTCAAGCAGACCTCTAAATGTGTGCCTTATAATATTAAGGACACAGGCAAGTAGGCTCAAACAAATCATGCAAGGCTGAGCCCTGGGACCCAGTTTACATTTATTCAGCTATCATACAATGGGAAAAGAAATTCAAGAACACAGTGGTGTGGTTCAAGGAAAAACAGTGCTCTCTCTGGAGATAAAAGTTCTTGCAAAAATTGGAAAGCAGATTACGGGAGATACTGTGGACACAGAAGAAAGTATTGATACTAAGACACTGGAATTCTTCAGAAAATCTCACATATTGGAGACCAACACAGAGAGTACCTGGGAAGCCTCACATTGACCTGATACTGAATAAGGATCCAGTTTGCACTGGGGGTCCAGCTAAAGACAGATAAGTCTCAAGATGGTCTTTGAAAAGCTCTACTTTTGCCCGGCCAGCATAGCTCAGTGGTTGAGAATCGACCTATAATCCAGGAGATAACGGTTTGATTCCGGGTCAGGGTGCATGCTCAGAATGCCAGCTTGATCCCTAGTGTGGGGTATGCAGAAGGTAGCCAATCAAAGACTCTCTCATCAACTATGTTTCTCTCTCCCTCTCCCTTCCTCTCTGGAATCAATAAAAATATATTTTAAAATAAAAAATAAAAAGCTCTAGTTTCTACAGGGTTACAATAGACTTACCCAAGTCTGGGATAAAGTAATTTGATACAGTCCACCTACTTTTGGTGTCAATTCACATCTAATTGAAGTAAATAACTCTAATTATAAACCAGTGATTGACTCAAGAAGTTGTAAAGTGGCTGCTCCTATTATGCAAACAGCTTATAGGGATTTTCCATTAGGCCTATACACTTGGCCCAATTTCCATTTTTTAAAGTTTGAATTACTTGCTAAAATGACCACTCAGGAGTCTTATTTCAGGTGTTGCTTTTCATTTATGACACTGGCCTGGCCCCATCATCATTTATGCTCCTGATCTTAGACTTAAAGTTTAGCATGGAACAAACTGATTAAATCCCTTCATTTTCCTTAACACTTTAAAAATTCTTTTCAAATAGGATATAGAATAATGTTGGCCTAAATTGCTTTAATTTACATATATCTAAATGCAAATTCTAAGACTAAATTCCAGAGGAAAAAAAATCATAGCTGTCCTACTTGTAACAAACATTTTCAGTGTAAAAATGTCTAGATGAAAATAAAGCATGGCTAAGCCAGATGGGCATTGAAGTGACATAACTAATAGAGGTTTTTGTTCTTTGTTTTTAAAAAAAGCAATTGGTTTTATGATTTTTGTAACAAGTGAGGATCATAGAAAACTTAAAAATATAGAATATTATAAAGAAAAAGATCACCCAAAATTACACTACCCAAGCACAGCAACTGTTGAGATATTTCAGTTTTTTCTCTATGCAGAACATCATTTTCCCCCCTCCCTTCAGATTAGTCAGAGCCTCACCAGCAGGATTAGCAGAAAGGCTCAGGCATGTTAATCCCTATGGTGCATGAAAGTGGGATGAAAGGATGTCTTACAAGAAAAGTTTGATGCGATCTTTTGCAATCAAGAATATTTTGGAAAGGGACTTTTTTCTTCATTCCACACTGGTCACTACAATTATCTAACTTTTTAAAGCCAGGCATAGGATCTTTGATATGGCCTCTCAGTCCACAGTTATTAATGTTTAGCCCTATCACCCTTTTTTGTCCCAATTCCTCACCACACACTTGCACTATTTCTGCAAATCATATTACTTGTAGGGTGGATGTCACCATGGATGTAGGCATTTGTCTCCATTAATGAGGAAACTTAATGAGGAACATTAATGAGGAAACTTCTTGACATTTCTTCTGTTTCCACCTCCTCTCCTCTAAAAATATTTGACTTATAGCCACCACACCCTACAATCTGTCATAACCTCTGGGAGGCTGGGTGGAGTTGGAAATGGGGTCCACTGATTGTCTGGCAACTTCTACTTTTGGTGCTACCACAAAATCTTAGCTGAGATAAGAAAATACAGAGACTAGGTGATCTTTTTGAAATGGCAAGAAAAAAACACACAGGAGTAACCCAAACAGATAACTTGTTACCGAGTTTTTCTGTCATATATTTATATATTTTAAAATATATTTTTATTGATTTCAGAGAGGAAGGGAGATTGATCAGGTGCCTCCTGCACGCCCCCCACTGTAGATGGAACCCTCAACTCGGGCATGTGCTCTGATGGGTAGCAAATCGTGACTTCCTGTTTTATAGGTTGACTAGAGGCCCGGTGCATGAAATTCGTGCATGGGAGGAGTCCTTCAGCCCAGTCTGCACCATCTCCAATCCGGGATTGCTGGCTCCTAATAGCTCACCTGCTTACCTGCTTGATCATCCCTAACCACCTCTGCCTGATCGCCCTAACTTCTCTGCCTGCATGCCTGATCACCTCTAAGCACCTCTGTCTGCCGGGCTGATCACCCCAACTGCTGCCCTGACAGCTGGATTGCCCCTAATTGCTCCCCTGCCTGTCTGATCACCCCTAACTGCCTCTGCCTGCCAGCCTGGTCACCCCTAACTGCCCTCCCTTGGCGGCCTGGTTGCCCCTAAGTGCCCTCCCCTGCCAGCCTGATCACCTGTAACAGCTTCTGCCTTGGCCCTCAACACAGTGGCTTTGTCCAGAAGGATGTCTGAATGGATGTCTGAAAGATGTCTGGTCTAATTAGCATATTACCTTTTTTTAGTATAGATAACATATATACCCCTAAAAAGTTATAATTTTTTTACATACTTTAAATTATACAGTACATATTCAACCTCTTTTACCCTTTTTTTTCTAAATATATCAATTTTTTTTAATGGAAAAGAATGGGGAGGGATAGAAAGTTAGGAACATCAATGAGAGAGAAACATTGATCAGCTGCCTCCTGCACACCCCTAACTGGGGATGTGCCTGCAAACAAGGTACATGCCCTTGACCGGAATCAATCCTGGAACCCTTCAGTCTGAAGGCTGATGATCTATCCACTGAGCCAAACCAGTTAGGGCTCCCCCCTCCACTTTTTTTTTTTAGATTATCCACATTTGTAGATATGGCATTAGTTCGTTTTTCCATTGATTTTTAGAGAGAGTGGAGGGAGAGGAATATATAGAGAGAAACATCAATGTAAGAAACATCCGTGCAGTTGCCTTCCTTAGGAGCCCCGACCAGGGATCCAACCTGAAAGCCAGGTATGTGCCCTGACCTAGAATCGAACCTGCAACCTTTCCATGCACAGGACCACGCTCATGCTCAATCAACCTATCTACTTCAGCCCGGCCATTATACGATTTCTGGAATTTTATTTCAATTAATTCTTGCAAAGTCTGTGGGTTAGGTAATAGTCATCTGTGGGTTAGGTAATAGTCCCCAAAGCCTCCTCTGCACTGGCACTGAGGCTGCTCTGGAGGATGCCGAGGCTAGGTAATGCAGACAATGACAGGATTTGGACCACTGGAGCCACCATACCCACCTCTCCTCTCTCAGCCTTTCTCTACTGTGCTGGAGATAGGCCAAGATTTGCGGTGCTAGCACTCCGGACACAGGAAGTGCTGCAGTTTTTCCCTCTCCAGAGCTGCTGTCACAGCCTAGAGGTTATAGGGCTGCCCTGGAAGTCCTCAGCATGCCTCCCAATGGGTGGACTCCACAATGGAACTGCTAGTTTTAGATACTTTAAACACCCCAGCGCTGAGGTAAGACTCCACTTCTTGATTCTGACTCTGCTTCTAGCGACTGTGGGACATGTACAAAAAATCCTTAGGCATGCCTCAACTTTTGTGATCAGGATCACAGGCTGCAGGCAAGGTGGCTCCTGGGTCCCGGGGGTGCCGCCTTGCTTGCGGCCAGGCTTTCAGATTGCCATCACCGGCTGGGGAGTGGGCAAAGGCGGCCCCAGTTCTCTGATCCAGGGCTGGGGGGCAGGACAAAGGCAGCCCCCATGGATGCCTTTGCCCTGCCACCCAGCTCTTGCCTGCTGCCTGGGTTTCCAATCACCATTCTTCTGTCCTTCCCCTTTCACCTCCCATCATTGCGCGTACGGATGCAAATTAACTGCCATCTTTGTTGGGGGTTAGCCACCATCTTTCTTGGCAGTTAATTTGCATATCGCCCAGATTAGCCAATGGAAAGCATAGCGAAGGTACGGTCAATTACGATGTTTGCCTTTTATTCGATAGGATGCTCAACCACTTAGCCACACAGACTGGGCTGCCATATATTTTTTTAATATATATTTTATTGATCCTTTACAGAGAGGAAGGGAGAGGGACAGAGAGCCAGAAACATTGGAAACATCGATCACCTGCCTCTTACACACCTCCTACTGGGGATGTGCCCGCAACCAAGGTATATGCCCTTGACCTGAATCGAACCTAGGACCCTTCAGTCTGCAGTCCGACACTCTATCCACTGAGCCAAACCAGTTAGGGCAACTGCCATATATTTTTGGTATAACTAGGGTGATACTATATATACAATTCTAAATGTTACGTTTTGTCTATATTATAACTAAGCATTTTTCAATATTGTTAAAAACTCTAAGCAAATGTGATTAAGAACCACATAGGGTTTAAGCATGAGTGTGCATTTATGCGTGTAACATGCAATATGCAGCATAGTGTAGGAGCCATGAGAGCAAGTTGTGCAACCAGACTGTCTGGATTTTAATCCCAGCACTGCCATCTATTACTAACACAATTTAGTTACGTTAACCTCACTGAGGCTCAGTATCTTCATCTATAAATGGGCATGATAGCAATATGTATTCATGTTGTGAAAATTAAATGAGCCAATATATGTAAAGCCCTGAAAAGAGTGATTTGCGTGCTCAAGAAATGCTGACTATTGTTTCAGTGCATTGCCATGCTGTGTCATTAAGTTATGGGCTCTAGATAGCCAGCCCTCAGTTGGAATCTCAGCTCTATCATCTAAGCTGGGTAAATTATCTAGCTTCTCTGAACTTCAGCTTTCTTATCTATAAAATAAAAATAGTTTCACATCTTTTCAGAGCTCTTGTATCAATTAACTCCAACATTAAAGTAAATTCCTCAGCACAATTCCTGGCATAAATGAAGTGTTCAATACATTATAACTTAATCTTTCTACATCCCCTGTGCCTGAAAGAAAGCCTTCTAAATAGTAAGCACTCAAAAAATACTTGTTGAGTATTTGGTTCATTACATACTTATGTTAATGTAAATGTTTATATAGATCTGAAGGATACACACTAACTTCCCTTGTGGAATAGGATTGGTGAGAGTTAAAGTTTACAAAGATAATAAATTTACATTTTACTTTTGTTATTTAAAAATAATTTTAAAATAATTAAACCTACAAAATAAGGCAAGAATGGGGTCTCATAGCATCCTGGGTTTAGTGAACCATCAAAATGCTACAAATAGAATGAAGGAAGAAGTTGAGTGGCATATTTTTCCATATCTTTCCAAGATATTTTATTTTTATTAGTGTATGCTTAATTTCTGACTGGCCCTTTTTTACATCTTTGACCTACTCACTTAAGATCTTTGAATTTCTCATGAAGATCCTTGAGTAACCTTATAACCATGGTTTTGAACTCTGTATCCAGTAATTTGCTTGCTTCCATTTCTTTCATTTGTGACATGTTTCTTTGTCTCCCTAATTTTGCTGCTTCCTTGTGTTTATACCTATGTATTAGGTAGAGCTGCTATGTCTCCTGGGATTGGTAGAGTGACCTTGTGTAGTAAGCTTCCTGTAGGGCCCAGTGGCTTAGCCTCCCATTCTCCTGAGATGGGCACTCTAGGTATGTCCCTGTGTGGGCTGTATGCACAATCTTGTAGTTGAGCCACAATTGCTGTTGGTGTCACTGGGAGTAATTGACCAACAGGCCAATTGGATGTGAAGACCAGCTGTGACTACAGTGGGAAAGTTGTTGTGCAGAAAACACCCCTATGCAGCAGGACTTGCTTCAGTGAAACTTTGGTGCTCACTGAGTCTGCCCCTTGAGTGTGTTGCTTATTGATGTGCAGACTTGTAATCTGCTATATCTGACGCTGTCCACCAGGTTCACTGGCTCTAGGGCCTCCAGAGAGGTGTAAAGTCAGCCACTGTCTGGGGCCACCATACAGGAGTTATTTATATTGAGCTTAGAGGTGCCCAGGTGAGGCCCAGCTGTAAAGCAAGGCAGGCTGGGTTTTTTTTTATTATTATTAATTTGAAATTTTGAGTAGGTCACATTCCAATGAGATACAGTTTTATACTCACTTCCAAGGCTACAATCAAAATAATTAAAAATAATGTGTTGGAGAAGATGTAGAAAAATTAGAACACTTGCAAATTGCTGGTGGGAATGTAAAAGGTTTCAGCCACTATGGAAACAATTTAGGAGTTCCTTAAAAAACTAAACATATGCCCAGTTGGTGTGGCTCAGTGGTTGAGCATTTACCTATGAACCAGGAGGTCATGGTTTGTTTTTAGGTCAGGGCATATACCCAGGTTGCAAACTCAATCTCCAGTGGGAGGCCTGCAGGAGGCAACCAATCAATGATTCTCACTTATCATTGATGTTTCTATCTCTCCCTTCCTCTATGAAATCAATAAAAATATGTTTATTTTTTTAAAAAGCTAAACACAGAATTACCATATGACCCAGCATTTCTATACCTTGGTATATGGACAAAAGGACTGAAAACAGGGACTCAAAAAGATACTTGTAAGGTAATGTTCATTGCAGCATTATTCTCAATAGACAAAAGGTGCAAACAGCTCTACTGTCTATCAACAAATGAATGGATAGACAGAATGTGCTACCTATACTAATAAAAGGGTAATATGATAATTAGACCAGATAGACTGGATGTTCTTCTGGACAAAGCTATGGTGGCGGGGGCCAAGGTAGAGGCAGTTAGGGGCAATCAGGCAGGCAGGAAGAGTGGTTAGGGGCGATCAGGCTGCCAGGGGACAGTGGTTAGGGGTGATTAGGCAAGCAGGCAGAGGGATTAAGGGTGATCAGGCAGGCAAACAGAGGTGGTTAGGGTGATCAGGCAGGCAGGCAGAGGTGGTTAGGGGCGATCAGGTAGGCAAACAGGGGTGGTTAGGGGTGATCTGGCAGGCAGGCAGGCGAGCAGTTAGGAGCCAGCAGTCCCACATTGCGAGAAGGATGTCCAACTGGCAGTCAAACATCCCCCAAGGGGTCCTGGATTGGAAAGGTGCAGGCCGGGCTGAGGGGACGCCCCCCATGCATGAATTTTGTGCACCAGGCCTCTAGTATACATATAATGGAATATAATACAACCATACAAAGAAATGAAGTTCTGTTACATGGTACAGCATGGATAAACCTTGAAGACATTATGCTAAGTGAGATAAACCAGATACCAAATAACAAATATTGTGTAATTCCATTCATATGAAATTTCTAGAATAGACACATTCATACAGACAGAAAGTGGATTTGATATAACTAGAAACTGGGGGAGGGGAGAATGAAAAGTTATTGCATAATGCTTACATAGTTCCTGTTTGGGGTGATGAAAAAGTTATGGAATGCTCACTTTGGCAGCAGATATACTAAAATTGAAACAATACAGAGAAGATTAGCATGGCCCTTGCACAAGGATGACACGCAAATATGTGAAGTGTTCCAAAAACAAACAAATAAAAGTTTTGGAAATTGATAATAATGAGGGTGGTGCATAATTTTGAGTGTAATTATTGTCACTAATTATACAAATAGTAAAATGGGAAATTTTATGTTATGTTATATGTTTTACAACAATAAAAATTTCCAACGTGAGGAGCAGCTGTCCCACGATTGTGAGGAGCTATAGGGAGGGTTTCTAGGTCAAGCCTCTGGCCACAAACAAATCCAAGCTTGGAGGGCAGAGCTCTCCTAGCATAATTAAGCCTGACCTTATAGCCCTTCCTAATTCTTTCTTAAGTAGCTAATGGGCAGTGGGAGGTGCAGTAAGTGTTGCCAAAACAAGAACATTTGTATACATGTTAATCTACCCTTGTTTTAATCAGACTATAAAATAAAGCATTGGCTTGCAGGCTGGGTCTTTTGTGTCGTCATCCAGGCACGAGAGATCCACCGAGCCCCAGCTGTATTCTCTTATCTGTCTTTTCTTCAATCCTTCACAGCCCCTCCTCAAGTTCACCCTTGGCTGTGATGGCACAGCACAAGAAGCAGCCGTCCCGTGAGCAGCCGCTACCCAGGACCACCCAAGGAGCAGTTGCTGCCCACAACTGTGTGAGGAACAGCTGCCCCACGACCATGCAAGGAGCAGCCACCACCCACAGCCATGCGAGGAGCAGCCACCACCTGTGACCATGAGAGGAGCAGCCACTACACAACCGCCTGAGGAGCAGCTGCCACCTGCAACTGTGCAACCTTGCCACCAAGCTCATAACTGTAGTAATAGGTCCCACGCCACTTAAAACCAGATCCTTCAGTGAGAGCAAAACGGGAACAGAAGAACAACCCCCAAAGGAAAAAAAGGAGGAATCACCAGAAAAGGTACTAAATGAAACAGAGGCATGCAATATGTCACAAAAAGAATTCAGAATAAGGGTCATACAATTCATAAACCAGATGGATAAGAAAATCAACAACCTATGTAAGAATCAGGAGGAAATAAATCAGGCATGATATAGCTACAATAAGAAACATGACAGAAGCTTTCTACAGTAGACTAGGAGAAGTGGAGGACCAAATTAGTGAATTAGAAGACAGGGAAGCAAAATGCACCCGATCTAAACTGCAATTGAAGAAAAAATCAAAAGACAGGAAGAGAGCCTGCAGGAGTTTTGGGACAATATGAAATGAAGCAACATACATATAATAGGGGTGCCAGAATGACAAGAGCAAAGGTTAGAAAACCTATTTGAAGAAATACTGTAATAAAACTTCCCTGATTTGGAAAAGAAAAAAGGCATAAAAGCACAGAGAGTCCCAAACAACATGAACCCAAAAAGACACACACCAACACATGTCATAATTACAATGGCAATTTAAAAAACAAAGAGAGAATCTTAAAGGCTGCAAGAGAGAGGCAGAAAATTACTTACAAGGGAGTTCCCATTAGACATGGACTCACACAGACTGAAAGTGAACGGATGGAAAAGTATCTTTCAGGCAAATGGAAAGGAAAAGAAAAGCTGGGGTAGCAATACTTATATTGGACAAAATAGACCTCAAAGTGAAGGCCATAATAAGAGATAAGGGAGGCCACTTCATAATACTACAGGGATCAACACAACAAGAAGATGTAACCCTGATAAACATATATGCACCCAATGCAGGAGCACCCAAATAGATAAAAAACTTCTGGAAGACATAAAGGGAGAGATCAACAGCAATACAAACATATTAGGGGACTTTAATACCCCATTTACATCACTGGATAAATCTTCTAGAAAAAAAAATCAGCAAAGAAACAGCAATCCTAAATGACTCACTAGATCAGGTGGACTTCATTGACATCTTCAGAACATTTCACCCCAAAGCTACAGAATATACATTCTCCTCAAGTACACATTGGATATTTTCAAAGATAGACCACTTATTGGGTCACAGGCAAAGTCCCTCCAAATACAAGAAGATTAAAATCATATCAAGCATTTTTTCAGACCATAATGGCTTAAAATTAGAAATCAACTACAATAAAAAAATCAAACACTTGGAGGCTGAATAACATGCTATTAAAGAATGATTGGATTACCAAAGAGATCAAAGAAGAAATTTAAAAAATACTGAAAAGGAATGACAATGAAAACACAGCAATCCAAAACCTATAGGACACATTGAAAGCAGTCCTGAGAGGGAAGTTCATAGCATTACAGGCCTACCACAACAAACAAGAAAAACTGGTAATAAATTATCTAACTCAACAACTTAAATAACTACAAAGAGAGCAATAAGGAAAGCCCAGAGTGAGCAGAAGGAAGGAAATAATAAAGATCAGAGCAGAAATAAATGACATAGAGACCAAAATAATAGTATAAAAGCTCAATGAAACCAAGAGCTGGTTCTTTGAAGGGATAAACAAGATTGATGAACCTCTAGCCAGGCTCACCAAGAAGCAAAGAGAGAGGACCCAAATAAACAAAACTAGAAATGAAAGAGGAGAAATAACAGACCCCACAGAAATACAAAGGATTGTAAAGAAATACTATGAACAATTCTGCACCAACAAACAAAACAATCTAGAGGATATGGACATATTCCTAGAAAAATACAACCTTCCAAAACTCAATCAAGAAGAATAAAAAAACTAAATAAGCTGATAATTAAGGAGAAAATTGAAGTAGTCATCAAAAAGCTTTCAGCAAACAAAAGCCCAGGGCCAGACAGCTTCACAGGAGAGTTTTATCAAACATTCAAAGAAGAACTAAAACCTATCTTACTCAGACTATTCCAAAATATTCAAGATGAAGGAGCACTTCCATGCTCTTTCTTTGAAGCCAGCATTACCCTAAACCCACAACCAGATAAAGACATTACAAAGGAAGAGAATTACAAGCCAATATCCTGATGAACATAGATGCTAAAATCCTCAACATAATTCTAGCAAATTGGATCCAGCATTGGTGTAGAAAGT
>NW_006286485.1:209187-222018 GCF_000327345.1 Myotis davidii | reverse complement strand
AATACCCAGAAATCTATGACATTGTTATATACCAATAATGAATTCACAGAAAGAAAAACTGAAAAAACCAATTCCATTAACCATTGCAACAAAAAAATTAAGATACTTGGGAATAAATTTAACTAAGGAGGTAAAAAACTTGTACTTGGAAAACTACAGGACATTGAAAAAAGAGATAAAGGAAGACATAAACAAATGGAGGAATATACCATGTTCATGGCTTGGTAGAATCAACATCATTAAAATGTCCATACTACCCAAAGTGATCTATAAATTCAATGCAATCCTCATTAATATACCAACGGCATACTTCAAAGATCTAGAACAAACTCTCCAAAAATTCATCTGGAATAAAAAAAGACCCCGAATAGCTGCAACAATCTTGAGAAAGAAGAACAATGTTGGAGGGATCACAATTTCAGATATCAAACTATTATACAAAGCCACTGTTCTCAAAACTGTCTAGTACTATGCTCAAATTCACTAATATAGACCAATGCAAGAGTACAGAGAAACCAGAGATCAACCCAAGCCATTACGCACAATTAATATTTGACAAAGGAGGCAAGAGCATACAATGGAGTCATCATTGGAGAGGAGGGAAGTCTCAGTAGGTTTATCAGCAAGTGAAAGAATTGCTCTACTGTTAACTCTTACTTCTCTGTTCTGGATCCCCATGTAGCAAGTTCAACGTAAAACAACGCAAGGGGATTTCCATAAAGCTTTGGCCCCGACCAGAACTTGACACCAGAAAGCTGCAAATCAGCAGCGGGAGTTGGCAGCAAAATAACAGACATTTGTCATAGCAATTTTTATTGATACAGCTCCTTGGACAATGGAAACTAAGGAGAAAATAAACAAAACAAAAAGCTTATGCACAGCAAAAGAAACCATCAACAAAACAAGAAAGCAAACTGAATGGGAAAACATATTTGCCAAATTTATCCAGTGATCCCACTTCTAGGAATATGTCTCAAGAAAACAGAAACAATAATCAGAAAGGATATATGCATCCCTATGTTCATAGAGACACAATTTACCATGGCTAAGATTTGGAAACAGCCTAAGTGCCCATCAGCAGATAAGTGAGTTGAAAAATTGTGGTACATCTACACAATGGAATACTATGCTGCTGTTAAAAAAGAAGGAATTCTTACCATTTGCAACAACATGGATGGAACTGGAGAGCATTATGCTAAGCGAAATAAGACAGTCAGAGAAAGACAAATATCACATGATCTCACTCATTTGTGGAATATAATGTACAACATAAACTGATGAACAACAATAGAACCAGAGCCATAGAAGCATCAGACAGAGTGTCCAATCTATGAGGGAAGGTAGGGGGGTTAGGGGTAAGAGATCAACCAAAGGACTGTATTCATGCATATGCATATGAGTATAACCAATGGAGACAGATGGGGGGGGCAGTGAGGGCATGTGCTGGAGGGTGGGAGTGGCCAGGGAGAGGTCAATGGGGGAAAAAGGAGATTTAGGTAATATTTTAAGCAATAAAGAATTTAAATTAAAATAAAAGTAAAATAAAATAAAAATTTCTTTACATAATACATAAATAAATATATAAATATATGACCTCCAGTTTAAACTTTTTAATAGGGTATACATTCACATTGTGAAAAAATAAAAACATCTAACACTGAGAATCTTAACTCTTGCCTCTGATCCCATCCATCTTGTTTCCTTCACCACTTTCAGCA
This sequence comes from Myotis davidii, assembly GCF_000327345.1. Lineage (NCBI taxonomy): Eukaryota > Metazoa > Chordata > Mammalia > Chiroptera > Vespertilionidae > Myotis > Myotis davidii. The sequence continues at coordinate 220,300 of NW_006286485.1, read as the reverse complement.
GATAAGCACTATTATTTCCTTGAGTATATTTTCAATATATTTTTATACAAATACCAAGCAAAAATAAAATGAATTATTACTCCCCCTTTCCATATATACATACACAGTTGACCCGGAACATAAGTTTGAACTGTGTGGATCCACTTGTACACAGACTTTTTTGGATAAATAACTGCAATGTATTTCCTCTTAGCATTTTCTTTTCTCTAGTTTACTTTATTGTAAGACTACAGAGAGAAGACTGCTTTTTCCCCAAATCCTCATCCCCCTCCAACCAAAAGTAACATCCTACGCACCCACCTTTAGGATATCTGCAAGCAGATTTCTCCCTAGGAAGAGGCACCTGCCTCTATTGTGTATCATGGGGATAACCCATTTCCCTAATCATTTCCTTTCCATTTGCCCCAGGTTGAAAAACTGTCATTAGCTATTTATTTCTTTGAATTCTGAAAATTTTGGATTAATAGAGAAACAAATATAAATGATCTCTAAATATAGGGTCCCAAAAAAGTGTATACACACTTTGAGTAATTGCCAGTACTGACCAGCAGCCCCTGAATGAGGAATGAACAGATTACTCAGATAGTTTTACTGTGAAAGAAGGGACTAAGGGGCCCCTGGCTCTAGTGGCTAGTGCAGCCTCTATTGCCTGCCTTGTCAGGCCTTTATTGGAATTTTTATCTTTTGATATAATCAGTAGGGTGAGTAATCTTGAGAGGACACATGTTTACATTGTACTCTAGGTAAGGGCATCAAGGGATTAAGCATAAGGATTCCAGTAAACACCTGGGGGTCTACACCTACACAGACTTGTTTGGAAAGGTCAGAGAATAATTAGGGGGTGCTACCTTCGACACTCTCCTAAATATCCCTGAAGTCAGAATTCCGATAAACAGGGCAGGTGGCCTTCCACACACTTCCCTTTTATCAGAATGTCCTCCTTACAACTTTCCAAACAAGTCTCTTGTGCACCCCAACAAATAATTATTAATTCTAATGGGTTAAATTAGAAAAGAAAGGCACTTCAATTGAGATATCATCTGTTAAAGTGATATAATAACATACAATTAATACATATAACATACAAAATATGTTAGTCAACTGTTTATGCTATGGGTAAAGTTTCCAGTCAATGGTAGGCAATTAGTAGTTATGTTTGGAGAACTCAAAAGTTATTCTTAGATTTTCTGTGGTGGGATCAGCATTTCTAACCCCTGTATTGTTCAGCAGTCAAATGTATTAACATATGCATTGCTCTATGTCTTCATTCTAGAGACAGTTCCATACTAGTATATAAAAAACATACAAAATATTTATACTGCTGTATAATCACATTTGCTGTATAATTTTCCACTGTGTAAATATACTATAGTTAATTTAACTAGCTCATTACTGATAGAAATTGAGTTGTTTTGAATTTTTGATATTTAGAGTTTTTTAATGTATAATTTTATGTACTTTTAATTCACATGTGCAGTTTTTACTATAAGATCAGTCCTCAAAATTTGGATTATTGGAATCAAAGAGTGATCACATTTGTATGTTTGAAACCATTCCTATTTCCCCTCCACCAGGGTTGTACCCACCACCAATGTTATGAGGATGCTTAGTTGTTAAATAGTCACCAAAAAATGTGCTAAATTTTGTTTTTGCTAATCGCATTAGCAAAAGAAAAATTGCTATCAGTACATTTTTTTATTTTATCAGTACATTATTTGTTTTAAGCTTATTATGAGTACAGTTTGGCATTTTTTCAGACAGGTGTCTCAAAAAAGTGTATACATACTTTAACAGATGATATAGCTCAATCAATGTGCCTTTCTTTTCAAATTTAATCCATTGGAATTAATAATTATTCAAAGTGTGTATACACTTTTTTGGGATACCCTGTATTTAGAGATCATTTATATTTGTTTCTCTATTAATCCTAAGTTTCCAGAATTCAAAGAAATGAATACTAATGGCAGTTTTTCAATCTGGGGCAAGTGGAAGGGAGATGATTAGGGGAATGAAGTTCACCTAATTCTCTCCAGCCTCATCCCCAGGATACACAGTAGAGGCAGGTGTCTCTTCTAGGGAGAAGTCTGCTTGCAGATATCCTAAAGGTGGGTGCATAGGGTGTTACTTTTGGTTGCAGGGGGGTGAGGTTTTGAGGAAAAGGCAGTCTTCTCTCTGTGCACACTGGATCACAATTAGTATGAAAAGTGGGCTGTGAGTCAATAAGCCTAATAAAACTACTTTTAATTTCTATCAACCTCTTGAAGCTATTTCCAAAGAACCACCTTTTAAAATCTCCTCAAGAAAGATGATCATCTGAGCTTGCAGATTTCATACTATACAGCTCTGCAATTTCTTGAGAGAGACCACAAAGCCATTCAATCATTCCCTTTGGGATGAATAAATAACAATGCCACATAAACAGCATCGCTTGGCTGTGGGGGCAAGCTGTCATTTCCAGAGTTTGGGATGTGGTTTTATATGCAAGGGTACAGCATCTGATCATATCAAAAAATTCCAAAGATAGCAGAAATTCAAATGGGTCGGTTTGATATTAAGCTGCCTACAGGTATTCCATTTAGATCAGATGTCACATTTGCAAGCCAGAAGGAAATAAGTGGGATTTTGCTTATTTCACAGAATCTCAGAAGAAAATGAAGATTTTTTTTCCCCCATGACAGACTGGAATTTTCCTCAGACAAGCTTGACATATTGCCGGTCTGTGGTCTAACTCTGTCTGAGAATGTCTCTCCACTCTTCTAAAGTTGCCAAGATCAGAGGCCAAAAGGAAAAAAAATGGAGCTTTTCTGAGACTGCTGGATGATGTCTTCCCCACAGTCCCTCCTGAGGTGTCACAGCAAGTAGCCAGGTGACAGTCAGAGAGAAAAGCAGAGAGAGGTATTCTCCAGTACATAAATGCTCTTGGTCCAATAAAATAACCAAGAGCCATGATGGGTTTAGGACATCTATAATCAACCTATGCTGGATCAGCATTTCCTAGTTCTTAACCAAAAAATATTGATTTATGTTTATTATGCTTTATGGCACCTTAGAGCAATTTATAACACTTACATTAAGGAATGGATGAGCCGGGAGAAAAGCCAATGTGGGCATGAGAAAAGATAAAGTGCTGTCAGGAATAGTGACTTTCAAGTATCAGGTGCAATTTCTTGCTTTTGCACTTTATCTGAACTATTTAACATGATGCAAGATATTATTAATGATTTTTAAGTTACACAAAAACATGAGATAAGTTGAAGAAACTTAAAGTCCTTAAAATACACACAAATACATACATGCCCATACACACACATGCATTATCAACAGTTAAAACTGTTAAAAATAAAATCTTTCTCCATATACTAATTTTAAAAATATATTAAAGTGTGCTATTATGTGAAATAAACAGAACAAATAGTATTGTATAAAATGTAAGTTTTTGTTTCAAATATGAATTGTTTTCATAAAAACACACACCAAATGAAGCAAAATACTATGGGTCATTGCCAAGCTAGCCACTTTCCTTCTCTATTAAATTTTGATGAAACAGGAAAGATATTAGAGACTGAAGACATGTCCTGTTTAATAGAGTTATAGAAATTGTTCCTTGTTTTCATGATATCTGTTAATACCATCAATATTTATTGTCATAAACACTTTCAGAGGTTAAAAGTTGTCAAAAGCTCTTATCTAATTAATTACTGTTATCAATAGCAATTTTAAGTAGCAAGACATTTGCCTGGGTAACTGTATATTTCCCTCAAAATGTGGCCTTATTTTAAAGAAGAGTTCAGGATGAAATAAGAATAACAAAGACTTAGCTTGAGAATATGGGAGCAGAGCACTTTAAGTACCACCCTTCTTCAACAATTCTCTTTTCCTGGCTGGCTATGGCGATTCCCCATGCTGGCAGAACCAGTCTTATTCCCTTAGCATGTCCCTCTCGAGGGTCTGTCCCCTCACCTCACTTATTATGTTCACTCTCAGTTTTCGATGCCTCAGACAAAACTGAATTTAATGTTGCTACACATAAATAGTTAAATATATTGTTCTTACATTATTTTTGAGGTAAAAAGACTCTTTGATGCTCTTTAGTATATCTTTCCAATGAAAGAATCTTCTTATCATGTTAGTCATTCAGCCTTGACTCAAATATATTCACTGGTGTTGAGTTCATGATTTCTGCAACAGCCAGCTTTATTGCAAGATAGAGCACAGGGCTAGATTTTCCGTATATTAACACACCACTTCTCTTGGTGTAATTTTGCCTTATCTCCCCTAATTTTGTCCTCTAGAGCAAATACTGAATTGTCAGTGTTAGCTCCCAGGATTGTTTCAAAATTCAGTGCTGTGTAGTGATGGTTGGGTAATCAGTTGGGAGGAAATGGCATAAGTGAGAAGTGACTTAATTAACCTGTCCCAGGGAAAAATGGTGGCCAAGAATTATACAATCCAGATATGACAAAGACAATACAGTGCAAGCGGGAATTAGAGATGAAAGACAGAGTGATACTTTTGAGAGTGTGTTTGCTTAATTCAGAGCCTGTAGCATGACATGTGTGGTTGTGGATGTGGATATGTAGGTAAGAGACTGCACTAGCATGTCTAATGAAATCTCCAAAACTAAAGTGAAGTTGGCTTACAGTATGAGTGCTTGAGGAAGGAGGTGTAGAAGGGACACAATTAGAGAAAAAAGTTAAACAAACAAACAAACAGTAAGATCACTTATATTGCAACATTTTCTTAGGCAGTTAATGTATAATCATCCTTCTCTAGCAAGAAACAAAGAGCTTAAGGGAGTCAACATACCCATGATTTCAGGATAGGAATTAAAGATGGTGCCCCATGGAGCCAAAACTTTCTGAAATACCAAGCATCTAACAAAAACTTGAAGTTAGAGAACACTAAAGAGGTTCCAGTGCAATGCTAAAATACAAAGAGGTTTTAAAGTAAGATTTTGGGATCCCCAAGTGGCAGAAGACTGAAGAGCTAAAAATAACAAGTCAAGTGGGAAAGCCTCGAGATAAGCAAATAACTGAGATGAATCTGATGCTCACAGTTTGGATGCTATGATCTCTACATCATGCTGAGAAAGTGGATCAGTTTCATTTAAAGGGCTGAGGACAGAGTCTAATGGTCAGTTGCTTTTACTAAGTGATTTCATTAGTTATTACTTTAACTTGTAGGGACAGAATATTTCTGGATTGGAGTAAGTGTATTGTCCTGAATGAATGACACAATATTTTCCTAGTTGTCTGCTTCTAATTTACCTGATGGACAAGCGAAATGCTTTAAACCATTGACCTGATCCCTTAAAACCTGAGTTTCAAAGTCTGCTATGGCTCTTCTAAGTAGCAGTCTAGATGGCCAAAGGTGGTCTTGGTCATGAAAAGTTTTGCTTCAGGCTTAGGTGATTGACTTTGGCCAGTGTTGTTTCCTCAGGATACCACTGCTGGGAAGGAATTTCCTACCTTATTCAAAGTCAGAAGCCTCAGTGTCTCTAGCAGGGAGAGTCCACCATGACCACAGTAAATGTTAACCCAGATTTTAAATGCCAGAATGTTACAGATGTGACTAGGACCAGACTAATCCTTTCCTTTCATGCCATCATGTTAGCCAGGCAAAACATGGCCAGAAACTCCATTTGGGTTCTTGAACACACATTTTTTTAGAGTTCATCCTGGGGTGGTGCTCTTTCTTGAACCTGAGATTCCTTTAAGACCAGATCCATTAAAACACATCAGGATTTTGTCTAGACAAAAAATGTTGAGCCCTTGATCAAAGGTACCTTCTACAGGAAGGACACCAGTCTAATGGCATTCAGAGTTACTAAGGAATGTCTGGGTGTCTGCCTTTCATTCAATGTCTTCACAGACTCAGACAAGGTTGTAGGTGTTCCGAATACCCAATAATTCATTCACCAGAGGGGCAAGAAGAGACCATAGCACCTGGATGGTTTCTTGTTGGCTTTGTCTAAACGAATGGCGAAGATAGAAGAGGAGGTAAAGTTCTCCTGCAGAAAGGGTAATGATTCCTGCTAATGTACTGAAAACCAGGGCAGATAAATCACAACCAGTATCATGTGAACACACCCTGACAGGGTCTAGGGATGGCTCCCTGAGTGTGGCAACCTGGGCTTAGGTCACAGAGGGAGGATGGTTGCTCTGAAGTGGGTCTTGTGTGTAGTTGCTGTATAGATGGATGATGACAGGAGGTGAAACATGACTTTGGGGGAGACGAGAAAGAAGGCATCAGACAGACAGAGGCACATCCCATCAGACTCAGACAGCAGGGGCCCAGGAGGTAACTATAGCTGTCCAGTAGGCTGAAAGTGAGAATTTAGATCTTGTGTGAGGTCCCTTGAGTAGGGAAGGAAACTGCTGAGGGATCCTCTGGAATCCAAATTCCAGTGGTGATACTGCCAGGGGTCACCGTGACCAGAGAATACAGCATTCTTTTATCATCAAGAATTACTTCGGTTCTTCCCTATTCTCATGTGTAGCCTTCTCATGCTATCAACAAGAGGAAATGTTTCATTGTTTTTAACAGTAAAAATTGTGTTTAACTCAAGCTAGTTAGTATCTGTCTTACTAAAACACTTAGTTTACAAATAGAATCTGTTTCGCCCCCAGTAGTACTAGCTGCTTTTTTCTTATTTTCATCTTTGTATCTTGAGACTCATTTTAGACAAGATCTCAATATGTATGAAAGGATGCCAATTTTTTACTTCTTTGCCAAAGAAATTCTTGCCAAATAAAGATCAGTTTTTAAAAACTAAAGATAAATGTACACATCTTAAAGGCTTAATTGTATTATTCCCCTCTTTATACTCTGATTACTTTGACAGATGGGACCTTCATAATATACTCATTGTTCAGCTGGAAACCCCATGAAGCTGTAAGCTGAGCCCCTTGTCCTGAGGCCACTGGAAGACGTGTTCACCCAATGGTGTCTGTGGACCCCAGCAGAGAGGGGGGTAAAGAGTTATTAAGTCACTTGAAATTGCTTTAGTGCACTGAAAAGTGGTTGGGCCATTTCAGGCCATGGGAGGGTGGCAAAGTGCCCAACTGCCTACGTCAAGCAGTGTTTATAAATTAGAAATTACCAGCCATTTGGGTCCTTGCTGATCAGTCAACATCCTGAAGGACTGTGCCGACACGCCTGGGGCAGAGTTGTTACTGGACCAAACAAAGCGTAGCTCTTGGTTAATCAGTCATGATTTGTCTATCTGGTGGTGTTAAAATGGTGTTAAAATGGTACGTCTCTGACTGAGGTGCTATGTGGCAAATTATTCCAACTGAAAGCAACTGTGGAAATCTTCTTTGAATGTCCTGTTGTCAAGTACAGAAGCTGACCACAAAATTCAGAGACAAAGGTAGCCCCACATGAGTATCTCTAGATGTATCTCACTCACCTAGTTCAGAAAAAGACTTGCTGAGCACCTACTGTTTCAGACAGGAAGTATGATCGGACTAGCCTTCCCCACCCTCATTCTTTCAGTGAGTCATTACTAAATACCTGAAAATACTTTAAGGCCTCTATGTATATTAACATATTTAATCTTCACAGCAAGGTATGGCTAATGATCTCATTTTACAGTTGAAAAAACTAGAGTTAAACAAGTTTTCTGGGAGCCTAGCAACTAGCAAGCCATGTAGCTATGGTATGAGTGCAGCCATTTTGCAGACCATTTGTGCTTTTTGTTTTTCCAAGAGTCTTACCTACATGTCCACTCATGGTAAAACCAGGGTTAGTGACCATGACCACCTCTGGATTTGCTCAGCTTCTGAGAAGCTCTCCTGACCGGGTCCAGACAATCCCTACAAGGCCCACCTTTTTCTCTTTGAAAGCCTGGACTCATAGTTGCTGACCAGCTGCCTCCCATCTTCAGCTCCACCCAGTATCCCCTGAGTGTGATTCATACCCATAGTCTAGGCTGAGCACAGATTTATGTCCCTGCGGTCAGGACACCTTTCTTAGTTTTTCCCTCACTCCTCTCCATTTTGGAAACTAGTCCTGCCATGACTTTCCTACTCACTTCTAAGACCTGGAGCAGACCATAGCCACTCCTCCAGGGTAACTGGAGACTGGGAAGAATAAAGTGAGGGGAAGAGAAAATATTTTGATCAAAGAATAAATGGCTATAAAGAAACAATAAAACAGATTTTGATTAAATGTGTCAGATTGAATACATATGCTTATCCCCCAAAAGTCACCAAAGGACAAGAATAAAGAGCAGAGGAACAAACAAAAAAGATGAGTCATGGGCAACTGGTAACTTACATAGATTTGGGTGTTCTGGAAGTTTACATATCTGATGGAGAAAAGCCAAGAGTAACCTCAGAAAGCTGAAAAGACTCTGGGACTGGAGGCACCAGGCTGCTCAGGAGGAGGAGGTGGAAAGGTGCCTGACCTCAGATGGATTAATTGAAACATTGTAGGGAATAGTGGCATTCCCTAATGTGTTTTTTCATTCATACAGCAGGTCAGCTTCCCCTCCCTGATTCTATAAGAAACTGACAAGGTTATTACTAAGGGTCCCATTAAAGTGAAGCTCTAGACTGGTGGTCACCAGATACACTGACCATGGAAGGAAGGCCAGCCCTGAAAATGAAGGCATTATGTGGTTGTCTGCATTCTAAATGGTAAGATGTTTGGGCCACCCTTTCTCCCTTCCCCAGAGGTCCCAGATTGCAAGCTACCAGATTTATAGTCTACTTGGCAGGAGAATGGAAAATCAATTTTAGCTGAATTTACTAGCCTGAAAGCAAATACTGGCAATACATGAACCTGGTCTCCCATACCTTATTCTCAAATTTTAGAACTTTACTCTGAAATGGAGTGATAGCCAGTGTTTTGAGAAAAGCTGCTATTATTAAATATGAAATCCAAAACAGAAAAAAAAACTTAAAGGAAACAACAACATAAAAAATATATAATCAGATTTAAGAAAGATTTCACATTTTAAACAAGAACAAAAAATAAGTTAGAGCATATCCTATCTAATAATAGACAAACATGGTAATTGACCGTACCTTCGCAACACCTCCCATTGGCTAATCAGTGTGATATGCAAATTAACCACCAACAAAGATGGCGGTTAATTTGCATACATAGGCTCCAAGCGGTGGAGGGAAGACTGAAGGCGAGCCGGAGCAGCGAAGACGAAAGACTGAAGGTGGCTCTGGCTGAAGCGAAGGCCTGGGTCCCCAGTGCCGGAGGAAAACCGGTGACTGCAGCCAGGGGAAGGAAGGCCTATTGCAAAAATCTTCATGTAACAGGCCTCTAGTCTAATCTAATAATAGACAAACATGGTAATTGACCGTACCTTCGCTAAGCTTCCCATTGGCTAATCAGGGTGATACACAAATTAACTGCTAACAAAGATGGCGGTTAACCAACAACAAAGATGGCAGTTAATTTGCATACATAGGCGCAATGCTGGGAGGTGAAAGGGGAAGGACGGAAGAAGCTGCCTGCTGCTGATGGTGATTGGAAACCCAGGCAGCAGCCAAGAGCCTTTGCCCCGCCCCCCGGCCAGTGATCAGAGAAGCCGGGTGGGGTAGGGAAGAGGCAGACACCAGTAGCCACCTCTTCCCTGCCCTGCCTGGCTTCTCCGATCACCGATCACTGGCTGGTGATCGGTGATCAGAGAAGACCCAGAAGCCAGCCTGCATCGCTGCTGGGGAGCCGGTTTTTAGTAGCCCCCTCTTCCCTGCCCTGCCTGGCTTCTCCGATCACCGATCACTGGCTGGTGATCGGTGATCAGAGAAGACCCAGAAGCCAGCCTGCATCGCTGCTGGGGAGCCGATCTGGCCCTGTGTCAGGAAACAGGAGGCAGCTCTTCACCTGGAGGCTTAAGCCCATGGTGGGAGGCTCCATTTTCTGTAAGGAAAGGCAGGGGGCATGGCTAAGCACAAGGTAGCGCCATGTTTGCATACAGAGCGGGGCGGTCCCACGTACTGAGAGGCGAGAGCATGGCTCAGAGCAGGGCGGCGCTACATCCTGAGAGACCGATGCTGAGGCCGGGTTTTCACCTCAGGATGCGAGCTGCGGGAGAGGAGCACAAGGTAGAGGAGGTACGGCTTCAGGCAAGTGAAGGAAAAGGGCAGGTCGCCCAGCAGCAATGCCATCCCAAGCTTCCTGGCCCAGGTTTTCAAATGTAAATATTACTTGAGATGTTGTAGTTGCACGTAGTTTATTCCCTTTCCCTCATCTTGGCTGTTAAAGTCATGCCCACCCCCTGGGCAGCCAGGCCTCACGTTCATGGCACAGACGAGGTTTGGTTCTGGGGTCACCCCTTAGATTTTAAACGGCTGCTACACTTGGTCGATAGGAAGAGTGAGACTTTAGCCCTGAAAAAAGACGGAAGGCTTGGGGCAGACGGTTCCCTCGAGGGCTCAGCCTGATTTCTCTATTTGTATATATCCTATCTAATAAAAGACAAAAAGGATAATTGGCCGTACCTTCACTACACTTCCCATTAGCTAATCAGGGTGATATGCAAATTAACCGCCAACAAAGATGGCAGTTAATTTGCATACATAGGCGCAATGCTGGGAGGTGAAAGGGGAAGGACGGAAGAAGCTGCCTGCTGCTGATGGTGATTGGAAACCCAGGCAGCAGCCAAGAGCCTTTGCCCCGCCCCCCGGCCAGTGATCAGAGAAGCCGGGTGGGGTAGGGAAGAGGCAGACACCAGTAGCCACCTCTTCCCTGCCCTGCCTGGCTTCTCCGATCACCGATCACTGGCTGGTGATCGGTGATCAGAGAAGACCCAGAAGCCAGCCTGCATCGCTGCTGGGGAGCCGATCTGGCCCTGTGTCAGGAAACGGGAGGCAGCTCTTCACCTGGAGGCTTAAGCCCATGGTGGGAGGCTCCATTTTCTGTAAGGAAAGGCAGGGGGCATGGCTAAGCACAAGGTAGCCCATGTTTGCCATACAGAGCGGGGCGGTCCCACGTACTGAGAGGCGAGAGCATGGCTCAGAGCAGGGCGGCGCTACATCCTGAGAGACCGATGCTGAGGCCGGGTTTTCACCTCAGGATGCGAGCTGCGGGAGAGGAGCACAAGGTAGAGGAGGTACGGCTTCAGGCAAGTGAAGGAAAAGGGCAGACAAAA
>NW_006286485.1:208656-209158 GCF_000327345.1 Myotis davidii | reverse complement strand
GTTGTCAAATGTAAATATTACTTGAGATGTTGTAGTTGCACGTAGTTTATTCCCTTTCCCTCATCTTGGCTGTTAAAGTCATGCCCACCCCCTGGGCAGCCAGGCCTCACGTTCATGGCACAGACGAGGTTTGGTTCTGGGGTCACCCCTTAGATTTTAAACGGCTGCTACACTTGGTCGATAGGAAGAGTGAGACTTTAGCCCTGAAAAAAGACGGAAGGCTTGGGGCAGACGGTTCCCTCGAGGGCTCAGCCTGCTTTTGGGCTGTAGGCACAGGGAACGTCCAGGGCAGCCGCCGGAGCAGGTGTCAGGCTGAGCTCAAACGAGGCCGTTTTGCAGTCTCCCCTTCCTCCATCCCAGGTGGTGGGGGCCGTGACTGCCTTAAGGCTGCTCCCTGGAAGCCATTCTCCCCTCAGCCTGTAGCTGTAAAACAGCGCACATGAAGAGAATCTTTTTTTGTGCTTCATGTTAAAAAGTTAAAAAAAAAAAAAAAGGGGGGAGA
>NW_006286485.1:164235-207964 GCF_000327345.1 Myotis davidii | reverse complement strand
CAGAATCAAGAGATAAAAGTACAAATGTATGTTGTTCAAATGCCTGGGAGAGAGGGTCCATATTGCAGGAAGAAAATTACTCTCTAGTAGTTAAAACCCTAAGGGACCTGAAATTCAAAGAGCTAAGAAAGGACGTGAAGCTCCCATAACCTAGGCATAAAAACTGAGGACTAAATGAGAGTTAATTCGTTCTTAGTAATTAGGCAAGATCAAGGCAAACTCAAAGTAAGAAAAAATGATGACAAAAATAAAGTTATAACTGAAAGTTGAACTTGAGCCACAACTTGGCTGGAGTATTATGATCAGACTGTGAGTATTGCAGAGTTGCATAGGGCTCCCTGGCTGCCAGAAGGATGTCTGACTGCAAGCTTAGGCCTGATCCTCCGGGGAGTGGGCCTTAGTTGACAGGTGGACATCCCCCAAGGGGTCCTGGACTGTGAATGGGCACAGGTCGGGCTGAGGGACCCCCCACCCCACCCCAGTGCACAAATTTTTGTGCACTGGACCTCTAGTTATAGATAAAAGCAAATAAATGAGGCAAGTATTAAAACCAGGAAAAACTGAACATTATACAAGAAAGAAAATGCAAGCATTTTTTTTAAATAAAACCCAATGTGGAAAAAATTTGACTTAAACATAACAATGCAAACAATAAATATCTATCTTAAATCCAATTAAACTATCATGGAAAGATAGGATAAGGAGAAGCATGTATATTGGCATTGACATAAGACTACTAAATCCTAGTCTTTTTTTTTTTTTTTTTAGAAGGGAGTAAGCAGACAATATATAAATTTGAAAAAGCAAGTCTAAAAATAGCAATTTAAGCAAGTTATTTAGAAACATGGAGGTAAATTGCAGAAGACAGGCAAAACAATAGAAAGTCACTGCTCTGAGACATAGAACTAGGAGGTGGGAAGTAGGGAACTGTTCTTTTTAGTTAGAAGAGTTATACCACTTGACTTTTAAAATGAAGTACATCTATTACATAGAAGTAAAAGTTAGAGTAGAAAAAAAGAGAGAGAAATAAAAACCAAGGAGATAAAAGAGAAAGAAAGGAAATAAGGGAGGAAGGAAAGGAATAAGGGAAGAGAAGACAGAAGAAAGGATGGGAGAGAACATAGCATATCATTAGAAAAGTACCCAGTGAATGGGTACTGAGTGCTTTAGGTTTTCAAAGGAGAGAGGGATGAGTATACTAAGTTAGTCAGAGCAAGATTTCACAGAGGAGATGAACACTGAAGGGATAGGTATGATTAGACAAGTGGAGGGAGGGTGTATGTAGTAAGAGGCACCATGTGAAACAGTCATTGAAGCAGCATGATCAAGGCTGCTGGTAGCCCATGGGAAAATGCCTCCCTATGAAATGAAAAGACATCCTCCAAGATTTGGTCATTGGTATCTAAGTGGTCAAATAGAGGAGTTCCATCTTTATAATGTTCAAAATTGCCTAGTTTAAATGATAACAAATGGTGCTCTCTTGAAGTAGCTATAGCCTGACCCAATGGACAAATAAACAGCTTGTGAATAGATGCCAACCATCTGCCAATTTGAATGGTGCCTTTTCTTCCCAATAGACACAGCCCCATGTCAGGGCACATGGGTTGGTGAGCAGAATGTGAGTGCAATTTCAGTCCCCTCATGCTCCCATGGCAGAGGATTTCAAATTAATCCTTGTCTCTGATCCTGGGGAAATCAGAAATCTCAGGTAGTGGTTAGGTTGGAAGGATGATATGTCTACACCACCTCCTTGCACTGGCTTCCATGCACAATGATCTGTGAGGGGAAATGAGAACTAGCTAGCATAAGTCTACAATTTTTATTATGTATTAGATATTTCAGTTGATAAAATGAGATATCTATAACTAAAAGTGAGTGCATGAGTTTTTATTATGGGAATACTCAAAATGTCATCTAAGTGGTAGGAAAATACAAGTCTCCAGGCCAGGTCTAAAAGGACACTGGACAAGAAATCAAGGTTGTTTTCTGTGTTCAGCTGGTGCATTAAAATCATTATGAAATGATTTTATTATATTAATGGAGGTATATCTATCACCATCAGTTTAAAGAACAATAGATGGCTATCCATCTATTACTGTAACTGCTGGATATTTTTCTTACTACTTAAATATTGCCCAGCATAATTTTGCATAGCTAAAAAGAAATTCAGAAGAAGCTATAGCAATTTAACATGATAAATGGAGATAGTCAAATAACTCTACAGTGGTATCATATCACTCTGACAGACCTAACTTCATTTTGAGTTTACTCAATCTAATTTCACTTAAATTTTAAAATGTTTGATTTATACATCAGGATGTTTTGATTACATGCATACATAAATTTCATAAAGGATTCATAATGTTTCCAAAAGATTTCAGAAGTTCAATAAGTTTTGAAATTCCCATCATCTTCTGACAAAGGTGCATAAGCCCTTGTCTGTTTTTCTAAAAACATTTTTATTGAGATATAAGTTACATATTATAAATTCACCAAATTAAATAGTTTTAATGTATGCAAAGAGTTGTGTAAACATCACCACAATCTAAGGTTAAAACATTTTCATCACCCATCAAAAATCCTTTGTCAATTAGCATTCACTCTGCATTTCCCCCGGGCTCTGCCAGCTCTAGGCATCCTGGTCTACATTCTGATATCATAGAGTTTCATATTCTGGACTTTAATAAAAAGGAACCATACAACATGTGATCTCTGGTGATTGTCTCCTTTCATTTAGCATAAAGTTTTCAAGGTTTACCCCTGTTATACCATGTGTAAGTACTTCACTCCTTTCAATTGCTGGATAATATTCTATTGTGTGGACACAAAATAGATGGCCTTTTGGGTTATTTCTACCTTTTGACTAATATGAATAACTCTGCTATGAACATTCATGTACAAGTTTTTGTGTGAATGTATGCTTTCATTTTTCTTGGATATATATCAAGAAAAATTGCTGGGTCATGATAAAGTTAAGCATGGTATCTCTATATTTTTCTTTTTTCAGAATTTTCAAACTATTTTCCAAAGTGGCAACACCATTTTGCATTTCTTTTTTTTTAAATTTATATATGTTTTATTAATTTTTTACAGAGAGGAAGGGAGAGGAGATAGAGAGTTAGAAACATCAATGAGAGAAACATCGATCAGCTGCCTCTTGCACACCTCCTACTGGAGATGTGCCCGCAACCAAGGTACATGCCCCTGGCCAGAATCGAACCTGGGACCTTTCAGTCTGCAGGCCGATGCTCTATCCACTGAGCCAAACCACTTAGGGCCCATTTTACATTTCTACTAGCAATGTGTGAGGGCTCCAGTTTTCCCACATTCTTCTCAACACTCATTATTTTTCTTCTTCTCCTTGGTTATAGCCATCCTAGTGGGTATGGAGTGGTGTCTCATCCTGGTTTTCATTTGCATCTCCCAAATGGATAATGATGTTGAGCATGTTTCATGTGCTTAATGGCCACATGAATAGCTTCTTTGGAGAAATGTCTTTTTAAATTATTTTAAAATAGGATTAAAATAACTACTTTTAAATTGGATTATTTTTCTTTTTCTAATTGAGTTGTAGGAATCCTAAACAGAAACTTGGGATGAGAGGAGGCCAACCAGAGACTATTCTGAGCTTGATGTTTCCTGAAGACTCCCAGATGAATCTCAGCCATTACAAAATATTTGTCTCTTGGGACCTCCACATTTAGGTACTTTCCTCAGAAAACACCAATATGTCCTTGTTTTCCTGCTTTATCTGTTTCTTGATGTGGTCCTTTTAACAAATGTTACTCATACTTAGGCATCAAATGAGTTTTGAACACAGATTTCTAGCACCTTGTCTTTCTTCATAGCACCTCCTCCCCTCAATTCTCCCTCCCCAGCACAGTGCAAATGCCCATTATTGGTAGGTGGAGAGAAGTTGATCTGCCATGATAAAGGCCAACCAAAACCTTGGCCATCTGGAAGTAAGCTTTTAAGGGGAGATTATCTGTCAGTGTCCCCTCATGTGACCCAAGTGACTGAGTCTTTATATTTCCACACAAACTCCTTTGTTCATCACTGGATACAGATTACCTATGGCGGGTGGGTCCTTGTGTAAAGAGGCCACACTCTGCAGCTGAAGCTGACCCTGAAGGAGCTGCAGGCTAGAGGCTCTACACTCACCACCTGCCCAGCTGGGCAGTACATTCATTCCTGAAAGAGAATCAGGGTGGCACATCTGGGTGATTGCCACACCTCCCATACTAACCCACAAAATGTATTCTTTCTTGCCATGAACAAATTGATGCATACTGAAATTTTACAATTCAGACATTAATTTATATGCAAATGTTCCTGAGAAGTAGCCCTTTAAGCTGGTACCATCTACTGACTTCTTGGTAAAACAACTTCTTTACAGGTTTAAAAGGGATCAGGAATGCATTAAACACAGGAGCCAAACAGCATGGTGCAATGAGGGGCTGAAGGGCACAAACCAATGCCACAATTTTGTGTTAACCGTCTTGTCGTTTTACAGATGAGAAGAGCAAGGTCCTGAGAAGTGAAATGCCTAGGCAGGGCCCTCCAACTGCTGAAGCCACAACTGAGCCTCGCCTCTGAATTATCCTTCTTGCCTCTCCTCACCAAACGTTAAGAATTGTAGGGCGACTGCCAACAGAGACAGAGTATTTCTCTTTAATATGCATGACAGTACTGCACCTGAAAAAAATCCTTTCTTTGGGTTTCACTTATAAACAGAACAGAGCTGCAGTGCCAGGGGAGTGAACTCATTGCTATGCCTGCATGAACTGTGAGGAATAATGGTTTACTAGTGTGGGAAAACACAAAACAACCTCTCCAAATCTTAATTCTTAATCGCTCAGGTGGGGATAATGAATCCTGCTTGCTTATTTCCCAGTGTGGCTGTGAAATTTTAAGAAGATCTAGTGAGTGTGCAATATATTTCCATGTAACAATAAGCAGGCACTTATTTTAGAAATTCTTTTAGACCTGGTAATAAATCAAAATATTAAAGAACCAGGACTGCCTGAGCCCTGACCAGCTGCAAGTTTTCTTCTAGCTGCACCATCGGTGTATACTAGGTGAAAACCAGGCTTACCTTTAGGGTTAAGATCACTTCCCAAATCCCCACATGTATACCTTCATTGATATGATATTTGCTGGATGTGCCTTAAACCTTAACCTTTTGGTTCGTGGGTCAAAGCTCAACCATTGAGACACACCAGCCAGGTGCCAATCCTATTTTCCACTAAGCATCTTATATATTTCAGATACTTAAGGTTCTCAAATGATATCTAGCCAATAAACATCTAGAACAACAATAAAAATGTGCTCTAATAAAGGCAACACCAAAACAAAAGAGCAGCAACAATAGAAACAAAAACAGTAGGTTATATGTGAAGCAGGTGGCAAAGAGAACTGGCACTAGGAAAGCACATGGCCCAGCTATCTCAAGAGAGGGCCTGACTTTTGGCATGGGGTGTTGATCCTTCATTAATTACTGGGTTTAGTGACCTGAGAAAGAATCCACAGTGAGAAAGCTTACTTCAGTCCTGCTTCCTATTCCTGTGCTCAAGCCAGCTGCCCCCCCCCCCGCTAGTTTAAATTCTAGCAAAATTCTCATACCAATGCAAACATTTACATAATACAGGGTATTTATCTTGGCTCCAAAGAAACATAAGCATCTTTTAAAGTTCACATGACATTAAAAACATGTTTAAACTTGAGATATTGGTCTGTGGGAATTATTCCATACTGATGTATTTGTGGTGATTTAGGATTTATTTATTTATTTCTTATAATAGTGGTTCCTCACTCTTAACATCTCATTCATTCTTCCACATTTATTGACTAGGAAGTAAGGTGGGGAGGAGAGGTAACTCAAACTACAAGTGACTTTATGCATCCGTTAATCATAGTACTGTAGTGCCAAGGGCTAACTTGCTAGAAATGATTATCATGCTGTCCTTCCTGTAAAACAGCGACTCTAATGACCTGCTGAGAGCAGGACCTATGCAATGACTTGCTTTCAAGGGAGAGCTGAATTCTTCAACTCTTTCCTGACCTCTCAATGAGAGCAATGAAGGAACTAACAAGCCCGGGTGTGGCTACAGAGAGAAAGTGCTTTTCTCTGGCCTAATTAACTCAGTGCCCAAATCAAGTGAGTCAAACAGTTTAGAGAAACAATTTCTCTTTCAACTCCCAAGTAAGGTAGATCTGTGAAAAAGACCTATGGGCTTTGTGCCAAATTAGGTAAATTATATGAATAGAGGGCTAGTTACTTACTACTGAAAGATGAAAGGTCTCAAATTGGGGAAGAGACTCAAGTTTAAAAAATGTAATATCCAAACTTTCTGAAATTAATAAAAATTGAGTGAATGTGGTATTGAACGTGTAGATATAACCACTTTAACACTCAGCAAAATCTTATAACTAAAATTTTATTATTCTAAAACACATTCTATGTAATATTTTTCCTCGGAAAGATATAGTTTCTTTCTAATGCCTATAGTCCTCTTGTTTTGATAGAAAAGATGTTTTATTCCTTTTAGACACATGCATTCATCCATTCATTGGACATTTATTAAGCAGGAAATAGCTGGTACGTGAAAATAAATAAGCTATAGCTATTTCCTGTCCTCAAGGAACTTACAATGTAGGCAAGGATGGGTCATTAATTAATTTATCAATATCACTTATTGGAAGTCTAACAAATGGAGAGTACATTCTCTAGTTTTATGAGGTGTCACAAAGAGCTATGAAGAAGCAGGTTCAATCTTCATTCCCAGCACAGACTAAACACATTTCTTTTCAGAGTGATGACATATTTCCATGATGCATATGTTTTTATGAATGTAACTTATTACTACATAAGGTTCTTTGACACCTATAAATGTTTAAAAATAGGTATCAACACCACAATAAAAAAGTATAATGTTCTTTTTTAGCTGAGTATATACTATAATTAGTAAAGCATAGAATGGCATGCCATTTAAAAAATATGAAAGTCATGTTTATAGGGATTTAAAACAAAATGTCTTGGTCATTTTAAAGTAATAGAAGTGCTAAAGTACATGCTGAGTAATTTCAGAAGTGCTTTTTTTCAGTAGTTGTCTAATTTAAATGGTTCTTAATTTAAAAATGTGTTTTTGGCCAAGGCATTTGATGTTGAAAAGTGGCTATTCAGCATACTAGAGACCATAAGCACTTTTCATAAGAATTTTTTTATTACTGCATGCATTTAAAAATTTTTATTTACACAAAAACCTAATGGATCTGATACTTCATCAGATCAATAATCAATGTTCTTAAAAGTCACTTAATTCAAATTTATGTAATCTGCATTATGAAAAGATTTCAAATATATATTTTTACCTTATAAATCCTAGTGATTCCTTCATAACTATTTCCCTCCCCAATGTCATCTTATGCAACATTATGATAAAAATATTTTTAAGAACAGCACTGCTAGAATATCAAAAGATATTATTGCATAAATAAGTACATTGCAAATCACCTACGGCTGTGACAATGCCACTAAAATAAAAATATTTAGTTGATTCTCATTACTTATAATTTTCCTAATTACCAGGTCTAATGAATCAACCATTGTGTGAAGACAACAAGAAAATTCAAAGAAAATTGTAAAAGAGTTTATAATCAAATATTTTTAGTATCTTAGGTGGTTTTCAAAACAACTTATATGACCCGTTAGTCATCATGCAGATAAAAGGAAATAAAAGACACTATAACAACCTGAAATTTTCTTGGAATCTGTGAGCATATGATTTTACTGTGTGCTTCAATATTTAGAGTCAATAGCTACCTATCACAATTTTCTAAAATTGGTACCATTTTAATACTGCTCACACATCAAGAACCTGTGGGGAAAACAAAAAACTCATTAAACCTGTCCCTAAATTTCATATTTTTATTTCCCTAAAGATTATGTAGTGTTTTTTGAGTTTTGAAAGAAGCAAATAAAACTTATTTTCCAGTTGCATCTTTGAGATACATTTTTACTTCTCTGAACTGTTCACTTAAATATTATTCTTTTTCCTAAAATAAGCTCCAGGGAAACTTTATATAGCCAGCTTCTTTGAGTTTCCCATTTTGGGGAAGGAAAAAATTTCTTCTATTCTTCTAGGTTTATTCAGCCAGTCTAGTAATCAAATAGATATAAGATTGATTAACAAGGGAGAAATGAGCAAGTTTAATCACGTACTAGTATGTACATTTGGAACCCCACATATAAGAGAATCAGAGACCACACATACATGACAGATTCAGAGACAGAAAGGGAAAATGAGGCATATGTGACATTCTGAGCTAAGCATAAGAGGTATCTTGGGACTTCAGAGAGGAGAAAGTTCATTTGCAGGATCATAAGAAAGGCAGATGTTCAGTAATTAGAAGTATGGTCTACCTTGTAGGCAGGTTATGAAAAGTTATTTCTGTGATTACTCTTATTATGGGCAAGGCCCTTAATTTAAATTCTATAAGGGAGAGATAAAAGTTTTTTGTGAGCTGACAAGGTTTCCATTGCCTTCAGCTCAAAATAATTCACATGCCAAAGTGGCACACCTTGAGGAGGCCTCTTCTGAACCCCTTCACCACACACAAAGCATATATATTGGTATTTATCATGGGCTGTAATAAATGCATGCTCTGCTATGCCTCCCATCCCCACCTACAGAAAACCCCTAACAGGCAACTGTAAACTTTAAGAAATTTCTGGTTTCTGGCTAGTCTCCTTAAGCATTACATAAACTTGAAAGTCTTGATCTGTTTTTTCCTATTTTTTCAAAACCAATCTCCAGTGAATGAATTCTATCACACAAATACATATATTTTTATGCAAATTGACCCTAATAGCACAACTGGGAATGACTGGTCACTATGACACACACTGACCACCAGGGGGCAGATGCTCAATGCAGGAGCTGCCCCTGGTGATCAGTGCGCTCCCACACAGGGGGAGCTCTGCTCAGCCACAAGCCAGGCTGATGGCTGCCAGCACAGTGGTGGTGGCAAGGGCAAATAGCAATATTAAAATGCCTCTGCTAATTAACTCCCTTTTTAAAAAATATATATTTTATTGATTTTTTACAGAGAGGAAGGGAAGAGGGATAGAAAGATAGAAACATCGATGAGAGAGAAACATCGATCAGCTGCCTCCTGCACACTTCCCACTGGGGATGTGCCCACAACCAAGGTACATGCCCTTGACCGGAATCGAACCTGGGACCTTTCAGTCCGCAAGCCGACGCTCTATCCACTGAGCCAAACCGGTTTCGGCAATTGTAATTTTTAATTACTTTATTTGAACTTACTCTCCATCCCAAGACCAAATTTTGTAGTTGGTATTCTTAGAAATGTAGTCTTATCAGTTCCTTTTCCCTCTCATTTGCTTTCCCCTTTTTTATTCCTTCTAAAGCCAACTAAATCATGAATGGGTCATGGGGGTGAAAGAAGTCTATTTGGAATACAATCACCCCACAAATGCTTTTAACATTTTCTGTGTGTTTGCATCTAAATGTGATATGGATTTCAGATATGGTTTTCTATCTGACATTTATTTTCCTTCAGTATAAATGTGCTAAATCTTTATCTAAATTAGGTCATCTTTTTCTGCCCTTTTCAACTTAACACTACAAATTAACTATTATCTTGCTGAAATAAATTCCTTTGCAGATTTTATGTATATAGAGGATATTTCAACTTCATTCAAGAATAAATATTGAGTTATTATGTCCTATAGAGTAATTTATTGATCTTTAAAAATAAAACATCCAATACAGCATCCAAAGGATTTTATTGTTAATTTTAGAAAGAATGTTTCAAAGTACTTTCTTCATGTAAGGGAATATATTATCACTTATGTCAGTAAAATAAGGATCCAGTTGGTTCTGAGAGGATAAAAATCTGATACTCAAGATAAGTTATTATTAACTTGAAAATAAAAGTAGGAATACTCTGGCAAAGTACAGTGAATTTTGGTAGTTCCTATGTCTCTTGCTTTGACTAAACATGGTTTAGAAATTTGTTTCTCTCTTATTTCCATTATAAAATCACTTCTTCTCTAACCCAAAGTTAAATAATCATCTATTTTGAAATTAATGGAGTCAAAATTAAGGAATTATTATTATTGATTAAATATTTTTATTTTAAAATTATTAATTCTTATTCAAAGGAATAAAATAATTATGTACCTTTAAGTTAATAACAATGCAGAAGTATCTATATCTCAACTGCTCCTCAAGAAATAGTAAGGACTTTCTGTTAAATTAGCAAGAATTATAATATATCTCACCTGCAAGATAAAAGAGAGACAAAGTTGTAATTACATAATGAACCATAGAGAAAATTGTTTTATCATATATAATCAGACAACTCATAGAACATTAGATTTTTTAAAAAACTAAATAAAACTGAAATTTTGCTACTTTTTGCTATTAGAATCTCTATTCCCTCTGTAGAGTGTTTCTTTTGGACTTTATATTAATTCCAATGATCTAAAAGTCTTGGCCAAGTTTGAAACCTTAGGTAACAAAAGATCTGAAAGTTTGGTTGCAGTTACCCTGACAAGAGTAATTCTTCTATTCCATGTGTGCACATTTCTGGTACTTAACAAAACAGACCCTAAAAAACCACTTGGCCAAGGAGTAGATTTATGGCTTCTTAGGAATCGACCACAGGGGAGCACAGGCCCTTTGTGGTTAGAGGCATCTAAATAACAATAAGGCCCTATAGTCACAAAGCAGGAAACAGACCTGGGCTCTCTTCAATGTTGGGCTACTGGGGTTTGGAAGGGGAAACTTATGTCTCCTGCCAGACACATTATTTAAACATTTATAACCTGGTCACCGTTATCACTTTAAACCACTTTGTGCATGAAGGTTAACATTTGTGTGGCATGTCATATTTTATTATTAGGTGAAAACTTTTTGACCAAGTAAAATATGTATCTTTAGTGGTAATTAAATGCCTGACTAGTTAGAATCTTTACAGAGAACAAAATGAGCTAAGTGCAAAAACAGGTTTCTAATATTGTTTCCAAAATTAAAATTAAATAAATAAATAAAGGAGATTGATGTATCAAGTATTTCCAAATCAGGAAACTCACAACATCTTTAAGGTAAATTTAATGATTTCTTTATAAAACACTGCAAAACAACAGAGATATCCCTCCTGGGTAATGCATCTAATTATCAACATATTGCTCACGTCTTTGCTGTCATTTTTTTCTGTTGTAGCTTACTTCCAGTGAGTATTTTACCCCGACAGAACATCTACCCTGTATACACCTCTGTTTATTAATCAGTGCAATCTCATTCCCTTCAATTCAGTGAAGGACCCATGAATATGTTTAACTTGGTATTTTATTGGATTAAATCTTTTTGAATGGAAACGAAGTAGCAATTAAACCACAAGATCATAATTATACTGTGAATATTCACAAGGTACATTCTTAAGAGTAGTTTTTGAAGTTTTCTTCTAAGTCTATGAAACATCTCATTGGTTTAAGAAAGATGAAAGATGGTTTAAGGTGTCAGTCTTAGGCAAAAGAAATGAAAAATAATCATGAAGCTTTCAAATGCTCA
The DNA here is from genome assembly GCF_000327345.1 of Myotis davidii. Classification (NCBI taxonomy): domain Eukaryota; kingdom Metazoa; phylum Chordata; class Mammalia; order Chiroptera; family Vespertilionidae; genus Myotis; species Myotis davidii. The sequence goes on along the minus strand of NW_006286485.1, from coordinate 196,364 downwards.
TGTTGAAATGTGGACAGAGTAAACTTGTAGCCATTTTGGAGGTACCCTACATTTCTTTCCTTTTGTCATTCTTGGTCATGTTAAGTGAGCTTAATCTCCTACTTTAATTGCTATCTCTCTCGTTTGCTGTGCAGCCAGAAAACCCTAGCCTAGGAATTTAAATGTGCTGTTGAAGTAGGATTCAGGCTTTGGCACTAATTCCAACTTTCACCCAAAGGACATAATGGACATAAATCTAGTTATTTGTAAAGCTTGCTTAGATGATTAATGGATGGTAAGGCAATATATACTAATTATGGCATGAGAAGTGAATCTTACAGATAAGCCAAAAAATTATCTGAGAATATAATTTTAGAATTTTTTGAATAGGGCTATTAAAATTGGGAAAATACATTGATATAAGGTGAAGTTCTTTATTTTTTTTTATGGAACCCCTATAGAACATTATTTTTTTTTAACATTTAGAAATTTCTGTGTGCCATAATGTTATTTTTCTTTTACTAGATTATATCTTCCTTAAAAGCCAAATGCATGTCTAATTTATATTTAATCTCTATGTATCTGGAGTTCTTTATTCAAGGTAGCGATTCAAATATTTGCTTAGTGCAGAGCTCATATAGCTTTTGCAAACTAGAAAAACAAAGCTTGCTTTCTCTATAAGGCTGCCACCCTGCATCAGGGCAGTTGATGATCAAGTATTGTTTAGTCTTAAAACAGACATGCTCCTTGAAGCATCTACCTCTCTTGTATCCTATTTGAAATTACTCCATTAATTAAGGAACAAGACACTGGTTTTACCGTAGGTCCTTGAAAGAAAGTAATATCCTGTGTCAGTGCTTCTTAAATTCAGATTCAAGCAATGGACTACGTCATAAGTGGAAAAAAGTATCATGGGATGAAAGTTTTAATTTTTAGTATACCCAAAAGTAAATAAATAATGCTGTAATTATTTTTTTTCTTCAAGTGTTTAAAGATGCAATTAGGAGGGTATGCTAAGCCTTTCCTTGTCTGAATGTACAGAAGGCCCTATGCTCTTACTAAAAATTGTGTAATTGTCACTGCACTCACAATAACCCTCAAGTCACTCATCATCAGCATCTCAAAGTTATGAAATCTCAGAGTTAATGATCATGCTAAGTTTTGCCAAGCAATCCAAACTCTGGTCCTCAAGTCTGTACAGGGCTAGACCTACTCTAGAGGTAATTATGTGAGGTGAGGCTTGACTCAGAACAAATACGACAAATGCACGTTGTATAAAAGAGATGATGATTCCTCACTTTGTCATTCTTCTTAAACTGGAAACATACTTTGTCTTGTTGAACAACTGGATGTAGAATATTTAAAATAAATAGTAAGTCAGTATATCTAAATTCTTATAGATAAACGTCTACTCAGAAATTCCAAATAGAATTTAAGCGAAGCGATTTGTAACTATTTTGTCAGTGCTCAAATTTAATTTTCTTTCTTTATACTCAATAAACATTATTTACATCCATATAGTAATAAATATACATATTTAAATTAATAACCAAGATTTATTGAAACATGATAAATTATATAAAATTGTTATTTAGAAAGGGAACCCTTTCAAAGATCCAACAGGATCATTTGTATGTAAAGCAGAATTTACAATTTTTTTAATTACTCATTTTGTCACATATTACTACATGTGTATTCATTTTCTAAATATAAAAGCAATGAAATTATTTTTTTAATGCCATAAGTAGGAAGATGATAGAAACAAACAAGTAGTTTCACTCACTCTACAAAATTTCTTAAATTTCAAAAAGACTTGATCAAGGCCAAAATTATCTCTAAATCAATAAACAGAAAATACTGTCATAAACCATACAGTGCTTTGGCCAGCAAGAAAGGGATTAGAAATGGAATATAAAGAGACACTGACCACTTTATCCTAGCCCAATCTTTACTCACCCCCCCTTCACTTAGGCTTGTACATGCCAGAAAAGCACCAAAAACAACCAATAAATGAAAGGAAACTCAAAGGTCACTTGGGGTCATTATTTTCACATACCTTTGAATAATGAGAGCATCACATGTCAGCCAGAGGAGAACAAAATGTCACATTCTCCAGCTAAAGGTCGGCCTCAGTCAAAGGTCACAGCAGGGAGGTCAGGAAATAACCTAAGAGGTTAGGCTGGGAGCACAAAGAAAGGTCACCAAATGTCAATGAAAGCATGCAGCTGTTTGGAGATGAAACAACTGAGGCACCCTTTTGTGCTGACATGAGCTAGAAAAAATGTCTCTGCTGACATTTTCTTTTAGCTGGCAGTTTCATAGGACATTGACATTAATGTACCCGACCCCAAATTTGCCTTTTTAAAAGCAATAGTTTGGAAATGAAGTGCAGCAGTTTCCAAAGAGTCACAACTGTGACATTTTTATTTCAAAGGATTAAGACAGCAGTGGACGTCTAACTCCAAGTTCAGATTTCCTCAGAGCTCTTCCATCGTGACAATGTGCAGGGAGTAGGCCTGAGGACAGGTAGCAATCAGTAACCAGAATTTTCATATTTTTGAGAACTGTTATTATTCTGTTAACTAAAAGGCACTCAGAAGTCCCAGCCTGCTATAGGGCAGGAAGATATAAATGATTTTACATTTTTCTGAGCTTGGCAGTTGGCAGTTTTTGATCTAGTAACAAAATTTATTCAAAGAAAGAAAAAAGGACTGACATTTGCAATTTCAATTTAAAGGAATTTGTGCAAAACACTTGCAGGATAAATTTTTATCTATCTAAGTGTTAATCCTTTCTTCAAAGTACTAAATTCCACTTTAAATACCAGCTCTCAGACTAACAATGCCCAGAGGTAGGGGTAGCGCTACCCAGTACTCTCAGACATCAGACTCCACTGGAGAGAGTTCAGAAAATATAGGCACCTTGAATTAATCAGCTGCTTATCTTACGGTTGAACCTTGCTAGCAGCTTCAGTTTCTGTGGGTGTGTGGGTCTATGTTATACACACCCCACACCTGATGTTGATCCAACATTAGCAGCTGTTTCCAGACAAGGATGGAGCAACATCCTCTACTGATTCATAAGCACAAGACCATGTTTTAAATGCAAGATGTACTTTTCCACCCACAGGGCTTCAACAAGTGGCCCCAATTTATGACTTGGTCAGCTTCACTTTTTCCCCTAAATCTTTTTGAAACAGTTGTGCCACCTTCTTAAAGTCACCTTTGTTCCAGTGCTACATGTTCTTAAAAGAAAGATTGCTGTGCATTTATATACTAAAAATAGTAATAATGAAAGTTTGTATGGAAGAAACCACAAAGCTTTTTTCAAAAGAAAAAACTCTTCCTAAAATCTCTATTCTAGAGTATTCTTTTTTTGTTTGTTCCTCCATAAACCCCCAGGGAAATTGCCAAACAATAATGCTCACCCCAGGATTATTTCAGGACTCACCCAGAGGTAAAACCACCTTCCTACCTAATGGACCCTAGACATATGAAGCCTGTCAGGAGGACATCATAAATCCTGGAGATGGGAAGGGAGGGTGCAGGGAGAGGGGCACGAAGCCTTCGCACTTAGGAGAGTTGTTTAACACACCAGGGAAGTGCTTTTAATAAATGAAGTCGGTGACTTGAACATGTCATAGTTGATCTATACAGAGGTTGCTGAACTTTCTTTAAAAAGTCATTTTTATGCTGGGTGCTTTTCTTACGAAATTTTCTACACCTCTAGTGTATGAAATGGATGTGTAAGCAGCTGATTGAGAAATGGCTAAGGTCAAAGTTAATAAGGAAAGCAGAAGCTCTAAAAGCAAGCTGCCGTTTTTTCGCTTTACAGGTCAAAAGACGCCATATGATTTGGTCATAACATATTAATGTTTTTGACACAAGGCTTTTTTAAAATCTTCCTTCAAATAACTGATTCTTGGACAGTAATAAATATAAAAGGTGCCCATTGCTGGAATTACAAAAATGAACTTTCCCCTTCTTATTTTACTCTTGGGCCAGCCTTTATCTTTAAAGATAGAATGATGGAAGAGCTAGTTTGGAGACAAATAAAATGATAATTACAGCCTTGGAGGAATCAAATCTTGTCTTAGAAATTACAGGATGTAGAAGCTGATGGGAAGTAGAGAAAAGGGTCGAAATGTAGAATTAGGTGCTTCTTTGAGGGGAAAAAAAAAGCAACATATTTAGCAAGCATATCAACAAATACCAAATGGCACAGCTGTTTTTCTGGATTTCTTACATTTTAAGTTGTGAGTGTCTCTGGGTTATTTTGTCTCACAAAACAATATTATATTCCCATTAAATCAACAAATGGGTTTGCTGCCCTATAAAGGATTTAATTGAAACTTGGAACACAGTGAGGTTCATCAGATAAACATTTGCCAAGTTTAAGATTAATATCTACTCTAAAGGCTGCTATAGTTTCTCTGAAAAACTAGCCCCTTCATCTTCAGATGTGATCAAGTTTAGCTTTATAGGATACTCTTGTAATTTGAAACAGAACCACATTTGGCAGAAAACAAACAGTAAAAACAAAACAAAAACCTGAATGTGGCAAAGAAAAACAGAACTCCCACTTGATTTTAGAAGATTAGAAAAATCCACAGTTATCTTACTTAATGTGCATGGTACTCTTTGACAGAAAATAAATTGAAATTCCAGTACCTGGAACTCATGTACTTGCATACTTACATTTCTTTAAATGCCATCATTCCTTGGTGAGAGCTAGGCAAGTGCTTGCTTTCAGGTAGATCTGGCTGATAGCCTTACATACCACAGAGAGCTGCTGTGCATTTTATTTTATGAAAAGCTTCAGTTTGACTTGAATGCTCTTAAAACATTGCAGGGACAAGATTTGAAATCTTTCTTTGGGCCAAATTCACCCCATCCTCCTCTTGAAACAACTCTTATCTAAACTTTAGCAACCACACACTGCATCAGAGTGATGGTATGGCACAGAGGAGGTGGGAGGTGCAGGCAGGGCCCAGTCTCCTCATGCCCATCATTTCTAAGAGCAGGGGATGAAAAGATAGAAGGAGCCAGGCATGGGGATGTATTTACACTCAGTGGATAAACCTTCACTGTTCACCTATTCAAAGGCAAATTCAGTCCGAGGCACTGGGAATACAAAGTCTTGAAGTCATGCTTCCAGTTGTCAAGGTGTTTGATAGAGAATAAACCGGCCGGAACACACCTTTTCTGGCGGTCTCAGTGAACCTCCTGCTATTAGAGTTGGCTTTCCTCTTGAGTTGCCATCACCCTGGGGACCAAGGGGACAAGGCATGTATCTCAGTGCAAGCAATTTCCTCTCTCCCTGACTCATTGCTATCTCCTACATTGACCCCACGGTGTCACACACTGATGGCTTAGGAGATGCATCTAAGATTGCACTGGGGAATTTAAGGATATAATCTCTATGTATTATATGAATAGCATAAGTTTATTTTCAGATTTTCAGTGAACTTAGCAGACTTTTCAGTGCCATTCTCCCTTAGGCACAGTCCTTTAATCTTACAGAATTCTTTTAGTATTGAAAAGGAATTTCTCGCAGCCTGTTCTCACTCTTAGCAACAAGACCTGACACCACAGAGAACTGCCTGCCCTGTTTTTGCTCCCCTCTTTAGATCTCCTTTCTTGACCTTTATATCACAGCATCTGAACCTACCTGCACCTACCCATTGTCTACTTGTTTGGCTTTTCTGCTGGAGGCTATTTCTAGTCCTCTCTCTAACCTACTGCCTTGACTTTCATGACCTACCTCTGTATTTATAAGGCAATCCTAATAGATTTCCACCATATGTTTTCAAGAATGAGAATGACATTGATTTTGAAACTCAGCTACACTCTTAGAGAAACTCCATGAATATACTCAATCGCCCAATTTAGGGAAATAAGACTCCTTTGACAGACAGAAAAGGAAATGACCTATTTTAAACCAAAGTACTGAAAATTTTCTACTTATCCTTATTCCAAAGGTGAAAAAGTGAAGAAGAAAAATCAGTCAGAAAGAAAAGGAACACTCTCCTTTTGTAACCCTTCCATTAGAGGAATGAACAATACATAGCTAATAATGTTCAATTTATTCATAAGAAGACAAAAGGGTATTTTTTTCTTTGTGACTCCCTTGTGGGAGGCCCTTTGACAAGAGAGAATTTTCTGAAGGTATAAGACACAATTTCTTTACACAAGGTCTGCAAGGGTTCTTTCATCCCTTCTAGCATTTTCTTCTGTCCTTTTTATCATTCCCTTCTAAATGAAATGGATGTCTGTGTACATTTTTTTTTCAAATACAAATATAGAATGGCATATAAGATCCATATTACCTAAGACAAATTGAAAACAATCTTTAAGCAAGGCTTGTCTGCTCCTGGATCTTAGCTGAGTACAGAATTCACCCTTCATAGGGTTTAAATGAAGGCATTCATGACAGGAGTCTTTACAGAAGTATAGACAAGGTTTCAGGAGCAAATAAGGGCTAGTAACTTGACCAGGGACTAGCAATATTATCACCTCTTAGACTGAAGGGCAAGGAGAAGAAATATTACCAGAACCTAAAGAGAGCTACCGTTTTGGAGGAATACCACAGCTGTCCAGAATGTGATACTAAAGCAGGGGAGGAGCAAGGAAGAAATACCCTGGCTTTTCTCCTTTCCAACATATGAATCTCTTGCTAGTGCATCCTATGGGCCAAAATAAATCAGTAATTTGCAAAAAGAGCTACGGCAGGGGTTAGTATCCTGAGCCACAGAGCAGAGAACAGATGGGTAGAGAATAAATTTGGGGTGAAAATACAGAATAATTAGCACTAAACTTCCTCTTTAAATAGTTGGGGAATAAAGTGAATTCATCATAGGGTCTATAACTAACTTTTATGAATTTAGGGAAAGCTCCTATTTGGAAAGCCAATGCTGTCAATTATATTGTGTCCCCTCCAATTCATATATTGAAGTCTGAACTCTCTCTCTCCGCAGTGTGACTGTATCTGGAGATAGGGTCTTCAGGAGGTAATTAAGATTAAATGGGGTCATAAAGATGGGTCACCCATACAATAGGACTATAGCTATATAACAGAAGGGTAAGAGGAATGTCTCTCTCTCTCCTCCATGTGGGAACACGGTGAGAAGGCATCCATCTGAAAGCCAGGAAGAGAGCCATCACCAGAAATGGAATCAGCCAGCACCTTGACTTTGGACTTCTCCGTCTCCAGAACTGGGAGAAAATAAATGTCTGCTCAGTCTATGGTATTATACGGCAGCCTGAGCAGATCAATACAGCTGGGCCATGGATTAGGCATATAGTAGAAGAGAATGCAGGCTTTGAGTCATACAGACCGGGACATTAAAAGTGATTCTCACTTTCCAATTGTAGATCTTGGGAAATATTCTGAACCTCAGAGTTTTCTGGTTTGAATAATGTGTACACTAATTTCTACATCATTGGGATTTTACTAAAATCACATCTCTTCTTGTATATTTTCCTTCTAATATACTTTTCTTTTTCCTGAAATATACCCATTAGAATATCTATAGTGAGGGACTGTTGCTAAAAACTCAGGTTCTTTAAAATATCTCATAATGACCATTTCAATTAGTTTCACTGAGTATATAATTATTTGATAGCTATTTTCTTGGCTTTTTGAAGATATTTTTCATCACTTTCTGGTTCCCATTGTAGCTTCTTTCATTCCTTTGTAGGTCTTTTGTTTGTGCTCCTTTGTTTTTGGTGAGCTATAATTTTACTATGTGATTGTCAACCAATGATCTATGGTAGTTAGTGCCAATTCAAGGCCAAGAGAAATGTCCAAATCAGGGTATGGTGAAGAAGGACACTGTATTCTGTGCAAACAGCTCAATGGTGACGCAGCACGCAGTGAAAACAGCACAGCTCTGAGGCGGCCGTGGGCTAGACCCCTCTCCAGTTAGCCAGCCCTGCTCTGCTCCTCACTGGTCTGCTCTGTGCCCGTCTGCTCAGTGCACTGGCCTGGTCTCTGGCCTGTACTGGTTGGCTGCTCTCTGTTCCTGCTGGTGTTTCTCTCAGCCAGGGAAATGCAATCTTCAGTCTTCAGTGGAAAGGGAACGTGTACTGTCTAAGTCAGAGGGGAACTGCCTTATAGGGACAGAAGAATTTGCCCCTGGTCCCTGATTGGACTGTCCTCATGCAAATGAGGGCTCAAAATTCTCACAGTTTTGGTTTCTTAAAAAGATTTTTAAATTGATTTTTAGAGAGAGAGGAGGGGAGTGAAGAGAGAGAAACATCAATGTGAAAGCATAATGTTGATTGGCTGCCTCCTGCACACCCTAAACCTGCAACCAGGGCACGTGCCCTGACCAGGAATCAAACCAACAACCATTCCATGCATGGAATGGTGCCCAACCAACTGAACCACACCAGCCAAGGCCAAATCCTTACAGTTTGATTGGTCCAAAAGACACTGTCCTGATTGTTCAAAATAGAGCACTCTGGTTGGTCAGAGCTGCAGACCTCCGATTGGATAGGGAAAGCCTCAGTCCTATTGGTTGAAATAGGATTCCAGGAACTCCTTTATAAGGGCTGGTTCAGAGGGCAGAAACAGTGCAGGCAGGCAGTTCTGTGCAGGTTTCTCTGTGAAGTGCAGTTGTGGGAGTGGTCCTTGTGTAGAAATGGCTGCTATGTTCTGTTTTTAAAATATATATATATTTTGCCGAAACCAGTTTGGCTCAGTGGATAGAGCGTCGGCCTGTGGACTGAAAGGTCCCAGGTTCGATTCCGGTCAAGGGCATGTACCTGGGTTGCAGGCACATCCCCAGTAGGAGGTGTGCAGGAGGCAGCTGATCAATGTTTCTCTCTTATCCCTTATCCACTGAGCCAAACCGGTTAGGGCTGTTCTGGGTTTTTTAAAAAAACAATTTGAGGCCCATTAGTCACCAGGATCCCCTTTGAGTAGGTGTCTTCTTTTTTAGGGTTCACGGTGTCCAGGTGCATGGTTTGATGTTGGTTGTTGTTATGTTCTACATAGGATTCAACAAGTTTTCCTGAAAATGTGTTCAAGTGTGTCATCAATATTGGAAAAATGAAAACCATTATTACTTTCTACACTGACTTATCTCCATTCTATATATTCTCTTATAAAATTCTGGCCAGACATAAGATAGATGTTCTAACTGTACTCAAATGTCCCTTAGCCTCCATTTTATGTTTTCCAAGTCTTTACCTGTGTTGTATTCTGAATCATTTCTTCTGCTCTATTTTCCAATTGTAAATTCCCCTTTCAGCTGTGTCTGATATGTTGTTTAAATTTTCCACTAATTTTTAATTTTCATAATTATAATTTCCACAGTAGAAGTTCTTTTTTTCCCCCCAAAGAAAATCTGTTTGATCAATTTAATAGCCTCTTATATATGGTGCCTTCCTTATTTAAACATATTAAACATTGTGGATTTTATATTATAAACTAGGGGCCTGGTGCACGAAATTCGTGCACTGGGTGGGGAGGGGGGAGTGTCCCTCAGCCCAGCCTGCCCCCTCTCACATACTGGGAGCCCTCAGGCATTGACCCCCATCACCCTCCAATCGCAGGATCGGTCCCTTGCCCAGGCCTGACGCCTCTGCCAGAGGCGTCAACCTCCATCACCCTCTGATTGCCTGATCAGCCCCTTGCCCAGGCCTGACGCTTCCACCAGAGGTGTCAGGCTTGGACAGGGGACCCCCATCTCCCCCCAATCACTGGCTCTGACCCCCGCCCAGGCCTGATGCCTCTGGCCCAGGAATCATGCCTGGGCAGGGGACCCTCATCTCCCTCTGATTGCTTGCCCCCCCCCCCTCCCAAGCCTGACGCCTCTGACCCAGGCTTCAGGCCTGGGCAAGGGGACCATCATATCCCCCCAATCCCCGATTCTGCCCCCCCCCCAGGCCTGATGCCTCTGGCCCAGTCATCAGGCCTGGGCAGGGGCCCCCCAGCTCCCTGTGATCTCCCGCTCTGCCCCTACCCAGGCCTAAAACCTCTGGCCCAGTCATCAGGCCTGGGCAGGGGACCCCCAGCTCCCTGTGATCTCCCGCTCTGCCCCTGCCCAGGCCTAACACCTCTGGCCAAGGCATTAGGCCTGGGCAGCGGGGACCAGGAGTTCCCCGTGATCTCCCGCTCTGCCCCTACCCAGGCCTAACCCCTCTGGCCGAGGCATTAGGCCTGGGCAGGGGCAGAGCCTGCAACCGCGGGGAGCTGGGGGACCCCTGCCCAGGCCTAATGCCTCTGGCTGAGGCGTCCGGCCCAGGCAGCGGGGACCCGCAGCTGCAGCGGCCCCAAGATCGCTGGCTCCGCTTTAGGCCCAGGCAAGGGACCCCTAGCTCCTGGGACTGCCAGCTTTGACCGAGCCCAGCTCCCATCGCCGGCTCCACCCCTACTTCCTGCTATCACTGGCCAGGGCGGGAAAGGCACCCGGTTCTCCGATCATGGCTGGGGGGCAGGGCCGCCTTTGCCCTGCCCCCTCGATCTTAGCTCCCCCCTGGGTTTCTGATCACTGTCAGTGGCAGGGGGCTTCTTCCTGCTTTCCCTTTCGCCTCCCTGTGCCTCAATATGCAAATTAACCACCATCTTAGTTGGCAGTTAATTTGCATATTGCCCTGATTAGCCAATGAAAAGGGTAGCGGTCGTACGCCAATTACCATGTTTCTCTTTTATTAGTGTAGATTCAATAATTCCAATATCTGAAGTTTTTATGTATCTGATTCTGCTTTTTGTTGTTTATGCTATTTCTTAGTTTTGGTACATTTTTTCCTGCTGTGTTTTGTTATTCTTGTTGCAAGTTCAGGCTTGATGAAATTTTTTTCTGTGAGGGTATTCTGAGTTCCAGATTGAGAGTTTATTCTTCTACAAAAATATTTGCATTTTTTATGCCATTCTTCAGCTCACTCTACTAATAAGGGGTGATGTAAAGTCAGAGCACAAGTCCATTATGAATTTCCAGGGGAAGTATTTTGTTATTGTTGTTGTTGTTGAGATTTTTTGAGATATAATGTAAAATTAGTTATTTAATTTTATAGGTATGTTAAGTGGCATTTAATACAAAAACATTATTTTGCAACCATCACTTCTATCGAAGCCCAAAACATTTTCATCACCTCCCAAAAGGAAAGCCCATATCCACTAAGCAGTAATAACTCCTCATTATTTCCTTTCCCCATCCTGTGAAAACCGGATTTGCTTTCTGTATCTATAGATTTACCTATTCTAGATATGTTGTATAAACAGAATCACACAATATGTAATGTTTGGTATCTGGCTTCTTTCATTTAGCATAATCTTTTCCAGGTTCATCATTGTTGTAGCATGTGTCAATACTTCATGCTTTTTTTTTAACTGAATTTTATTGTATATAGGTATTATAGTTTATATATTCATATGTTGATGAACATTTGGGTTGTTTTTACCTTTTGACTATTGTGCTATAAATATTCATCTACAAGTTTTTTTGTTTTTTGTATTGTTGTTTGTGTGTGTGTGTGTGTGTGTGTGTGTATGTGTTTTTGTTCATCCTCACCATTGATTTTCAGAAAGACTGCAAGGGAGGAAGGAGGAAGAGAGAAAGAGAGAGGGACAGAAACATTGATGTGAGAGAGACACATTGATTGGTTGCCTCTGGCATGCACCCTGACTGGGGTCAAATCTGCAACCTAGGTATGTGCCCTTGGTCAGGGATCAAATCGGAGACCCTTCAATCCAAGGCCAACGCTCTAACCACTGAGGCACTGGCCAGGGCCATGCACAAGTTTTTTTGTTTGAATATCTGTTATCAGTTCTTTTGGGTATGTAACTAGGAGAAGAATTATGGGTTATACAGTAACTTTTTTGGAAACCACAAAACTGATTTTCTAATATATTTTATTGATTTTTTACAGAGAGGAAGGGAGAGGGATAGAGAGTTAGAAACATTGATGAGAGAGAAACATCGATCAGCTGCTTCCTGCACACCTCCCACAGGGGATGTGCCTGCAACCAAGGTACATGCCCTTGACCAGAATCAAACCAGGGACCTTTCAGTATGCAGGCCGATGCTCTATCCACTGAGCCAAACCAGTTAGGGCCACAAAACTGATTTTCACAGTGACTGCCATTTTCTATTCCCACCTGCCATATATGAGGATTCCAATTTCTCCATATCCTAGTTAACATTTATTATTTTCCTTTTCTGTTTTATTTATAACCATTCTTGTGGGTGTGAAGTGGTATCTCATTGTGGTTTTGATTTGAAGTTCCCTAATGACTAATGATGTTGAGCATATTTTCATATCCTTTTTGGCCCTTGTATACCTTTTTTGGAGAAATATCCATTCAAATTATTTGCCCATTTTAAAAATTGATTTTTGTCATCTTGTCACTAAGTTGTAATAGTTCTTTATTTATTCTAGATACTATACTCTTATCAGATATATTGTTTACAACTATTTTCTTTCATTCTGTAGTTTATATTTTCACTTTCTTTTAGTTATTTTTTATTATTTTAATAGCCTTTTATTTATTATTTAGTTAGTTGGTTAATCCTCACCTGAAGATATTTTCCATTAATTTTAGAGAGAGAGGGAGGGGAGAGACAGAGAGAAACAGAGAGAGAGAAAAGCATTGATGTGAGAACAATACATCAATTGGTTGCCTCCTGCACAGAGATCAAGACTGCAACTGAGGTACGTGCCCTTGACTGGAATTGAACCCAAGATGCTTCAGTCCGTAGGCTGATGCTTTATTCACTGAGCCAAACTGGTTGGGGCTGTATTTTTACTTTCTTGGTAATGGGCTCCCATACACAAAATTTTATTTTTATTTTTTGATGAAGTCCAATTTAACTAATTTTTATTTTGTTGTTTGTGTTTTTGGTTTCATATCTATGAGTACATTGCTAAATCTAAGATCATGAATTATAATTTTTGTTCTTATATTAAGGTCATTGATCCACTATGAGTTAATTTTTATATGTGGTATGAAGTAGAGGTCCAACATCATTCTTTTGTATATGGATATCTGTGTGTTACAACACTATTTGTTGCAGAGACAATTTTTCCCCAACCTTGATGAAAATTAATTGTGTACAGATGTATAGGTTTATTTCTGACTCAATTCTAGCCTTTGGATTGTATGTCTATTCTTGTGCTACTACCATTATTTTGATTACAGTAGCTTTGTAGCAAGTTTTAAAATCAATGATGTCCTCTTTGTTCTTCTTTTTCAATATGATTTTTGGTTATTCAGGTCCCTTTGAAATTCCATTTGCATTTAAGTGTCAGTTTTCCCATTTCTGCAAAGATTGCCAAATTTAAAGTGGGATTTTAATAGGAAGTTCACTGAATCTGTAGACCATTTTGAGCAGTATTGCCATTTTAACAGCATTGAGTCTTAGAATCCATAAACACTAGATATTTTTTCCATTTATTTACATTTAATTCCTTTCAGCAATATTTTATAGTTTTTAGTATACAAGTCAAGTATCTCATGGTTAAATTTATTCATAAATAGTTTTGTTCTTTTTTGTACTATTGAAAAAAGAATTTCTTTTAATTTTACTATCACATTGTTTTTGCATATTGGTCTTTGTATCATGCAACTTTGTTGAATTTGTTCATTAACTTAGATTTGCTTTTACTTATTTATTTTTTATTTTTTAACCCTTCACCAAGACAAAGTACGGACTCAATTTCCCTGGCTGAAAAGTTTTACAAGAGAGTTATTTTGTGTTGTTTTATTTAACTGAGGATATTTTTGGAGTTCTAGTTTTAAGTGAAGTTCTAACCCAATTCTCTATCTTTAGGAACCCTAGGTTTTGTTTCTTATAATTACATGTGGCTACTAATATCAAGATGTCTGTTTAGATGGTTTTGGAAATCATCAGTGCTCTTTGCTCTGGATTTATACTTTGGCTTAATTTGACTTTTCTTGCCAGTTCAGCAATATGAGTGACTATGGATGCATTTGTATGTACATATTTTTTTTACCATTTTATATGTTTCTCAATAGATTAGTTTGACAGAATATTTTTCTACTATATGACTAGAAATAGAAATCCCCCTTAGAGGATTTTCGTGGGAATTAAAAGGGATTATGTTTACAATAAAAAGAAGATGAGACCTGTCACATAGTTCCTAGTCAATAGATGTTGTTACAGATTGAAAGTTTGGGTCCCTCCAAAATTCATGTGTTGAAATCCTAATCACCAATGCAATGGTATTTGGAGGTTGAGTCTGCCATGTAAGGACACTGATTGAAGACAACTGTCTATAAACTAGGAAACTAGTCCTCACCAGACACCAAATCTGCCGGCACCTTTACTTTGGACTTCTCAGCTTCCCGAGCTGTGAGAAAAAGTTGATTTATTAAGCCATCCAGTCTGTGGTATTTTTGTTATAGCGGCCTGAGTTGACTAAGACAGATATAATTTCGCTGCTAATTTTTTTCAAGAAATGCATAATGATGTATCACTGGTTACCTTACCTTTGAAATAGAGAGTTATTTGAAACTACTATTGTGGAAAATTCAATACAAACCTGAATCTTGCTTGAGATGTATGATTTTACTTGAAATAGTTTTTTTAAAGCTCACTGCAACATTGCTCCTCTGACATTTCACTGACATGGATGACAACAGTGATAATAACATGGGCATTATTTCTGGTATACTTTATAGAAGTGAACATTCTGGGGTACCACTTTTTAATTTACATATTTTACTGGTGTACATTAATTAGTGTGAAACAAAACCAACCAGAAGTAACCTGAAGTTTTGATCAAATATTTTACTCTGCTGGATTCCCATGTGTGAAAGTATGGATACTCTTCAAAGAAGAGCTGAATTAAATTCCAAGGAAACACCTATGGAGTATCTATAATAGGCAAGCTTAACCTGTAAGCCAACTCAGTGAAAGTCTAGGAGAGATATAATTTCATCATGAAGAAGACTAAAATAGGATTGAAGTGAACTGAACCTCTATTCTGCAAAATAAGGTTCTGTCAGAACTGCAGACGCCAGTTACTCATTGATTCAACCTAAGCATTGATTATCTTGTGTCTGTGCAACCCACCTGGTTTCTACCTTCTGAAAGTTTGAGAATGATTTTTCTATAGTTAAAATGCTTTTCATTCAAAATAGCAAGTTCTTCAACTGTTTATCTGTAGGCTTCATATATGTCATAATTTTTAAAATGTATTGAGATATACTTATCAAACACATCAATTAGATCTTAATGCTGATAAAATTATTTTTTGTTTGATGTCTGATAAAATGCTTATATACAAAATCACACCATCTTTTACCACCTTAAAACATGAACTTATTCTGTCTACTTACTACATTTTTGTCCCATTAGCAGCAAATGTCATTGTGTGCCTTGGGGTTTCAAACATTTGGGACTTTCTTTTGCTTTCAAATTTTTTGCCATTACTACAGTTTGAGTCAGTGTTACTATACATGAATGTAATAGTTCTGCTGTTGTATTATAAGAGGCTAATTATATTGCTTTTGCTAATGAATTATTCATGGTATAATCACAGAAATTCACTCCACACAATGCTTTATTTTACATGCTAATTGGAACATGGTACATATTTCACATTTTCATCTAGAATAATCTCACACAATAACCTGTTTGTGGATATAGGCATTTACATTGACTTCAATATTCCTCTTTCCTCTTAACCAGGGGTGGGCAAACTTTTTGACTCGAGGGCCACAATGGGTTCTTTATAAATTCAAAGGAAACATCATTACATAAAAGGGTACGGTCTTTTTTTTTTTTAGTTTTATTCATTTCAAACGGGCTGCTAAACATTATTTGATAATGTGTATATTTCACCAGGGTAGTATAGGTCATTCAGAGTCAGAGCCCTGCTAATAATTTTAAGGCCCTCCAGTTATAGCTTATTAATGGAATTTCCAAGAAAATTTCCTCAATATAAAACATTGTGTTACCCAGGACCTTCCAAATAGCAAACGTTTCTTCTTACCTTCTTCTAACTCACATTTCATAAACTCATCCCTTTCTCTAGTCTTCCTCAAAACCTAGATTTTTTTCATTTAATTACTGTTCTCTAATTGTACTTATTCATTTATGCCAACAAATCACCTACATATAATCCTAAAATATTATATATGGAGTATTATTGACCAGTTGCTGTGTATCCTAGCACATATACATCACAATCTACCATTGCTTATTACTCACTACCCATGTTACCTTTCATGACCTGTCTACTTTTCAAGTTCTCCCTAAAGCATTCACTCTTCCAAGTAAACTTGTCTTTCATTCTATTTGGCCCAGTCTGCTTATTTGTTCAGAAGCATAGCAGGCTCATACCATTGCCTACAACTTTGTTTATGCCACCTACAATTCCCCACATTTACTTGTACCTGTGAAATACTTGTCATTCTCTCAAGGCCAAGTATGCATGAAATCTAGGCTATGAATCATTCTCAAGTTATCACTACCTTATGTGGCTTTTACCAGATGCCCCTTAGCACATGCCATACTTAAGCATTTTATTATCTTTTATCTTTGCTCTTTATTTTTGCTTTTTACCCTTGTTCATCCTCATTACATGTGTTTAATTTTACGATCCTAACAAGATTATAAATTTTTGAGAGTCTAAATAATATCATAAATTCTATTTCTCCTTTTGAAAGGATGAATAAATTCTTGCTGCCCAGTAGAATCTAACACATCGTAAGTGCTAATAGCCATTTATTTTATTTGACTCATTATTAATGCTTATATGGCAAGTGTTTACATTTACATAATAGCACTAAAGAGGATCCAAATGAACAAGCTATGTTTCAGTTTGGGGGTAATACTCTAGGCAAGCTATTTACCATATAATTAAATAGTGAGTATTATGTATGAGAGCCCAGAGTTGAAAAATTATTTGACCTATCTTTTCTGCACTTTAAATATCCTACATCAACCTTTCAGATGTGAGGATGATTTTGCTGCACTATCTGCTATCCAGCTGATTGTTGGGGTGAATTTAGTTCATCTAGATGATTCACCAGGTGTTCCATTCATTCCTGTATGCTGAAATTATGGGATAGAATTGAGAGGTTGAACATCTCACTTGGAGGAGAAGGACCATTCTATATCAAGAGTATGAAGAAGGTTGTACCTCCTCACTACCATATTTTAGAAGACAAAAGCAATCATCAGTATTTCTACACATGAAAAAAAAGTATCCATGCCTAGCTATTACACATATTTGCAAGATATGATTTTAATGAAAAGAACATTGTAAAATAGTTTCCTTGGAAACATGCGAGAGCTACATGGCAAATTTTAGCAAGGGAAACTAGAAACCATGTCTATCTTATTTATACTGTGTCCCGAGAGCACAGCACAGTGTGTAGCGCCTTGCAGATGCTCAATAAATATTTCTTGGAGGATACCTTCATGCACAGATTGTCAGGCTCCTCCTGGGCTAAAATAGAGGTTTAAATTGAGGCCACTTTTACTCCCTGCTTAATAGTGACAAGCTATTGATAGCTGGGCATTGCCAAATTCTCATTAGTTTCTAAAAGTCAGGAACTGCATTTAGAAAAAAGCTGCTCACTTGAGAGGTCATCTATCCAATGACCTCAAGTACCAGGAACACAGGTAAAACCCAGGAAGCAAGTTTTTTAAAAAAAAGGCATCTGAGGATCCAAAATAGAAACCATGTGCTAAAGCTTATGCTCTTTTCTCTAAGAAAAAGCCCTCAGAACAGCACTCAGTGTAATTTACTCTTCTTCTAGACATTATCTGAACAAGTTTGATTGTCTGCTTTTCCAACCAATAGAGATGAAAAGCAGGAAATTAGAAGGTGGGCAGGGCAGCTAGGTAGACTTGGAGTTAGCTGCATAGAAGACAAACTAGAGGAAGAAACCCATACCACTCTCTACACAATCCCCATCAAAATTCAGAAGAAAATATATAAGAAAATATATCAAGATGTCATTAAAGGTTATTAGTGAACAATTAGCTAACACTTTTTTCACATTTTATAAACATTTAGATGTATGTTTACTAGTATAATCAGAAAAAGCAATACCTATATTTTCAATAAAATAAAATTTAAAGAATTCTTCCTTGACTCTCCCAGGAAAGCTCTATTCTTGTATCTATTAGGAGTATTTACTAAATGGTACTTATAAGCTAAATGCTTATTTGTCACCTCTTCCATTGGACTGTAAATTTTTTTAAGGGCAGGATTAGTGTTTTAGCAGCCTTGTAGCCCTGATAATTAACATGATGTCCAGCATAATAAATGCTCGCTAAGTATTTGTTGAGTAAATGTCTAAAGTCAAAATGCATAGTGCTTCTGTGGATAGCTAGCCACACCATTCTCCACATCTTGGTCTCCTGGGGACAGGGCTATACTACAACCTATTTCAATCACTGACTATTATAATGTCTATTCTGAGCCCATGATGCCAGTTAGAATTAGGGTTGTAGTCTATTTCAGAAAGAACAAATGAGTACAATTAATTCCTGCAAAGTTTCTATTGAAATAGTTAACATCTTTTAAAGTTTTGAATTAAAATAAACATTAGTAGTTTAAAAATTCTCTAAGGGGTTAAAAATGGTGGCAGAGTAAGTGGATGCTACACAGACACATTCTCAGGACCAAACGGGAATTAAAAGTAAAATACAAACAAACTAACAAACAAACAAACAAAAAGAATAATCAACTGAAAACTAGCTGGAGAGAGCCCTGATAACCAAGGATGGAAAGTGGAGACCACATAGAGACCAGTAGGAAGGGTGGAGGTGTAAAAAGGTTGAATAGGCTCCCACAGATAACAGCTGAAATTCTGGAGAGATATCTCAGCTATAGGTGGTTGCCACTGAAACTCTGAGGTCTAATCCAAAGTTGGATCCCCCATCATATCCCCCTGAATAGCACCAGAACTGAGAAAGGTGCCCATATAACATCTGGCTGTGAAAAGCAGCAGGGTTGCTGTCTGCCAGGGAAAGATGTCTAGAAATGCAGGTACCCTCTTAAGGGACCAACAGACAAAATTCTTTGTGCAGCCACTCATCCTGTGCTCTGGCAGAGGGAGGGCAGAGTGGCCTGGAGCTGTGTGAGCAGAAACTAGGTATGGGGAGCTCTACAGTTAGAGATCAGAAGGCAGAAACCACAGTTTCTGTGCTGAGTCATTTCCTCACACTGTGGAGGTCATCTTTCTTACACAGACATAAGTTATCCAGGTGGTATTGCCTGGGGAAAGACAGTTGACCCACCCTATTGGAAACCACCTTACCTCACAACGTGGAGTTTCTCATCCTGCAGTGCAGAGTTTCTCAGGCCCATTAAGAAACTAAGAATAACAATTAGCCTCCAGGCAGAAGCAATTGCCAGACCCTGTTAAAACAAACTTTTGCCACAGCTGTGAACAATTGCCTGAGGGTAATTCAAGACAAAATCCTATTATTCTGTAGACAGAGGCGGTCTCTGGAGGCTTTGAGTCTTTGCCTGATCTAATTAGGCAGAAACAGCATTTTACATTGTCTTATACTAGAGACCGAAAAGCATAGCAGACCTACCTAAAATATAGACACAAACCCAAACAGGCAGCCAAAATGAGAAGACAAAAAAACAAACCCCAAATGAAAGAACAAGAGAATTCTCCAGAAGAGATAAATGAAATGGAGATAAGACATTTATCTGACATAGAGTTCAGAATGATGATAATAAAAATGCTCAAAGCATGAGAAAAGATATAGCAACTGTGAAAATGGATATAAACAATGACATAGCACAAATAAAGAACACATTGGCAGGAATACACAACAGATTAGGAGAAGCTCAGGATCTGATTAGTGAATTAGAAGACAGGGTAGAAAAAAAAACACCCAATCAGGGAACCAAAAGGAAAAACAATTAAAAAACAGGAAGACAGCTTAAGGAAACTGTGCGACAACATGAAATGTAACACTATTTGCATAGGAGGTGTGCCAGAAGAGGCAGAAAGAAAGACAGGAGTACAGAGAGTTGACCCACCCTATTGGAAACCACCTTACCTCACAACGTGGAGTTTCTCAGGCCCATTAAGAGACTAAGAATAACAATTAGCCTACAGGTAGAAGCAATTGACCAACCTGTTGGAAAAACTGTTTTGCCTGAGGGTACCTTAAGACTGAATCCAATCAGTCTGCAGACAGAGAGGTGGTCTCTGCAGGCTTAGAGTCTTTGCCTGATCTAATTAGGCAGAAACAGCATTTTACATTGTCTTATACTAGAGACCGAAAAGCATAGCAGACCTACCTAAAATATAGACACAAACCCAAACAGGCAGCCAAAATGAGAAGACAAAAAAACAAACCCCAAATGAAAGAACAAGAGAATTCTCCAGAAGAGATAAATGAAATGGAGATAAGACATTTATCTGACATAGAGTTCAGAATGATGATAATAAAAATGCTCAAAGCATGAGAAAAGATATAGCAACTGTGAAAATGGATATAAACAATGACATAGCACAAATAAAGAACACATTGGCAGGAATACACAACAGATTAGGAGAAGCTCAGGATCTGATTAGTGAATTAGAAGACAGGGTAGAAAAAAAAACACCCAATCAGGGAACCAAAAGGAAAAACAATTAAAAAACAGGAAGACAGCTTAAGGAAACTGTGCGACAACATGAAATGTAACACTATTTGCATAGTAGGTGTGCCAGAAGAGGCAGAAAGAAAGACAGGAGTACAGAGTGTGGTTGAAGAAATAATGGCAGAAAACTTCCCTAACCTGATGATGGAAAAAGTCACACAATTCCAGGCAGTACAGAGAGTTCCAAGTAAGAAGAACCCAAAGAGGCCCATGCCCAGAGACATCATAATTAAAATGCCAAAAATTAAAGACTAAGAGAAAATCTTAAAGGCAGCAAGAGAAAAGCAACCTGTCACCTACCAAGGAGCTCTCATAAGGCTGACACCTGATTTCCCATCAGAAGTTCTACAGACAGAAGGGAGTGCCATGAAGTACTCAAGGTAATGGAAAGCAAGGATTTCAAACCAAGATTACTATATTTAGAAGAGGATCATTCAAAACAGACTGTGAAATAAAGAGCTTCCCAGACAAGAAAAGGCTAAACGAATTCATCACCACCAAGCCAACATTACAAGAAATGCTAATGGAATGTTATAATAAGAAGAAAAGAGAAAGAGAAACCTAGGCATACAGAATTAAAACAAAAAATATTTACTTATCAATAATAACCTTAAATGTAAATGGATTAAATGATCCAATCACAAGACATAGAGTAGCTGAATGGATACAAAAACATGACACAATTATACACTGTCCACAAAAGACTCACACAGGATGAGAGTGAAGGGTTGTAAAATTTTCCATGCAAATGGAACAGAAAAATAAGCTGTGATTCAATGCTCATACACAACAAAATAGACTTCAACATGAAGGCCATCACAAGAGACAACAAAGGTCACTAAATAATAATAAAGGGATCATACCAACAAGGGAACATGATCCTGGTAAACATATGGCCACCCAATATAGGAGTATATAAATACATGAAAAATCTCCTAGAGGGCTTTAAAAGAGAGATCAACAATACAATCATAGCAGGAGACTTTAATACCCACTGGGTTCACTGGATAGATCTTCCAGACAAAAAAATTAACAAGGAAAGAGTAACTCTAAAGGACACATTGGATCAGATGGATTTAATTAATATTTATAGAATATTTCACCCCAAAGCTGCAGAATATATATTCTTCTCAAGTACACATGGATAATTCACAAAAATAGACCACATGTTAACACACAAAACAGGCTGCTACCAGTTCAAGAAAATTGAAATCACATCAAGCATTTTCTCAGATCACAGTAGGATAACATTTGAATCAACTGCAGTAAAAATACCCCAAAACATTCCAACACATGGATGCTAAATTGCATGTTATTAAACAACGAATGGGTTGCCAATGAGATAAAAAACTAAATAAAAAAAACTTCCTGGAAACAAATAAAAGTGAACACACAGCAACCCAAAATCTCTGGGACATAACAAAAGCAGTCCTGTGAGGGATGTTTATAGCATTACAGGCTTACCTCAAAAAAAGAGAGAGAGAGAGAAAGAAAGAAAGATTAATAATAAACTGCTTAACTCTACAACATAAAGAAATAGAAAGAGAAAAACAAGAAAAGTCCAGAGTAAGTAGAAGGAAGGAAATAATAAAGATTAGAGCAGAAATAAATGACATAGAGACCAAAAAAAAAAAAAAAAAAAAACAATACAAACTATCAAGGAAATAAAAAACTGTTTCTTTGAAAGGATACACAAGATTAATGAACCCTTAGCCAGACTCATCAAGAAACAATGAGGACTTAAATAAATAAAATCAGAAAGGAAAGCAAAAAAGTAACCAAAGACACCACAGAAATATAGAAAATTTTTAATGAAAATACTATGAACAACTATATGCCAACAAAGCTGGTCAATGTGAATGAAATGGGACAAATTTCTAGAAAAATACAATCTCCCAAAACTGAATCAGGAGAATCAGAAAACCAGAATAGGCCAATAACAGGTGATGAAATAGAAGCATTAATAAAAGCTCCCAGCAAACAAAAGACAGTGGTAGGACGGCTTCACAAGGGAATTTTTCCAAACATTCAAAGGAGAACTAACACTTATACTCCTGAAACTATTCCAAAAAATCCAAGAGGAAGGAATACTTCCAAGCTCTTTTTATGAGACCAGCATTATCCTAATTCCAAGACCAGATAAAGACACTATGAAGAAATTACAGGCTAACATTCCTGATGAACACAAATGCTAAAATCCTCAACAAACTGCTACAAATCAGATCCAGCAATATATAAAAATGATCATACACCATAACCAAGTGGGAGTTAATCCAGGGATTCAAGGCTGGTACAATATTTGCATATCAATAAATGTGATACATCACATAAATTGAAAGACAAAAACCACATGATCATATCAATAGATGCAAAAAGTATTCAACAAAATCCAACACCCATTGTTTATAAATACTCTCAGCAAAATGAGAACACTTCAATATGATAAAAACCATATGACAAACCTACCGCCAGCATCATACTCAATAGGCAAAAACTAAAAACATTTCTCCTAAGAAAAGGAACAAGAGAGGGAGGTCCACTTTCATCACTCTTATTCAACATAGTACTGGAAGTCCTAGCCACAGTGATCAAATAATAAGAAATAAATGGCATCCAAATTGGAAAGGAGAAGGTAAAACTCTCATTATTTGCAGATGGCATGATATTGTACATAGAAAATGTAAAGACTCCACCAAAAAACTATTAGATTTAATAAATGAATTTGGTAGCAGGATACAAAATCAACACTGAAAAATAAAAGGCTTTTTTATATACCAATAATGAATTCTCAGAAAGAGAAACTAAACAAAGAATTCCATTTACCATTACAACAAAAAGATTAAGATACTTAGGAATAAACTTAACTAAGGAGGTAAAAGGCTCATACTCTGAAAATTACAGGACATTGAAAAAAGAGGTAGGAGAAGATATATTTCATGTCCATGGATTGGTAGAATTCACATCATTAAAATGTCCATACCATCCAAAGCAACCTGCACATTCAATGCAATCGCTATTAAAATATCAATGGCATATTGCACAACTCTAGATCAAATACTCCAAAAATTTATATGGAACCAAAAAAGACCTTGAATAGCTGCAGCAATCTTGAGAAAGAAGAATAAAGTTGGAGGAATCACAATACCAGATATCAAGTTGTATGACAAAGCCATGATATTCAAAACAGCCTGATACTGGCATAAGAATAGGCATATAGATCAATGGAACAGAACGGAGACCCCAGAAATCGACCAAGCCAATATGCTCAACTAATATTTGACAAAGGAGGCAAGAGCATACAATGGAGTCAAGAGAGTCTCTTCAATAAGTGGTGTTGGGAAAATTGGACAGATAAATGAAAAGAAAGGAAGGAAGGAAGAAACTAGATTTCCAACTTATACCATATATAAGAATAAGCTCAAAATGGATAAAAGACTTAAATGTAAGTCATAAAACCATAGGAATTTTAGAAAAAACCAGAGGCAGCAAAATCTCAGACATTTTTGTTGCAATATGTTTATGGATAGATCCTAGGGCAAAGGAAACTAAGGAGAAAATAAACAAATGGGACTACATTAAAATAAAAAGCTTCTGCACAGTAAAACAAACCATCAACAAAATGAAAAAGGAGCCCATTGTATGGGAGAACATATTTGGCCATGATAAATCTGATAAAGTGTTAATATCCAAAATATATAAGGAACTAATACAACTTAATAAAAGGAAGACAAACAATTCAATTAAAAAATGGGCAAAGGACCTATATAGAAACTTCTCCAAAGGGGATATACAGATGGCTAAGGGACATATGAAAAAAAGCTCAAAGTCACTGACTTTGAGAGATGCAAATTAAAACAACAATGAGGTATCACCTCACACCTGTCAGAATGGCTACCATCAACAAATCAACAAATGACAAGTGCTGTCAAGGATGTGGAAAAAAGGGAACCCTAGTACACTGCTGGTGGGAATGCAGACTTGTGCAGCCATTTTGGAAAACAGAGTAGAGTTTCCTCAAAAAATTAAATATGGAACAACCATTTGACCCAGTAATCCTACTTCTAGGAATATATCCTAAGAGACCTGAAACACCAATCAGAAAGAATGTATGCACCCCTATGTTCATAGCAGCACAATTTACATTAGCTAAGACCTGGAAGCAGCCCAAGTGCCCATCAGTAGACAAGTAGATAAAAAAAAAAAAGGGTGGTGAGTAGGTGAAGGTAATCAACCAATAACCTTGTATGCATATATTCATAACCCATGGACACAGACAATAGGAGGGGGGTGAGGGTGATGGTGGGCTGGAGGGAGTCAATGGGGGGGGTGGATGAGGGGAACATATGTAGTACTTTCAAGAATAAATGTTTAAAAATCCTATGTAATAAAAGCCTAATATTCAAAGTGTCCCACCGTTCAACCGTTTGACTGGTCACTATGATGTGCATTGCCCACCATGGGGCAGACGCTTCAACAGGTAAGTTAGCTTGCTGCTGGAGTCCAGTCAATCAGGACTGGGCAAGATGGGCCGGCCACACCCTGGAGCCCTCCTGTGGTCCCTCCCTGGCCCCAATCATGCACCGGTGGAGCCTCTTGGCCAAGCCTGCACCTTCTCGCAATCCAGGACCCTTTGGGGGATGTCGGAGAGCTGGTTTTAGCCCACCCCCTGTAGGCCAAGCCAAGGGACCCCACTGGTGCATGAATCTGTGCACTGGGCCTCTAGTAAATAAATAAATATAACAATTCTCTGATATGGAGCCTCCTATTTATTCTCCTATTTTTTCAGAGTCCTGGCTGTATCTGTTAATTAAGCATATGCTCCAGAGATGGGACACTGCTTCTCAGAGTTGCACAATACAGAAGAGCACCATCTGCTGTCTACTTGCTGCAGAAGAAGAATGTGTACCTGTGTTCAAGAGGAGCACAGGTAGACTCTATATGTGTGACTATATGGCAGTATTAAAGTAGGTATGACTTTGCAAACTAATAAAAAAGTCACAAATGCCAAAGTTTAGTGTTCTTTGTATCCTATTCAGCACAGACAAGCTAAAAAGGGTCTCAAAACTAAACTCTTTTCTAACTAGTATTTGTAAGTGAAATCCAATCATTTCTCTCTTCTCCTAATGAGTTGGATTAATCTTTGTGTTAAAACTATGGCTATTTAACTGGAAGAAAATTTATGAGTCACTCCACAGTGGCTTTTGTGGCAGAGATAGCTGACAAGAAGAGTATAATTCAGCCCGGCTGGCATGGCTCAGTGGTTGAGCATCAACCTATGAACCAGCAGGTTGCGGTTTGATTCCCAGTCGGGACACATGCCTGGGTTGCAGGTTCGATCCCCAGTGTGGTGTATGCAGGAGGCAGCCGATACATGATTCTCTCTCATCACTGATGTTTCTTCTCTCTCCCTCTTCTTTCCACTCTGAAACCAGTAAAAATATATTTTTAAAAAAGAATAGTATAATTCAGCATGTATTTTTGTTTTGCAAATGATTTTAAAGCACATTTTCGTTACTTGGAGGGGACTCTCAAAGCAGGGCAACAGTGTTTTGTGGAAGCAGTTTTCCCCAGCTTGCAGCAAATGCACCCAGGGCTCACTAGCAGAATCCCTTAACTCTGAGAGGCAGCTCTTAAAAATTAAAATGCACATTATGACATTTTTCACTACAATCAATTTGAGTGTCGGTGCTAATGAGCAACAGGGCTAGAGCATAGAGAAATCAATCCAGAGATAACTTTCTATTTGTTTATTAAATTTGACTCCATTTCCACATCTCTCTTTAAAGTTAAATTCAGTAGTAAGTTACCTGATTTATCTTTCAGTTTTTTCTCTTTCCACTCCTTGAAGGTAATACTAAACAAACAACCAGCAACAACAAAAACAGAAAAGTGAGTCCAAAGCAGGCAAAAGAAAGAGGAGGGAAAAGGTGATATATAAATCACCTTTATATATGGATCAATTTATGGATAATTCAGGTTTAATGAAGAGTAGGGACTACTCTCAGCAAATAAAAGGAAACCATTCCATAGCCAGCCAATCTGAGACTCAACTATAACATCTGGGAAGGCTGTAAGCATAAATAACTTTAAGAAAGGTTTAGAATACTGTTTGATTTTTAAAAAATAGGTAGACCAATATGTTTTTTTCAAAGAAGAAATTATAGACTATATTCCTAATATTTCAAGTAAGATAGTGAAGCCCTCCTAAAGCAGAATGCTTTGTGTCACTGCCAGAGACATGATAGTACTCTGTATAAAGTAACTGTTGAAAATTGTTGGCTACAAAATGACTGAACTGGACTGCTCCTGCCCAAATCATCACTGAACCCTGAAGGCTGATGAGCTGATATCAGGGGACAATTATGGAAGCATCAGGACACCCAACTTTTTGATCAGGGAATAGCTTTTCCCAACCAAAGGAGGTTTGGAGAACCCCTCTCCACCACTCCAGAGATAAGGGTGCTGATCCTGCAGACATCAAGTGAAATGTGTAAGTACATCACAGCCTCACCCAGAGCTTTCTAAGGAATTGTGAAGACAGACAAATCCTTTATAAACATCAAGTAAATCTATAATTACCTAAAAACTACATTTGGAATAAAGGCATATAAGGAGTAAGGTAGATTAGTAAAAGTATCTTTGAAGAAAGAAGTGTAGACCCCAAGGCTGACTTTGTAAGACACAGTATAATAGAAAAGCACACTATTCTTTCAGTCATGCTGGTTAAAGATGAACTTCTTACCCCAGAGAAATGGAGAGCCAAATTGTAATGCCCTTATTTGTATTGACTTTATCATGTCCAAGAAATTATGGTAGAGTGTCTGTGGTTCTCATTATTGGTCTTTAGGTCAGTCGCTACTAAAAAATCCATTTGTCCACTTCATGAAGAAACCACTGCAATAGTTCCATTAATGTATTTTTGCTATTACTTACCTTGCCCTTGAGGTCAAATTCATAACATTCTCTTTATTACCAAGATCCATAAACTTAACACCTATGTTTTCTTCTATGTAATACATTGTTTCAGATATTAGATCCATTTTGAGTTAATTTTTGTGTATAGTGACAAATAATAATCTAGTTTCATTCTTTTGCAAAACAAACAATCCATTTTAGAAGTGGGCCAAGGACCTGAACAGATATTTCTTTCAAGAAGACATACACATAGCCATATGCAAAGATGCTCAATTTCACTACCTACTAGGAAAATGCCAATCAAAAACTATAGTGAGATACTACCTCACACCTGTTAGAATGGCTACTATTAACAAGACAAGCAATAACAAGTATTGGAGAAGTTGTAGAGAAAAGGGAACCCTCATTCACTGATGGTGAGAATGTAAACTGGTACAGCCACTATGGAAAACAGTATTGAGATTCCTCAAAAAATTAGAGTTTCCATATGACTCAGCACTTCCTTATCTGAGTATTTACTTGGATAATTTGAAATCACTTATTCATAAAGATTTATGTACCCCTATGTTGATTGCAGCATTATTCATGGTTGCCAATTCATGGAAACAACCAAATGATTAAATAAAGAAGATGTGGTACATATATAATGGATTACTACTCTACCATAATAAAAGATGAAAGACTGCCATTTGTGACAATGGATGGATCTTGATAATACCATGCCAAGTGAAGTAAGTCAGATGGAAAAAGTCAAGAACCATATATTATCTCACTCATGTGAAATATAAAACTAAAAGCAACAAGTGAACAAACAAGACAAACCAACAAAGACTAATACACAGAAATAACAGTATGATGGTTACCAGAGGGAAACTGGGGTGCGGAAGAGATGATAATGGTAAAGGGGGTCATATACATGGTGACAAAAGGAGATTTGACTTTGGGTGGTGTCTATACAATGCAATATATAGATGATATATCATAAAATTATACATTTGAAACCTGTATAATTTTATTAACCAAGTTTGCCCAAATAAATTTAATTTTAAAAAACCATCATAGAACCAAAAACAAACAAAAAAGAATCCATTAGCTGAGTTCCACGAACAGATGTCTAGAATGATAGAGTCAATGAATATTTGCTAAATGAATGAATCTTGGATTTAGTAGGCTCTCCATACTAAACTCATGATTTTTGTGTTCTGAATGGAGGAAAACAAGTCAAAAGTAATTCTTATGCTCTTGCAACAAGGCTTATTTTTATCTGGGAAGGCTGCACACTATACTATGTTCTTCACATTCAAGATAAAATGAAGGCAGTGGGATAAATGTCCTAACAAATTTCACCTCTCTGGCCTTGACCTTCTAAGTGTATTTTGGTTCTAGTCTTGGCTTTTGGACAAGTGTCCATATAGAGCTCATCTTTCACAGCCTGTTAGGTCTGGCTGGACATAATGTCCAGCAGAGGGCTCCCAGAGAGACTGATTTGGCTCAGAAGTTCTTTTGGCCCATTCTATTGGCAGTATTAAAGAGTTCGGATAGGTCCACTCTGATCTTTTCAACTATCCCAGACCTTCTGTGTCCATGAAGAGCTCGTTTTATTTTTTTAAGTGCTATTTTGATCATGGAAAATTAGCAGGTGTATTAGTTTCCTGGCTTTTAATAACAAATTACTGCAAACTGGTGGCTTAAAACAAGAAAATGTTTTTCTTTCACAGCTCTGGAGGCCAGTCTGACATCAAGGTGTCAGCAGAGTCATGCTCCTTTAAGGGACTTTAGGGGAAAATTCTTTCTTTCCTCTTCCAGCTTCTGGTGGCCCCAAGCAATCCTTGGCCGCATATCCTCAATTTCACAGGGTCTCCTCCCTATGTTTTCACCTCTTCTGTGTGTTATTAGGACATTTGTCATTGAATTTAGGACCAACACAGATAATTCAGGATGATCTCATCTCAAGATCCTTTGATTTAATTACATCTGCAAAGAACCTTCTTCCAAATAAGGTCACATCTACAGAATTCAGTGGACATATCTGTCAGGGGCCCACCATTAACTCACTAAAGCAGCTGATTTAGAACTACTTGTTCTCATGGCATTCTAAAAGAATCTTAAAAGCTGAAGAGGTAAGCAATCTGTGACATTACATTTGGTAATTTAAAACTTATTTCAGCCCTAACCAGTGTGGCTCAGTTGGTTGAGCATTGTCCCATGCTCCAAGAGGTCACTGGTTCAATTCCCAGTCAGAGCACATGCCTGGTTTGTGGGCTCAATCCCCAGTAGGGGGCATGAGGAAACTGCTTATTGATGGTTCTCTCTCATCAATGTTTCTCTCTCCCACTCCCTTCCTGTTTCTCTCTAAAATAAATAAAATGATATTTTTAAAAATTATTTGTTTACCTTAACTTTATGTTTCTATCCTCAAGTAAGCCCTCTAACTTAGTAGTATTATTGTCTTCATTAGTTCTTCTCCAAGATTTCTTGGCCTTGGAACAATTGACATTTTGGGTTGGGTAGTTCTTTCTTGTGACAGGCTTCCCTGTTCATTGCAGGATATATAGCAGCATCTCTCACTTCTACCCCTAGATGCCAGTGACACTCATCTAAGTTCTGACAATAAAACAGATCTCTAAACATTGCCAAGGAATCGTTCTTGGTTAAGAACCCCTGGTCTACATCAAATTGCTAGATGGCACTGTATTGAAACACTAAAACTTATCCAAATTACAACTTTGATTTCTTTGGCTAACACTGGTACCCTGAAGACATTATAAAAATGTTTTATTTCACTTCAGCCCAAAGAAATAGATAAATAGATAAATCTTTTCCTAGTGTAGGTACAGTTTTATATGGCCCAGTCTACACTACTTTACCAAGTGGCAGGAAAGAGCATAGCTCAGAGTGTGCTTTCCAACTTATCCGTTATTCAAGAATAGGCAGACATCTGTACCTTTCAACCAGAAAGGAGGAATTAAATTTCTTTATAGCAGAGTTTGACAGGTAAATATGCATGATATAAATAAATGAAGCTAAATACAGAAAAAAATCTGTTTTATACTGAAGAATATAAACAACTGTAATTAATCCTTCCTACTCTTAGATTTGATATGGCACATTCAAGTGGTGGTTCTATTATTACTAGTAATTCAGAAACATCCAAGTTTGCTCGTGAATTAAAAGAAATATTGGGTATAGACCTATAACCTGTTATTATTTTCTGTTTTAATAAAACATATCAGAATGTACATTACCAAAGTTGCCTCTCCAGTGTTGTAGCCACCTTAGTAAGCTAGTTTACTTAGTAAACTACAAACAGTCATTGTCCTTTTCTCTAAACATTTTATTTATTTATTTATTTATTTATTTATTTATTTATTTATTTATTATTTTTAGTTCACCCTCACCCCAGGATATATTTTTCCCATTGATTTTTAGACAGAGTGGAAGGGAGGGGGAGAGACAGAGAAACATCTATGTGAAAGAGACGCATCAATTGGTTGCCTCCCACACATGTCCTGACCAGCACTAGGGTTTGAGTCTACAATCAAAATACATGCCCTACCGTTCAGTGCAGGGGCTGGCACTCCAACCACTGTGCAAAACTGGCTAGGGCCTCTTCTCTAAACATTTTAGACCTGGAATAAGTACCAGCTTAAGTCACAATAAGAAATCATTTTTGTTTGAAATTATATCTTATTTTGATTAAGTGGGTTTTAATCTCCTTGTTTCTAGCTTTCAAACCACATTTAAAAGATTTAATTTTTTTACTATATGGATGTGCAAAAAATGCTCAGTTTTATCATTCAAAAGAGAATGCAAAAATATTTTGAGCAATGAAAGCATCTTTGCAATAAATATAAGGTCTGCTAAGGATCACTCTGAGGAGAACACTATATATTTAGATTTATAAATATTGGGTTTTGTTTGTTTTTGTTTGTTAACTTGTCATAATTATTTATTGATTAGAGGCCCAGTGCACGAAATTCATCCACTCGGTTTGGGGGGAGGGGAGTCCCTCAGCCCAGCCTGCACCCTCTCACAGTCTGGGAGCCCTCAGGGGATGTCTGACTGATGGCTTCTAAGCCGTCATTCAGACATCCATAGTGCTGTTGCAGCGGTGGAAGGGGCTCCCACCTATGCCGCTGGGCTGGCCAGCAGTAAGCCCAGCTTCTGGCTGAGCGGCGCTCCCCCTGTGGGAGCTCACTGACCACGGGGGGAAGCTCCTGCATTGAGCTGGATTGGGCCATAACGAGCTCTCCGACATCCCCTGAAAGGTCCCAGATTGTGAGAAGGTGCAGGCCAGGCCAACGGACCCCACCAGTACACGATTGCCAGGCCAGGGAGGGATGTGGGAGGTTAGCCAGCTGGGGAGGGCTCCAGGGCCTGTCCGGTCCCTCTGGCTCAGTCCTGATCGGCCGGACCCCAGCAGCAAGCTAACCTACCAGTTGGAGTGTCTGCCCCCTGGTGTTCAGTGCACGTCATAGTGAGCGGTTGAGCAGCCTCAGCATATCATTAGCATATTATGCTTTGGTTGGTTGAACGGACAACTGGAGCACCGAACACTTAGCATATTAGGCTTCTATTATATAGAATTACAGTTTACATTCACTATTGTTTTGTATTAGATTTAGGTGTATAGCATCG
>NW_006286485.1:143386-145704 GCF_000327345.1 Myotis davidii | reverse complement strand
AAAATACATGCCCTACCGTTCAGTGCAGGGGCTGGCACTCTAACCACTGTGCTAAACTGGCTAGGGCCTCTTCTCTAAACATTTTAGACCTGGAATAAGTACCAGCTTAAGTCACAATAAGAAATCATTTTTGTTTGAAATTATATCTTATTTTGATTAAGTGGGTTTTAATCTCCTTGTTTCTAGCTTTCAAACCACATTTAAAAGATTTAATTTTTTTACTATATGGATGTGCAAAAAATGCTCAGTTTTATCATTCAAAAGAGAATGCAAAAATATTTTGAGCTGAGCAATGAAAGCATCTTTGCAATAAATATAAGGTCTGCTAAGGATCACTCTGAGGAGAACACTATATATTTAGATTTATAAATATTGGGTTTTGTTTGTTTGTTTGTTTGTTTTTTACTTGAGCCTACTCATGAAATGGCAAGTTTTATTTTATTATTGTGACTTGATTTTTTCTTTTCAATGTAATTTAATGAACATTGTTTTGAGAGAGTACTAACAGTTTACCTGAGTCTTTTCCAAATGTTCTGTGAGGTCACATGTACTGTGGTGAGGTCAAGCAAAATGGCAACTATTAAAGCAGAGTCCCAGCAGCCTCACTGCCTGAGCCACCCTTCACCGAGGTGTTCCTCCCATGGGCCTTTTCTAACACCCATGCTGCTCTTATCTAGATCTAATCAATGTGGGCCTTTCCTCCCATAATTATCTCCAATCCCACTCATAGGCCCTGCTCTCAGCCTATCATGTGATGAAATAATTCTCACAATTAGGGAATTAATAAGCAAGTCTTGAAGCTCTAACCTCGTGAGCACATTCTTTCCTGTGCCCCTGGAGCTCCTAGTCTAAAGATAACCCATTCTTCTTGTGGTGTGTCCAGTGATCAACCACTAAACAAAATACTTCTATTTGAATTCATTTTTCAGCATCTGCTTGAGAGAACCCAAACTAAGGCAGTACTGTTACATCACTATTAGGAATGGAATGTGGAGCTTTTAACATGCTCCAAGGTGATCTGTGTCCAAGCTTTAGGGAATATTCTACTCATTTCTGAGACTCATTCTTAAGAGGTGCCTTTTGTGGCAATCTGCTCACCATTTCTCTTCTTATCCAATGTACGTTTTGTTGTTGTTGTTGCTGTTGTTATTTTTAGAGTTTTAAAGTTGTTTTTTTTAATTTAAATTCTTTATTATTGATTAGAGGCCCAGTGCACGAAATTCATCCACTCGGTTTGGGGGGAGGGGAGTCCCTCAGCCCAGCCTGCACCCTCTCACAGTCTGGGAGCCCTCAGGGGATGTCTGACTGATGGCTTCTAAGCCGTCATTCAGACATCCATAGTGCTGTTGCAGCGGTGGAAGGGGCTCCCACCTATGCCGCTGGGCTGGCCAGCAGTAAGCCCAGCTTCTGGCTGAGCGGCGCTCCCCCTGTGGGAGCTCACTGACCACGGGGGGAAGCTCCTGCATTGAGCTGGATTGGGCCATAACGAGCTCTCCGACATCCCCTGAAAGGTCCCAGATTGTGAGAAGGTGCAGGCCAGGCCAACGGACCCCACCAGTACACGATTGCCAGGCCAGGGAGGGATGTGGGAGGTTAGCCAGCTGGGGAGGGCTCCAGGGCCTGTCCGGTCCCTCTGGCTCAGTCCTGATCGGCCGGACCCCAGCAGCAAGCTAACCTACCAGTTGGAGTGTCTGCCCCCTGGTGATCAGTGCACATCATAGCGACTGGTTGACCCAATGAGTGTCTGCCCCCTGGTAGTTGGTGCATGGCATAGCAAGTGGTTGAGCGGCCTTAGCATCTCATTAGCATATTACGAGGGTGGTGTCTGAGGTCGGTCTGGATGTTGGTGTGGCAGCACTCCTGACCTCTGTTGCTCCCCTCTACAAGGTGGCATGTGTTCTGTGCCAAAGCTGAGCCAGCCTGGGGTGCCCACAGCAGTAGCAAGGGCGCCCCATCTAGGCGAGCCTGATCTGCCAGTCCCTGGGACACCTGAGATATCTATTTGTCCCTTGCTCACCCACACACACACCACACACATCCACACATGCCTCTCTCACTTTTTTACTCTGCACACTCTCTCCCTCCTTGCCATCCTATCGACCACCATGTTGTCTTTCCTAAATTCTTTGTTGTTGAAAGTATTATATATGTCTCTTCCCCCCCCCCATTGACCTCTTCTAACAGTCCTTCCAACTCTTAATCCTATCTGGACACTTGGCTTCCATCAAATCTACAATGATGCAAGGGAACTCTTTTTGTTAATAATTTTCAACCAAAAGAAAAGTTCCCAAGTTTAAATATCTTTTTTATTCTGAACG
>NW_006286485.1:124053-143178 GCF_000327345.1 Myotis davidii | reverse complement strand
GCCACTCCCACCCCCCAGCACATGCCCTCACCTGTCTACTGTCTCTGTACATTGGTTATGCTTATATGCATGCATACAAGTCCTTTGGTTGACCTCTCACACACACACCGTTTCCCCCACCTTCCCTCTGACACTTGACGGTCTGTTTGATGTTTCTATGTCTTTGGATCTATTTTTGTTCATCAGTTTACATTGTTCATTATATTCCACAAATGAGTGAGGTTATGTAATTTTTATCCTTCTCTGACTGGCTTATTTTGCTTATCATAATGCTCTCTAGGTCCATCCATGCTGTTGTGAATGGTAAGGGTTTTTTTTCTTTTTTATACCTCTGTAATATTCCATTGTGTAGATGTACCATAGTTGTTGTGTGTTTTTTAATCTACTCATCTGCTAATAGGCACTTAGACTGTTTCCAAGTCTTAGCTATTGTAAATTGTGCTGCTATGAACATAGGGGTGCATATATTCTTTCTGATTGGTGTTTCTGAGTTCTTGGGATATATTTATAGAAGTGGGATTACTGGGTCAAATGGGAGTTCCATTTTTAATTTTTTGAGGAAACTCCATACTGTTTCCCACAGGGTGTTTTGTTTTTATAAAAAATTATTTAAATTATGTTATAGGTCCAACCTGTAGACCATCCATTAGCTAAAAATTCTAATACTAGAAATCTAATTTCCTTATAAAGTTTTAGCTAAAAATACTAAGTACAAATAACAATAATAAAGAAATTATGGAAGAATAATTTTGAGCTACTTAATTGAGAGGTAGTATTGCATGCTGGATAAAGTGATGGACTCCTCACCTCGCTCCCAGGGTGCAATTCTGACTCTGCCACTAATTAGCTGTGTGTCTTTGGTTGTCTACTTTATAAAATGGATCTAATAATACTATGAATTGCACTGAGTTAAGCATTAATTTCGTAAATATGTGTAAAGCATAAAGAATAAGGCCTGGCAGCCTTAGCTGGTTTTGCTCAATAATTAGAGCACCAACCTGCAGACTAACGGGTCATGGGTTTAATTCCAGTCAAGGGCACGTATCTAGGTTACAGGCTTAATCCTTGGCCCCAGTCAAGGTGTGTGTGGGAGGCAACCAATCAATGAGTCTCTCTCACATAGATGTTTTTCTCTCTGTGTTCCCCCTCCCTTCCACACTGTCTAAAAATCAATGAAAAATATATCCTCAGGTGAGGATTAACAGATACAAACAAAAAAGAATAGGTCTTGTATGTAGTAAAAGCTCAATAAATGATGATTATTACTGCTGCAAATCAGTAAACCTGTAAAGCTAGTTTGGCTTTTCCTTGGCATGTCTCATTGTATTTGATTTGAATGAGTTCCCTGAAGGGTTTAACGTCCTAAACCAAAAAGGCTGCTCATAAATTTCTTCTACTGTGTTAAGAAAAAAACACTTAAACTTAAGAGATTCTCAGCAAACCTTACCTTTCATCCCTTGGTTTGTTTTTGTTGGTTTTGGGTATCACAGTTTCTGCATTTTACAAGTTCTATTTCAACCACTATTTACTTTCATTTTATATTAAATCATATTAATATGGAAATAAATTTTATTGGAACAGAATAAAGAACTTAAAATTATTGTATGAATAATATAAAGGAAAGGGGGATTATTTTGTGTGATATGAATCAAGTGTGGTAAAGAGAATATAGTGATATCCTTCATAGAAGTAGGGTTTCATTGAAGAGTTGATGATATTTAAATCCTATCAAATGAATGCTTTTCCTTTGATACTCTTAACCACACAATATTTTTTTAATTCATAGTATTCATTTGCATGCATCTTTAAGGTTGAGTTTCAATACTTAATCTCTTAATCTTAACATGTTTATCAATCCCAATAAGAGGAAATGTTTTTTATCTCTCAATATTAATAAATAATAACTGTAATGTAATGGTATTATTGTAAATACTATCAATGACATACTGAAATGAACTTCTTGAGTACAGCTCTTTCTAACCCAAGATATACTGACCAAAAAATGTTCTATGGAAAATTACAATCTGGGTATTAGTTAGAACTCTGCTTTTAGTCTGTAATAATCCTGAAACCTAGAAAAAAATTTAAATTAATGTATGCAATAAGGCTACCAAAATTTTCAAAATAAGTTTCCAAGGTGTCCTTGAGAAAGAAAAACAATCCTGAATGAACCTGCTTTCTCATTACTGTAAGTCATTTTAATGATGAATCCCTTTGATTCTAAAAAAATAAAAAATTTAAATTAATATTGCAAGCAAAAGTTCCAAAAGATAAATAATTTTCCTATTTATTACGGTGTTTTTTTTGAAAGATCCACCATGATCAAATACAATTTTAAGGTTTTTTTTAAATCTGAGAAAAACTTAAGATGTCATAGTAAAAGAAAATGCTGAAATATTTTAATCATAAGTTTGTACAAACAAGTATCTATCAAAGCAGTCTTCATATTCTTAAATTCTTTTTCAGATCTGCACTCTATCCTTCTTTTTAATATTCTCACCCCTCAGAAAGTCCTTTCAATTGGAGTTTACCTGATTTTAAAAATTATGCAGTAATTATGTCCAGAATATATCATCTAGGAGATTTAAAATAGTATAACAATAAAAAGACAGAAATCCAAATTGAAAAACGAGCAAAGGATTTCAGTGAATAACTCACCAAGGAAGAGATTCAAATGGTAAGTATATGAAAAAGACATTCAAAATCATTAGTCATTAAGGAAATGCCAATTAAAAATTAAGGTAAGATACTGCCACACACATTCCAGAGAGGATAAGGTGTTTAAAATTGGTAATGCAAAGTGCTGGTGAGGATGTGGACCATCAGGGAATTGCAGGTTTACTAATGGCAATGCAAATGCTATAACCACTTTAAAATATCATTTTGAACAATAAACATACACTTATCATGTGAACATGAAATGGCTCTTCTAAGTATTTTACCTAAGAGTAATGAAAACATATATCCATGCAAAGATCTGTATAGGAATGTTTTAGGTTATTTTTACTCATAACTGTCCCAACCAAAAATAGTCCAAATGTCCATCAGCTAGGGAATTGAGAAACAAATTGTGATAATTCCATACAATTAAGTAATACTCAGCAGCAAAAAGGAATGAACTATTGATGCAACAATGTGGACGAATCTCAAAAGCATTCTGCTAACTGCAAGCAGTCAGACACAATAGGTGTGATTCCATTATATGAATATCTAGAAAGAGCAAAATTCAAGGGACATAAATCAGAGTAGTAATTGACAGCGGGTTGAGGATGGGAGAAGAGGAGTGATTACAATAAAGGAGTACAGAAAGAATTTTTGGAAAAATAGAAATAGTCTATTTCTTGATGGAGGTGATAGTTATAGGATCATATAAATTCTTCAAAATTACAAAACTACATGTTTTAAAAGGGTAAATGTTTACATATGTGAATTATACCTAAATAACCTTGAATTTTTTTAAAAAAATGATGGAGTGTATTTGAAATTACCCCCATGTGAGGGGCTGTTCATTCCGAAACCAGAGTCACCCAGGCAGGACCAAGCAGTGACCAAGAGGATAAATATAACTTATGGTAATTTATTTTGGCTTCTTTAAAACAATTAGCATTTTTCCTAAGGTTGCTGCATTAATGAGGATATACCAGGTTATTCAACGAAAGGAAACCTTGAGTCGCAGTGGTTTAACATAGCAGACACATATTTCTTGCTCATGAGAGTTTATGATGACTCTCTAGTCCAGTGGTTCCCACCATGGGGCACATGCCCCACAGGGGGGCAATTTGATTTTTTAAGGGGGCAATTCAAGAATGAGTCATTAACAGTGAATTTTTTGCACTTCTTAGAGTTCTAGGAGCCTCATGTGCAGTATATAAATATACACTGTGACATATTTATGCATTTCAGTTTTCTATTATGTTTTGAAACTTTATTTGCTATTTTTCCATATAACTTCATATTATTATTATTAGTATTTTAGCAATTTCTTAGTGATTTCTTCCTCAGTACTTCAACTGTCCTTTCATTCTTTTATTTTTCTCTTTCATGGATGCCATGTTCTTTGGTAGCTTGTTTAAATCAATGGCCTTTTAAAGGCTTCCTCTATGTGAATAGGAGTCCATTTTTTTAATAATAAGAATTACATGCATCAGGATTTTAGAGATGCTTAGGTGAGGCATGGCCAAAAACAGGTTGGAATCCACTGCTCTAGTCCATGCAATCACTCGGTGGTCTCTGTTGGGCTAGTACCCACCATACCACAGCTGTTTAATCCATAGCCCATACTCTCCTGGTCAATGTAGCAGGGAAAGTGAGTTTTCACAGCAGCAGTTAATGCTTTGGCCTAGAGATGACAACACATATCATATGTTCTCACAATATTTTTCCAGAAACTTGTCACATGGTGCAGCCTAATTGTGAGGGCAGGGAAGGCAGTATGACATCCTCCTTTGTGCCAGGAAGACTACAACCAGATAAGGTTAAGCACCAGACACTTCTAACAGAGTTCATTTAATTTCATTCCTCTTTATATATTCTGCTATTTCTTTTTATTCTATTACTAGAGGCCCAATGCACAAAATTTGTGCATGGGTAGGGTCCCTATGCCTGGCCAGCGATCAGAGTCAAACTGTGGGGTGACCAGCAGGGCAACCAGGGAGGGGCTTCCCGCTGGCACCCGCCTTGGCTGGCCTGGGGCCTGCAAACTGGGGGCAGCTCCTGCATTGAAAGTCTGCCCCCTGGTGGTCAGTGCACATCATAGAAACTCGTCATTCCACTGTTTAGTTGACTTGCATATTAGGCTTTTATTACATAGGATTTTATTTATTTTTTTCTGCTATTTCTTATTCAGATAAATATTGATTCATTCTATTTTTCTTTTTTTTTTTTTTGACTATCAGGTAGCAATTTATTCTCAGGTAGAAGCTGTATGGCAGCATATTCTTGCCCTGAACTTTATCATTTGACTCTCAATACTGTTGGGCTGGGGTATATGAAGGCTACCAAAGTCCTTAGTGTTTCCTCCTGGGATTTTCTATTGAGTTTTGGTATGTATGGGCTGATGGGGATTAGTTTGCATGCTTTTGCATAATATTGTATTCTCATGTTGTCACAAATGGCAATATTTCATCTTTTCTTATGGCTGAGTAGTATTTCATTGTATGTATGTACCACCTCTTCTTTATCCAATCCTCTATTGAAGTACACTTTGGTTGACTAGCCATCATTAAAAAGATAAGAGAATTGTGTCTCTTGTCTTTTTGATGATAGCTATTCTAACAGTCATGAGGTGATATCTTACTGTCCTTTTAATATACATTTCTCTAATAACTAGGGATGTGATGTAGAGTGTGTCTTTATGTATCTGTTGGTGTTTTGTATATCTTCTTTGGAGAAATGTCTATGCAGGTACTGTGTCCGAGGCTCAGATTACCAGGGCCGGCTGAGGCTTGAGCTGCCAGCAGCGGCAGCAGCAGAGGTGTGATGGGGGCGTCACTTTCCCTTGATCAATGGATCACCTTCCACCCCTGAGGGCTCCTGGACTGTGAGAAGGGGCAGGCCGGGCTGAAGGAACCCCCCTCCAGTGCATGAATTTTCATGCACCTGGCCTCTAGTATATATACCCCTATTATAGCAGCATTATATAAAATAGCATAGATCTGGAAATAACCCAAGTGCCAATCAGTAGATGAGTGGATATGGTACATTTATAAACTGGGATATTATGCAGCCATAAAAAAAAAGAAAAAACTCTTGCCCTTCACAACAGCATGGATTGATCTGGAGAGTATTATGCTTAGTAAAATAAGCCAGTCAGAGAAAAACAAATACCATATAACCTCACCAATATGTGGAATCTGATGAACAAAATAAACTGAAAAACAAAATGGAACTGGAAACATGGATATATTGAACAGACTGATCGGTGCTAGAGGAGAGAGGGTTGGGGATTACTGGTTACAGAAGGGATTAACTAAAGAACATATGCATACCCTATGGACACAGACAATAGTGGCGTAAAGGCCAAGGGAGAGGGAGGCCCTGGTTACCTGAGCCTCAGGCGGCCCTGGGAGGCTGGGCAGCCGTCACCCAAGGCTTGCTTGTGCCTTCGGCTGGCCCTGGCCGGCTGGGGGACTGAGGAGACTGAGGATTTCCAGAGGCAGGTGCTCAAAGTACCCGGCAGGGCTGAGGGGACTGGGCGTTGCCATCCTGTGGCTATGGGTGCTGCCATCTTTGAGGGCATGGCAGTCAATCAGCATATTCCCTCCTTATTGGCTGTGGGCATGGCCATCTTTACAGCCTGCTTCTCAGTCGTTTGGTCGTCCCTCACTAACTCCTCTGCCGGCCTGGTTGCCCCAAGCAGCCTGTTCAGCCTGTCCATTCGGTTGAGACGGTTGCTTAGGCTTTTATACATATAGATATTTTAACTAGTGCTTCGGGGATCTTTTGGATATATTCCCAGATGTGGGATTGCTGGGTCAAAAGGCAGTTCCATTTTTAATTTCTTGAGGAAAATCCATACTGTTTTCCATAGTGGCTGCACCAGTCTGCATTCCCAGAAAGCATAAGCAAGGGTTCCCTTTTCTCCACATCCTTGCCAGTACTTGTCGTTTGTTTATTTATTGATAGCAGCCATTCTGACAGGTGTGAGGTGGTACCTCATTATAGTTTTTTAATTTGCATCTCTCTGAGGATTAGTGACCTTGAGCATTTTTTCATATGTTGATTGGCCTTCTGTATGTCCTCTTTGGAGAAGTGTCTACCATCTCTTTCCTGGGTTGCTGCAGGGGCTACCTTAATAATTCTCTATGTTCACTCTGATCCCATCCGATTCATTTTTCACTCTGGAGGCAGAGCAATTTCACACCAGATCACGTAGTTCCCTGTTTAAAACTCTCCACTGTCTTCGTCTTGGCCTTAAGACAGAAGCTAAAACCTCTGAAATGGCTTGTAAGGTTCTGCACAATTCATTCCTTACCTGTTTGTCCAGATTCATCTACTTCCCCTCTCCTTTCATGCTCCAGCCATAATGCTCTTCTTTCATTTCTCAAACTTACCCTATTCCTGTCTGCCTTGCAACTTTGAGTATGTTGCTTTGTAGCCTGGAATGCTCTTTTTCCATTTGACCATCTAATTAACTGTCAGAAGTTACTTTCTCAGAATTTTTTCTGACTACCTGCTCCACCCCCAGAATAGATTTAATTAACTCATGGTATTATACAACTTTTCTTCTTTCATCACATTTAGTGAATATGTATTTTACCTCTTTGATTATTTGATTGTCTGCATGTCCCATCAGACTGTAAGCTCAATTACTACATAATGAGTATAAGAGAAATGTCTGCTTTGATTCCAAATGTGTGTGTCTGTAACATATCTAACACATAGTAGATGCTCAACAAATTGTTGATGCATAAAACCATGAATAAACAATTAACTCACTGGTTGCATGAATGAACAAATAAAGAAAGCTTACAATCCATTGAAGAATAGAAATAAGTAGACAATCAGCCTACAGTTTGATAAGTGCTGTGAGTGGAAAAGTACATAGTACTAAACATAAGTACTAAAATTGGTGCCTAATTCTAATTTTGAGGGGCTAATATAGTAGAGAGGAGAAGGAATTTTATGATCAAGAGTTGCAACAGGAAGTATCCCATTTCTAGCCCTTAAATGTCTATGTATAGTAGTAAATAAGGACAGGAATAAAAGCCATGGAAATTCAGCTAAGAAGGGGGGCTATATTTTAAAGTCTAAAACAGTGGTTCCCAATCTTTTTGGGCCATACCCTACCTAAGCATCTCTAAAATCCTGATGCCCCCATGACATATAATTCTTATTATTCAAAAAGTAAACTCCTACTCATGTGGAGGAAGCCTAAAAGGCCATTAAACAAGCTCCCAAAGAAAATGGAATCCATGAAAGAGAAAAGAAGAATGAAAGTACATCGCCCTCATCAGTTTGGCTCAGTTGATGGAGTGTCGGCCTGTGGCCTGAGGGGTCCCGGGTTCGATTCCGATCAGGGGCATGTGCCTTGGTTGTGGGCACATCCCCAGTGTGGGGTGTGCAGGAGGCAGCTGGTCGATGTTTCTCTCTCATCGATGTTTCTAGCTCTGTATCCCTGTCCCTTCCTTTCTGTAAAAAATAAATAAAAAATTAAAAAAAGAATGAAAGTAATTGAAGTACTGAGGAAGAAATTGTTTAAAAAATAATATGAAGTGATATGAAAAAATAGTAAATGAAGTTTCAAAACATAATAGAGAACTGAAATTCA
Source organism: Myotis davidii (assembly GCF_000327345.1). NCBI lineage: Eukaryota > Metazoa > Chordata > Mammalia > Chiroptera > Vespertilionidae > Myotis > Myotis davidii. The sequence goes on along the minus strand of NW_006286485.1, from coordinate 134,909 downwards.
TAAATAGGTCACAATATATATTTATATACTGTGTATGAGGACCCTAGGATCATAACAAATGCAAAAAAAATCACTGTTAATAACTAATTCTTGAATTGTCCCCCTTAAAAATTTCCCCTGTGGAACCACTGGTCTAAACTGATTGCAAACATAAATACTCAGAATTCTTCCATATTAGCACATCTGCCTTTGTTCTAGAAAGTGACTACACTGAGGCCAATCAATAAAATAAAATAAAAAAGATCACAAAGCAAGTCAACCAATTATGAAAATCAAAATAGTGACAGAATGAGAGAATCAGGATCAAAACTTGGCTATAGCTTTTCCTCTCATAGTTCATAGCTAAAAAGCAATGTTAGGAAACTCAAGGATCAAAGTTTAGTTACAGCTGAGCACTGCTTCTAGGCATTCATAGATGTGTGCATAGATAGGGTTTATATGTACAGTAGTTGGATATAGTTTAGTCTACATTTTGTATCTAGTCCTTCTCAAACGATATTTTTTGTTGTTGTTATGAAGTCTCAATTAAAAAAAGAAAATCAGTTACTGTTAAACATATATTTGGACACAGACAAATCCAAACTACCTATGCAGTGGAGTCCTGATAACCCCATCAGCCAAGCAGCCCGCCCATTAGATGATTACTCTGGTCAAGATCTGTCTGACCCAGATCTGTTCCTGATGGAAGGTGGGCACAGGGTACCCACAAGTAAATATACACTCAAATAGCTTGGCTGTGGAGCTGCCATGTAGTTTCCAGGGTTGGGGACAGGGGTCCCATGAGTGTCTGTTTTTGATAATGGAGCCCATTAGCACTAGGGCAGAATGTACATGCTAAGTCACAGAATCCATTTTTCTCTCATTGTGATCAACCAGATTTTGCTCTAGAGGAGCAAATAGTTGTGGGGTCCAGTGGGAGAAGTCAAACAGCTGTCACTTGCCTGGGAGGGAAAAAAAGGGAAGTCAGAAAAAGTACTCAGCAGTGTCACACAACATGGGCATGTTAGAAGCTGAGCCAGAGACAGCTCCCATTCTCATCTTCCTCTTCATCCTCAGCAAAGGAAAGTAATGTCATGGGTGAGCAGAGGACCTCTCTGATTTCGACATTAGTTTCTTATTTTCAAAGATGCTTTGTCTTTTCTTAAAGAACACAAAATGCTCATCTATGTTGAAAATAGTGTTTCTTTCTTGCACAAATAATTTTTCCTACTCCTTGGGAAACTTTACTCATTTTTCAACAAATTAATATTTGCAGGGAAATTTAACATTTTAAGACAATTCAAAGTATACATCAGGTTTAGTCTTGGTGAAATTATCTTAATACTTGTAAGAAATATATCTTTGTTTTAAAAAATGATGATAATTAGTAATAAATAAAATGTGTTACTTAATATTTGGTATGTAAATGGAGAGCACCATAGGTTAGTGCCAATGATGAACAGAAATAGACTTATATTCAGAATAACTATGTATCCTTAAGTAAATCCCTTAATTCTTCTGTGCCATAACTGTTCTGTGTTTACTAGTAAAACAGAAATAGTAGTCAGAGTCTTTACCTTAACAGACTACTGATACATTTAAAATAATGTGACTAGAGAAGCATCAATCAGATGCTCAAACCTAAGTGGGAAAGTAGGGGTAAGGGGGAGAGATCAACCAAAGGACTTGTATGCATGCATATAAGTATAACCAATGGATGCAGACGCCAGGGGGGTGATGGCATGAACGTGAGTGGAGTGCGGGGGCTCTGGGGGGGATAAAGACACATATGTAATACCTTAATCAATAAAGAAAAAATAAAAATAAATGTGAGTATAAATTTTGGAAACTTCATGGCACTAAACATGTTAGATATAATTATTACTTTATTATCATCATAAAAGTTAGAAAAATAATTAAGATTCTTTAGGCATATGTTTAAACTTTATACATTCTTTTTCTTGGTTTGGAGTACTTCATAGGTTTTTTTTCCTAAAATGAACTTTGTAGTGCCTTGTCTCTCAGGAAAGATAGATTGCTAGAGTGTTGTTTTAGTTTTATTTTATGTTGAAGTAAAATTCTGAGATTTCATTCATTTAGAGTGTTCACTGGGTAACCACATTTTATGCAAAATGGCGTTGTATTTGTCCCAGATGCTTTCTTGTGCAAATTAGCTTCCCATTGTTAGTTTTCAGCTCTTACAGAGACCCTCAGCATCATGCTGTCCATCACCGCTCATCCCAGTGTGAACCTGGTCTTTCATAGGTACACCAGCGCCCTCTGCTGGACAAACCACCTGCAGGCAGCCTCAGAGCCCCTTCTAAGTATGAGTTTCCTGCAAGTCCTCTTCTGTCATTAGATCTGAGTGGTCTTGTAAAATCCTCACTAAGGGTTTGGTGGGAGTGGTAGTTACAGAGGTTGCAGTATGTCAGGAAGATGCTCTCAGAAACACGATAAACAAACTTTTTAACTTGGGGATAAATTTCAACAATAATTATTACAAACTGATTCACATTCACATTTTGGAATACCCGTGCCTTGTGATTGATTGAGCACACTTTGCTGAGGTATCCTCAAGTCAGAGAACTATATTATCTCACATGAATTAGGAGACATAGTCCCTGACATTTTAGGATGATCTTCCAGCAAGATGCAGCTTTTCCCTCGGAGTTAATCAGATACTGGCTGGTAGGACAAATCCTCAGTTATTCTGTTATCAAATATTTATTGAAAACCTATTATGAATCCAGAAATGTTTTAGGTGCTAAAGATACAGAAATTAATAGCATATTTGTATGAAGTTATATACCAGTAACCTTGCATCTGTGTCTGACCTTCTGATATAGAAGTTCTAATAGGAATACAACTCACACAGACCATACTGGTTGGCCAGAACTCAAGTGTTTCAGGGGATGCAGGACCTTCAGTGCTTAAACAAGTCCCAGGCAAACTGGAATGAGTTGGTCACTCCAAACCCTAGATTTCCCACCATCCAAGATTGTAACTTGCAGTAGCATTTATTAAAAATTAACATTTCAGTAGCATTAGCTTCATCACTAATACTATTATTCTGAACAGTTTTTCTTTCTCATTAAAAAATTGTTGGAGCTTATTTACATGCTACTTTTGAAGCAGTCTAGTGACTTGTCATTTACAAAGTATTTTCTTATATGCAAAAGATGCTGAGCAAACCTAAAAATTACAAATACAAATTTGCACCGTCAGCGCCAAGAAAAATATACACTGGAAAAGCCAAATTCAATCTTATAAAAAGCGGAAAGCTGAAATTATGTAGAATGAAAGACCTTAAAACAGAAAGGAAAATTAAATTCTGAAAGTATATTTATCAATAAAATCTATGATAAAGACAAACAATATCCATTAGTCAGGGGATTTTAAAAAATCACATAAGCTTAAAACTGAAAGGAAAGATCTAAAACTCATCCAGCCCTCTCTATCCAAATAAAAATGTTTCTCCTGGATTTGGGAGTCATTTATTTTCTGACATGTTATTCCCCAAACTTAGCTTATATTTCTCACTGATAAAAGTTACCCATTTTTTATTTAAATATGATTCTTTAACTCTCATCATTTTCATCAGGATTAAAAAATAACTACATATATCCATGTGCTGCAATGACTGCCTGCCTGGGGTGGAGGCAGGAGAGGCTCTCGCCATCACCATTGCGTTCACCAGCCGTGAGCCTGGCTTCTAGCTAAGCAGGACTCCCCCTGTGGGAGCTCACTGACCACCAGTGGGCAGCTCCTGCATTGAGCATCTTCCCCATGGTGGTCAGTGCATGCCATAGCGACTGGTCATTCAGCCCTTTGGTCAATTTGCATATTAGGGTTTTATTATATAGGACAAAAATTTGTGCACTGGTGGGGGGGCTGTTATCCCTCAGCCCCACTTGTGCCCTCTCACAGTCTGGGACCCCTTGGGAGATAAGGACCTGCTGCTTAGGCCCACTCCTGGGTGGCAGAGGGCAGGCCCAATCCTTAAGTGCAGCCCCTGGTCGGGCTCAGAGCAGGGCCGATTGGGGAGTTGGGGGACTGCCCCTGTCATGCACAGAGCACGGCAGATTAGGAGGTTGCGATGCCCCCCTCAGTCACGCTCTGGACAGGGCGGATTGGGGGGTTGGGGCCCCGCCCCCTGTCACACACAGAGCAGGGCCAATTAGGGGGGTGGGGAGCTCCCCCCTATCAGGCACAGGGCAGGGCCAATCAGGGGGTTGGGGTGCCTTCCCCTGTCATGAACAGAGCAGGGTGGATAGAGAGGTTGTGGCCCCGCCCCCTGTCACACACAGAGCCAATCAGGGAGTTTCAGCGCTGCCCCCTGTCATGCTTCTCCAGGGGCCAGGAGGCCTCACTGCTCCGCTGATCCCAGTGCTGGGAGGCATATTACCCTTTTACTATATAGGATAGAGGCCTGGTGCAAGGATGGGGGCCGGCTGGTTTGCCCTGAAGGGTGTCCTGGATCAGGGTGGGGGTCCCCAATGGGGTGCCCAGCTAGCCTGGGTGAGGGGATGATGGCTGTTTGCAGCTGGTCACACCCCCTTATGGTGGGGGTCCCCACTGGGGTGCCTGGCCCATCTGGGTGAGGGGCTGAGGGCCGTTTTCAGGCTGGCGGGTGACTGAAGCTCCTCCCAGCCTCTCCTTCTTTACCTTCTGTATTTGAAACTTTGTTGCAACTCCAGCTCTGAGATCCCGGCTGACTGAAAGCAGGTTTCTGGGGTTTTGTTTAGATTCTGTATTTGTAACAATGTTTCTTAGAGTTGCAGCTCAGAACCCAGCAGCGGCAGGCAGGGAATGTTGGCTTCCTCTGCCACTGGAGCGAGCAAACCTCCCTATTCGCTTCAGCTGCCTGGCTGCCGGCCACCATCTTGGCTGGCAGATAATTTGCATATCTCTCTGATTAGCCAATGGGAAGGGTAGCGAAGTTACAGCTAATTACCATGTTTCTCTTTTATTATATAGGATATTCATATAACCAGATGTGTGTGTGTGTGTGTGTGTGTGTGTGTGTGTGTGTGTGTGTTTGTAAAACTGATCTTCTCTAGGTTGTGAGATGGCAATCAACACCTTTTTGGACAGTTTGACATAATTAATCCATTCTAATCTCAATTTCTATTGTCTTTAGAAGGAGAAATGGTGATAGTAGTTGCTGAACTAGAATTACTATAAAAAATCAAAAGGTGTGATCATACTCATTTAACTACCAGCCAATTTTATTTAAATCAGAACTATTCACCAAGAATACCCTATAAGCCATTCATTATATGAATTCCTGTCTGTCAGAACAATTGCAATATAGCGCCTGTTAAAAAAAAGTCATGATGCATTTCTACCTTGCAATAAATAAGGTAGTGGCTATTACTGTGAGATGTATTTTTGAAATTGGCTATCCTGTCTGCCCTTTCTCCCTTTTTATTAATGCCAGCTGAAAGGCTGGGTCCCCATGACCATCCTCACTCCTACACCAACTACAAGTTCAGGGATTCCAAGACCATCTTCAGATTTGATAACTTACTAGAAAGACTTCCAGAACTCAGGAAAGCCATTCTGTATTATTACAACAAAAGGACATAGATTAAAAATGATAGAGGGAAGTTTTACATAAGGCAGGGCTAGGGGTCACCCAGGTGTACCATTTCTAATTTTTCCTTCCAGGTAGAGTGGAGAGGACAGTGCCTATTTCTCCTAGTAATGATGTGTGACATTATGCATACAATATTGCCAACTAAGGAAGCTCACCAAAGCCTTGGTGTCCTAAATATTACTGGAGCTTGGTCACATAGACATGATTGACCTTTCATATGGCTAACCTTAGTCTCCAGTCCCTCCACTGCCAAAGTGGTACCTTGGTGCCTAAGGCCCTCCACCGGTAGATTATCGCTGTAGTTCAAGGCCTTCAGGCAAGCAAAGGCACTCATATAAGGCAGACACTCCAAAGGCTTAGAGATTACTTCCCAGAAGTGAGGGCATAGGTCAGGCCACACTTTGGGCAAAGTTAGTTCTTTACTGCACACTGTCTAAGATCATTTTTGTTCCAAAGATGTATCTCATGGCATTCCCAAAATACTCCATCAGTGTCTCCTATTCCTAGATGATGCCTTTGCTCTTTTTGGCATCTGTGAAAGAGAATCTGGAGCCTGACTTGTCTTCTGCTCCAATAGGCCACACAGACTTGACTCGGTTTTGCGCCTGCCTCTGTTTTCTATGGTGTGGCACCAAGCACATCTCTGAACAAAAACCTCCTACCCCTTCCCCACATCACCCATTTTGATTTTTCTCTCTTGCTGCATATACTGTAAAGTTCCTATTTGCAAGCTGGACATGCCGCTCTCCTGGGCATACTTTCCATCACTACATTATTGAGCTTGAGTTGTCCCAAAAGTAACACTGGAGCCATGAACTGTGTGTAGTTCATTTTCAAGATGATTCCAGAAAACGGGAGTGAAGTGCAAGAAATGTGGGACAGATAAAGGGGAAAATTTAAATGAGGGTGTGATTTTTCAGATGTTGCTGGGAAGAATAGTGTAATGTGCCACTGGGAACGCCTTAGAAGGGCACAGAATGCCTTTCAGAGTGTCCACTTGAGGATGGATAGGGAACATCAGTCTATTGGCTTATATCCCCTTTTGGTTGAGCATCACCCTCCTGAATTTATTCCAGCCACAGTCTTTGGCATTGAAGGAGACCTGAGGTGGAAGTCAAAGACACTGCTATAGACAACTGGAATGCACACTGGAACTCTCTAATCCAGAAGTGTGTGCTGCAACTCTATTACCTACATCAGTGGTTTACAAATGTTGAAGATCATATGAATCACTCAAGCTAAAGAACACAGAGTCCCAGATCCATAGAAGAGAGATAGGGTCCTTTTCATTCTTATCAATTTTCCTGGGTGATTCAGGTACTTACACTGATGCTTGAGTAGCGTACCACTTAAGGTACTCTATATGGACCCTTTAGGGATTTGAAGTTAATTTGCTACTATTAACCTGAACTGGAGGATCCAGAGTGTACACCAGGATGCCTATGCCCTCCCTATCCCCAACTGTGTTGTCACAATTCATGTAATTGTTGCTCCCACATGTTCAGCTATACCTTGACACTCTTTTTAGCTCTTGGCAACTCTCTCTCTCAAAGGAAAGTCGCATTTAATGAACATCTGCTACAACTAGTCAATTTTATAGACACTTTACATAGATTACTTCCTTTCATTCTCATGACAACCCTGAATAATAGGTGGCATTATGCACATTTTTCAAATGAAAAAAATTAAAAGTCCAAGAGATGGGATGTTCTGTGTCTACCACTGACTAGAGTGTAAAACAGGTCTATTAAACTGCAAAGGCTCTCAGATCTATCACACTCTGTCATTGTGGAGAAATAGTAACGACAATCTACATTAGCTCCACCCACAACGCATCCATGTCCTCTTTAATTTTGAGGAGGAAAACACAAACCAGCTAGAAAAACATTTTAATTGTAGAGGTCAGACCAATCATCCTTTGTATCAAGCAGTCCCTGACCACACTTTGGTTCATGGTTTTACTTAATGGGATTTACTGAGCACCAATTCTGCACCAGGAGCAGTGTTAGGTGCTTTGCATACAGTATCTCTTACCTTTACTACTTATCATAACAGGGCACTGTCATCTCCTTCCTCATCTCACAGAACAACATAAGCATCTTCCTGCGACAAATAGTCCCAACAGCTTTATTAATCAAAAATCAGATTCTCACAAAGCATAAAGGTCATAAAGCAAAACAAATTTCATTCATATTTCTTGCTGCTTTTACCAGATCTGTTTAAATCTCTTTGGGAAACTAGAAGAAGAAAGCACTTATTTTTGAAGTTTGAAAATTAGAGCTGAACTTCACTTACTTACTATTCACATACTTTGAATTTTTAATTGTAAGTTTAAATGTATTTTAAAGTACTTAAGAGGAAGTAAAAATTTATCAATATTTAATGAGAATTTGGGCCATATTTTCTAATACTTCTTCTCATTCTGTATATTCTAATTGGGTCTTTCTCATTTTCCATTTTATCTTACTAGAGGCCCGTGCACAAAGGTTGTGCATGGATAGGGTCCTTAGGCCTGGCTATTGATCAGAGCCAATCTGCGTGGTGACCGGCAGGGCAACCAGCAGGGTGCTCAGGGGGCCCCTGCTGGCATTCACCTTGGCGGGCCTGGGACCTGTGGACTGGGGATGGCTCCTGCATTGAGCATCTACCCCCTGGTTGTCAGGGTCTGTCATAGCAACCGGTCATTCCACCAGTTGTTCCATCATGTGGTCAATTTGCATATTAGGCTTTTATTATATAGGACTAGAGGCCCGACGCACAAAAATCTGTGCATTCGGGCAGGGGGGATCCCTCAGCCTGGCTTGTGCCCTCTCGCAGCTACATAGGATAGAGGCCTGGTGCACGGGTGGGGGCCAGCTGGTTTGCCCTGAAGGGTGTCCCAGATCAAGGTGGGGGTCTCGCTAGGGTGCCTGGCCAGCCAGGGTGAGGGGCTGATGGCTGTTTTCAGGCTGACCACACCCCTTCAGGGTGAGGGTCCCTACTAGGGTGCCTGTCCAGCCTGGGTGAGGGGCTGAGGGCTGTTTTCAGGCTGGCCATGCCATGGGCTGGAAGCAGGTATCTGGGATTTATTTTACTTCTATAATTGAAATTTTGTTGCCTTGGTCCAGCTCAAAGCCTCGGTTGCCCCTGGCAACCCAGGTTCCCAGGCCCTCCTTGAGCAGAGGTCACGGCAGTGGGAAGCAGATATCTGGGATTTATTTATCTTCTATAACTGAATCTTTGTAGCCTTGAGTGGAGCTCAGGGCAGGCAGGATAAGTGGGAAGCTTGGCTGCCTTCATTGCCACGGCAACTCAAGCCTCCTGCTCACTCCAGCTCCATGGTCACCACCATCTTTGTGATGGAGTGATGGTTAATTTGCATATCACTCTTTTATTAGATAGGATTAGCAAAGGACAGTCTTCTGAGCATAGTATGTCTACATTTAGTGCTCTCTGTCCCTAAAAGAGCAATTCCATTCATGCCATCACTCCATGTGAATATTCATGTGAAATTGTTCATCTTTTTCAGAGACAGACATTCTTTAAAGCAAATGTGTTTGATATATTACTTTGTATTCCATGAACACACAGCAACATTGTGTTTGACAGCTTATTTTCAACAGCTAAGCATGAAGTCATTGTAAAACAGTCTAAAGGTGTTTCATCTGGTATTAATGTTCTGTTTGGACTCTTTTTTGTCAATAGTGTCTGATATTTCTGTTTTAACTTCCACTGCTGAAGATAAGGTGATATTTGGTAGTTGGATTCATCCCATAAAAAGTATAATTGAATTACAGAAAGGCCTGATATGCTAGATTAAAAGGTCAAGTATAATACATTCATTTTGAGAGCAGAGATTTGAGAGGGTTGCACAGTGGAGAATTCATACAGATGAGAACAAGATACTCTAGAAATAATGTGAAGTTAAAAACCAGTGGCTATGCCCATGGGAGGAGGGGAGCCTTTCAGATCTATGCAAAGGATTGAACATAATGCTTATAACCCTTTCTTGTCGGTATCGTTTTTCAACCTTTTGAGAGTTTTGCATCAGGATGATTTGCAAAAAGTAAATGGCAGATTTAGGAGCCAGTCTAGAACTGTCTTTGTTTTAAAATAGTACAAGACTGTAGAGAACTATTTAAATCTATGTGTTCCTAGGTAACTCAGCCAAGAGCTCCACAAGATCTCCCCTGCCCACTCCGTTGCCTCAGCCACCACACATAAATCCACTGAATTGTTATTGAGATGAAATGTTTTAAGACTTTAACAATGGCGACAAATTCCAAATATCTCCGTTTGCCCACTGAAGAAAACGAGAGACCTGAGCCAAGGCTCTGAGCAACGAGGACGGACGAGGCGTGCCTGAGCAACGAGGCCTGTGCCCCTGGTCCCGGGTAGACTTGATCAGCTGGTTTTGAAACAAATTAAAACACCCCAGTGACTGCCTTGTACCAAAGAACACAGAGTCGCAGAGGTACAGCCGGTTAGATATGAGTTCAGGGCCACGGAGCATTAATAACCGAGGGCGTGAAGGGGAGCGCAAGTGAGGGACACTGAGGGACTCTCAAACTGCGCCTTCATTCCGTAGATCAAATGTTGATCAAAGGATAAAAGAGGATCAAAACGACTCAAAGATTCCTGGCTGGAGCTGCTGAAAAAGGGGCCGCTTCATTAGACCACGTGGTGTGGGAATGTGAGGAGCAGCTGGCATTTCAGGTCCATTAGAAAGATCCTCTGACTTAGGTGGTTTTAAAGCAGCGCCTGCGTCAGTGCTCCCACACATGAGTTTTCACCAGCAGGCGAGACAGCGCTGGCAGATGTGCCAGCGAAACCTGATTCCCCCACCTACCCCACCTCCATGTTTTGAAAACTAATTACAAAATCACTGGATGAGCCGAACTCGTAGCTGCAATATGCCTGGACCTCCGTCATCCATCCAAAGCAGAGCCTTGTGAAGCCTGACATGAAAAATTAATAGAAATTGATTTGGAGAGAAGTGCCATCAAATGGATTGAAAACTGGCTCAAAGACAATAAACAAAGGATGATGACACATGGCACTGCAGGCAGGAGCAGAGTCCAGTTTTCCACAGAGAATAGTGTCCAGTGCCTCCATGAGTCAGGATCTGAGTTCATTTCTGGCCAGTGGGTGTTAGCTACAAAGAAGTGAAGAGGATTTAAACAAAATCACAGCAGACTCTCCTTAGGAAGAAAGGTAAATATTAATAAAAGGAGAATCACATTGGATCAAAGGAATGCTAGGACTGGAGATGAAAAGCAACTAAAAAATTACTACAAAT
>NW_006286485.1:120207-123890 GCF_000327345.1 Myotis davidii | reverse complement strand
ATTTTTTATATATTTTTAATGGATTTCAGAGAGGAAGGGAGAGGGAGAGAGAGATAGAAACATCAATGATGAGAGAGAACCACTGATCAGCTGCCTTCTGCATCCCCCCTACTGTGGATCGAGTCTGCAACCCTGGGCATGTGCCCTTGACTGGAATCGAACCTGGGACCTTTCAGTCCGCAGGACAATGCTCTATCCTCTGATCCGAACCAGCTAGTGCTGATTGATTAATTTTAAATGTGAAGAATAAAAACTCCCTGCTAGTATGAAATGAGTTAATTGATTTCATATTGATAGCTCTTCTAATATGTGTTGAGTCCGTCACTAAAAGGTTTTTGTTTTTTATTTTTGTGGGAAGGGAGTTGTTCAAAAGTAAAAATAGAAAAACAGGATGGCACATTTTCTTATCATAAGCAGATCCTTAGAATTTGAGCTTTAAAAAGAACCTTAGAGTTTATTGGTTCTGACCTCCTTTATTTTGGATGTGAACTGGAAAGCACAAAGAAACAGGCTATGGTGATGTAACCTGGCGGAGAACCAAGGGGGATATCTGCCCAGATGCCTCCATGTAGCTGTGCATCCATGAGACTAGTGACATCTTTCACTTCCCACATGCTTCTATAATGCCACATGCTTCACCACTGGCCTCCCAGGCAAGCTGGCACAAGCTCAACAGAGGCATGAAGGACTTTTCCTAGGCATCCATTTTGGAAACCCAATGAAGCCTGCTGACTGGGCCTGGCCACAGACTGGAACACACTCTGTGCTTCTCTTTGGCCAGGCAAACCGCACTCTAAGCCAGAATCTTTCAGAATCTTGGAGCCTCTTAATCCCACAGAGCTTTTCATTCCTGCCGTCCCTGGCCTCCACACAAATGCATGCTGTCATGGTGGTATGTCCCTTCACATTCTTACCCTCACCCACTCTTTTTCCTCTCCTGTGAGTCATCTTCCCATTCCCACTCCACTTTCCTGTCAGTCTCCTGGCCTTTGCTGACATTCTCCCTTTGCCTGTCCTGCCTTTCCCTAGTGCTCCACCTGATGGACACTCAACTCTGCTTTCAGGACTCAGGCCAGTCACCATCCCTTTCTCCGTAAATCACTGCTTGCCTCCTCCTAAATTCCTTGCCACATAGAACTGACAAGTCGCTCCACTTTTGCTTCCCTTACTGGGATTATTAGAAGCAAAAATGGAAGAAACTGTCAATGCTACAGAGCAAGGCAGCTAAAATAGCTCCCCAAATGGTTAAAACATTTCTTTATTTGCATCTCTGCCTCCACTGGAATTCGATCTCTCTGAAGACCTAGACTTTGTTTCATTCCACCTACTGTATCCTCAGTGCCTAGAACAGTGTTTCCTAGCACACAGTAGGTAGGCACTTACTAAATATTTAATTAAACAAGTATCTTTACTGAACCATTCGCTTCTTAGAGGCAGAAACAACATCTTCTTTCCCCACCACTCACAATCCCTAGCGCATATGGCTAGGTAACCATATTAAATTATTTCTGCAATACCATTGGAACCCTTATTCTACTACAAATAAATTCCCCTTTTCATTCACGCACTTTACCCAGTACTCCCTCCATCACTCACTTTTCTGGATCTCCTTTACGGTGAGTCTTCTTTATGTGTACATAGAGGCTTGCAAAGACGCTGCTCATCCACACAGCCCCTTTCACCTAGGACCTAAGGTTAGTACATTCCCATTTCAACTCCACAGACAAAATAATTGGAAAAGCAGTCAATACTCCTGTTGCCCATCAGCCTATGATCCCCATTTCCACTGCGATGTTTTTTAAAAAATATATTTTATTTATTGATTTCAGAAAGAGGAAGGGAGAGGGAGAAAGAGAGAAACATTAGTGATGAGAGAGAATCATTGACCCTATACAACCCCTACTGGAATGGAGCCCACAACCCTGGCATGTGCCCTGATCTGGAATCAAACCCAAACTTCCTGGTTCATGGGTCAATGCTCAACCATTGAGCCACATCTGCCAGGCTGAAATGCTTCTTAATAGAGTCAAATACAATGGAAAATTCTCAAGCCTATTTTGGGCTACTCCCAATTCTCAGTTCATATGTGTCTCAACTTCTCTGTAATATCTGACATTTGCTACAAGAAGCATTTTCCTCCCTCACCTGCTTCTTTTCTTCCTACTTCTCTATTCTAACTTTGCAGTCTTTTAGAAGCTCTTGGTTTCTTATATTATTTGTCACTTGGTTGTGCTATCACATCATTAATTAATCTTTAACCTTCTACTGACTTTCTTGTATTCTATCCAAGATATCCCCTGATAAAAGCAGGCTGAACTCATCAATAAAAAGAGGAAATTCCATGGCTGGCTAGCTAAGCCTGCCAGCAGGGAACCACCACTAAGAAACCGGTTTGAGCTAGAAAAATCCAAGATGGCTTCTGAAATGCCTTCCAAAGTCACCTTTTGGTTAACCTTTCTTCATTAATATACTAAAAGCCATGCCCCAGGATGGAGATTTAACATTAAAATGGGATATGTTATATATGGCTGGTCATGTTCCAAGCATGTTTAGGAATTACACATGTTCCCTTGTAAATCAGAGAACTCCCCACTCTTCCTAGGGAATCTCCACCCTTAAACTCATTACCTCCATCTTCCTGCCCCCCTTCATCCTTTAAGACTTTCCTAATGGCCCAGAAATGGGGAGAAGTGGTTTAGAGCATGACATCATGACCTTCTCCAATGCTTGGCCAAAGAATAAAGTTTCAGACTTTCTTTACTGAATACTGTCTCTCCCTATTGGTATGAGCAACACCACGCAGAAGGACCATGATTTGGGGTGTCTGACTTTATCTAGTATTTTGTGGGAGAAGCCACCACATACCAGCATTATCATGAATGTGCACCAAGGAACGCAGGAGGCCTTGAGCATTAGCAGGGTTCACGCTAAGCACTGATTGTTCGTTTTGAGATTGCGGTGGCTTAAAGCAATTTCTCGACCTGATAACCTCCAAGTAAATGTTTACTAGACCTTACTGATCTTTACTGACCTTTGAGACTGTCTGTCTGCTATGTGCTAGCCATGCTTTACTGAGGGCAAGATGTGTATCTAAAACTGAATAAAAAGCAGACAAGGCCAAGATTCAGTGTGCCTTTTCAAGAAAGAGACTCCACCTGGCCCCCACTCCTTAATAATTCATTTTTCTGTCTAGCATTTTCATTTGTACGTCAGCCCCTCCTGCAGATCCTGAACCCCGCCATGCAGGTTGCAGCATTTAGCCCTCAGGCCTCTGAGCCCTATTCTCTGGTCAAACTATCACCTTTACAGTGATAAATCTCATGTCCACTCTTCTAAGGCACAGTCTCATTTACCCATCTGTCTTTGGAGAGCTCCTCTTGGATAAACTAAAACACTTCAAAATCAAACTTTACACACACCCAGAAGGGCAAGGAGAAGAGTGGGGGAAAATCCTAACACCCAATTAAGAATGGAAGAAAGTGCCTGACTGGTGTGGCTCAGTTGGTCAGACACCATCCCATGCACTAAAAGGTTGCCGGTTCAGTTCCAGTAAGGGCACACGACTGAGGTTGTGGGTTCAATAGGTTGTAGAAGGAATGCAGGAGGCAACTAATCATTGTGATATCTTTCTCTCTCTCTCTCTCTCTCTCTCTCTCTCTCTCTCTCTCTCTCTCTCTTTTCTC
>NW_006286485.1:105956-120194 GCF_000327345.1 Myotis davidii | reverse complement strand
AAGAAACAAGTTAAAAAACAAGTAAAAAAAAAAAGAATGGAAGTAAGTTTTGGGTGTAGTTTTAGGACTTGAGAGAGATAGAGAGATGGGTGAGAAAAGTGGATTTTTTGTACCACTGTTCCTGAAATTCCAAGAAATCTTGTATTGCATTATTAAATATCTTTTGCTCCAAATGTTGTGTTATTTGACTGTGACATCACAAAGAGACTGGATTGTAGTATATTTTCTTCATAATTTCCTGATGCTCCCTTCAAACCTCCACCTGGATATCAGAGTGATGTTTTCAAGATGAAAACTTGATATTGAGAGCTATCTTGTTTATAGAATTTTTCCACCTTGAAATTTTGTGATTTTTTTAATTTTTTAATTGTTTTATTCCAATCCTAATCTTTGCCACATTTTTTCACATCTGTCTTTTCATGGATATACAAAACAAATGATTTTCTTTCTTTATATGAAGCATAGTTGTGGAATTTCAGAATTTAGCAGCCCTAATTTTCCATTTGCTTTTTTTATTTAATACTAATTCTGGTTTCTATTATTTCCCTTTAATAACATGTTAAATGCATCAAAATGCCATTTAAATTCTTTATTACTCACTGACTTTTGCTTGGCCAGGAAACAGAACAGGAAGGGCAGCCTAAGATGGGAATCTACGAATCAGAAGTTGAAAAGTGTTGTTGAAGTTTAAGGCTTGAAAATCAAAACCAAGAATGAGAATCTTGGCACTCACAGAGGAGGGCAAAAGTAGCTCACAGAACCATAGAAGCATCCAAACCAGCCAACAGGTTCACCCAACCACAAACTGAAGAGACAAGATCAATCTAGGAAAGCAGGTAAAATCAGGCCATGAGAGAAAAGTCAACATTTCTGATAAACGGAAGACCTCATGTGCCTCAGGCACTTGGAAGATTTAGAAGTAAGAGGGATAATGTGGTAACTTGAGTGTGATTAGCCTAAGCAGCTAATGAGGGCCAATCGTTCTTTCTGTCTTTTCCTGGTCAGTTTATACCAAATACTGACACCCAGAACATTCTGAAATTTCTCAAAGTTCTCACTCCCATTTAAGTGATAAAAGGAACATGAGGGTAACTTCAGTGTAATGATTTATAAGGAAATGTCCCAAGTTTTTCATTTGTTTAGAACAGAGGTCAGCAAATTTCTTTTCTGTAACGGGCCAGATAGTACATATTTTAGATTTGTAGGCCATACAACCGCTGTTACAACTATTAATTCTGCTTTTTTAGCACAGTAGACAATACACAAAAGAATGGGCATGCATATGTTCCAAAAAACTTTAATTTACAAAAAGAGGCAACAAATTTGCTAACTCCTGATCTAGAATTTGGTTGTATTAGATATTGTTACTCACAATTATTACACTACAAACTAGTTTTTGGAAATATTTTTATTGCATACAAATTTACATTATAAAGATGTTATAGAAAGAATTTGATCAATGATGTTTTAACAGCTAATATTAAGTGCAAAGAAATTTTATTTTGATAATCTACTTTCTCATTTAAAATTTACAGACTAATGTGTCTTTTAAAAAGACATTACATGACTTTATTTTACTTAATATATTATCAAATCTCTGAAGGTCAACCTGTGTCAGTTAGATGCTGAGGATTTTATATTAGGGGAAATATGATGAAAAAATATGTACATGAGAAATATTTTAAGATGATTCTTAAGTATAATTTTTATTATAATGTAAAATCTAACTACACTTATAAAAAGTCCAAGATGAAGCATGGAGATTTAAAAAAAAATGTATCAGCAGTGGATTTATTGATGGAAGTAATCATTTAATAATATATACAGATAAAAATATATATAATATATACATATAGCAAATCATTATTTTGTACACTTAAAACTAATACAATGTTAAATGTCAATTATATCTCAGTAATTTTTAAAAGATCACTAAGGTGTCTTTTCTATTTCAAATCTGTTATTTGATATTAATTCTGATATGACTAGCAACAGTAAGGGTGAGCGAATAAGCATTTTACATCCCTGAGACAATGAAGATCAGTAAAATATATTTTTAAAAAGTGGTATTGAAAAGTGCTTTTTGCTGGTCATCTGTTTCATTTCACACAGTGGCCAAAATTAGATGCATTTACTATTATTTTTGTTTGCATGGTTTTCAGTAAGAAATCACTCTCTGATTCCATCACCCCACTCAGGATGCTAAGTAAATCTGTGGAGACAAACTCCATGGAGTCCAAGAGGCCAAGTGGTCAATTCTTTCCCAGAGGAGCAGGATGTTGCTTATTGCCTACAGTCCTTTAAAGAAAATGAAAAAATAACAAGGCAAGAACAGTGAAGAAATTGCAAAGGTCCCAAAGTGTATAAGGCATTTACAGAACCATTCAATTTTCTCAGTCAAGACGTTGCAAATAGTAACGTGTAAATCATGCCTCTCTTTGTTAATATGTTCCATCAGGTTCTTGTTTCGAGGGAAAACAAAGACCCTGTTTGCTTGAGTGTTTTCCTTTATTCAGTATGATGACTTTTCAGCATTTCTACTTACTTATCATTATTACTTTGTTACCACTTTTCATATTTCAAGAGCTAAAAGGGCAAATTAATTCAAGTCATTCACAATTCAGTGTGATGAATATGTGTTGAGTATCTACTATGTCCCTGAATTGAAATGCAACAGTGAACAAAGCAAAGATCCCTTTCTCGTAGAACTTATAGTGCAGTAGAGACAGATACTAAACTACAAATGCATAAATAATTCAAGTATTTAGTAAATTAAACAGTGATAAGTGATGGTGAATTCCAAAGACTGAGGCAGGGAGTAGGGGATTACAATATTTAGTAGAGGCGAAAGTAGGTTCTCTGGGAAGGTGAAATTGTGAGCAAAAACTTGAAGGAGGCAATAAGTTAGCCAAGAGCATATCTGGCAAAGAATATAGATTTTCCCAAAAATGTATACATATTCTTTGAATAATTATAAAGGCAGTGTTTATTAAAATACATTTCATTTTCAAAATTGAGCTATTAGTTGTTAAAGTGTGCATACATATTTTTTTGGAGGGGGGAGGCACCCTTAATTAGAGCAAAAGCATAGGAGTGTCCCTGGAAAATGGAGGCAAAGATAAATGTGTCTGGAGTGAAGTGAGAAGTTGCTGGTATAAGGAGTTCATGGATTATGGGATTAGAAGATTGGGTCTAGGGGACACTTTAGTGCCTTTTAGGATAAAGATCCATTAAAGGGTTTTGAACTAAAGTCAGACATGACCTGACTGGCTTCAACAAGATCATTCTGGATTCCATGTTGAGAAGAGACTGAAGGAAAGTAAAGATAGAAGGATGAAGACAAATTAGGAGGCTATTGGCATAATCCTTGTAAGCGCTTTTTTTTTTCAAAGTAATTTAGTCCCACATCTATTAAACTATCCATGGCAAAAGATTTATTTCTAATTTCTTACTCATCAAAGACCAATAATTTTGCAAAAAAATACTTTAAAATGAAATAAAAAGGCATACATAAAAATATCTCAATATTTTTCTTAAATTCAATAGATAAAAATTATTCTGTAAAGTTGATATAAAAAATTCTAAATGTTTATTCTTAATGTCTGTACTCATTACAAGTCAGTAATATATGGACACCAGGCTGTGAACCACACTTTGAGTAACACTGGCTTAGTGGTTTTTCAACTAACATATTTCTAGAAGTTCACTCCTAATTTCTGTAGAATCCTTTGTTTTGAAAAAAAAAGAAAAGAAAAGAAAAAGCAAGTAAGATGCATACCAAAATCAGTGCTTTTCTCATAAATAGAAGTCTTATTTATATCCATCTTGCCTTTATATTGTATTATCTTCCTACACCTGATAATTTTTATGTGCTTCTGTTATAAGAAAGTATGAATAACGACAAAATAAAAAAATAAAGGAGTTGTTTTGTATTATTGATTTATAGTCACATGTAATATTACAATTCATTTTCTATCTATTCATTCTAAGCAGGCACAGCTCTTACCAGTAGTCAGCATCGTGAAAGTAAAATGGTCAGTAAGATTTCCTTTGAAGTAGAAGTGTTCTTTTCCTCCCATTTCAAATGATAGACTACTGAGTCACTAAGGAATACCAAAAACTAATACAAATTTTAAGACTAAATTGACAGTGTGGATAATAAATGTAAGAATATTTTAGTGATCTATTTCAAAATCTGAAATATTCTGATTTTCTGCTGGAAATTATAAGTGGCTAACTTGGCTAAATATTATATCTCAATCTAGAGTGAGCTTTGCCACTGAGGACATGGTGAGCCTTTCATTCTAGTTACTGTGATGTCAGGCAGCATACTTGCTCTCAACCCTGTTCCACAGGCATTCTCTCACTTAGCAACAGTCCCCCATGTATATACCTATAGTATTTGAATTTCTTCCCCATCCTCTCACCCACTACATCACTTACTATCTCCCTAATTAAAGCACCTATTTCAGCAGCTTCTGATGAACTGTGGAGAGAAGCATAGGGCACTTAGCATTAAAAGGCCCTTTAAGATTGAAATCATCTCAGGCATCTTCTCAGATCATAGTGGAATGAAATTAGAAATCAACTACAGTAAAAACAAAAAGAAACATTCAAACACATGGAGGCTAAATAGCATGTTATTAAACAATGAATGGGTTACCAATGAGATCAAGAAAGAAATAAAAAACTTCTTGGAAACAAATGAAAATGAATATACAACAACCCAAAATCTGTGGTACATAGTAAAAGTAGTCATGAAAGGGAAGTTCATAGCACTACAAGCTTACCTCACAAAAAAATTAAAAATTAATAATAAAGCAAAGTAAGTAGAAGGAAGGAAATAATAAATATTAGAGCAGAAATAAATGACATAGAAACTAAAAAATAATGAAGCTAAGGGCTGGTTCATTGAAAATATAAAAAAGGTTGATGAACCACTAGCCAAACTCATCAAAAAACAAAGAGAGAGAACCCAAATAAATAAAATAAGAAATGAAAGCAGAGAAAGAACATCTGATACCACAGAAATATAAAGGATTGTAAAAAAAAAAATACTATGAACAACTATATGCCAATAAGCTGGACAATATTGTCTATTGGCAATATGAATGAAATTGATGAAGTAGAATCAAAAGTAATCAATAGATCCACAGAAAACAAAGCCCCTAGCCCCAATAGCTTCACAGAGGAGTTTACCAAACATTCAAACAAGAACTAAAACTTATCCTCCTCAAACTATTCCAAAAAATCCAAGAGAAAGGAACACTTCTGAGCTCTTTATATGAGGCCAGCATTTTCCTAATTCTAAAACCAGATAAAGACACTACAAAGAAAGAAAATTACAGGTCAACATCTCTCATGAATATAGATGCTAAAATCAGCATCAGATATGCCCTGTGGCAGCCAACTGGCCTGATTGCACCCCCACAACCTCCCATGGCCCCTCCCCCAGACCCCTGTTTGGCCCCCCAAACTCCTATTGGGGCTGGGGCCGGCCAGCCAACCACCTATAGTCCTGCTCCCAATCTCCCTCACCCCAATCGGGGCAAGGCAAGCCAACCAACCAACCACTGGCTGCCCCTCCCCCAAACTGGCCCAGCCCTGATCGGCCCCATTGGGGTGGGCCAGCCAGACCTCACCTGTGCATGAATTTGTGCACTGGGCCTCTAGTATATTAAAAAGATCATACACCATGAACAAGTGGGATTTATTCCAGGGATGCAAGACTGGCACAATATTTGCAAATCAATAAACATGATACATCATATAAACAAATTGGAAGACAAATACCACATGATTATATCAATAGATGCAGACAAAGCAAAAACCAAATCCAAAACACATTTTTGATAGAAACTCTCAACAAAGTGGGAATATCAACATAAGAAAGACCACATATGACAAACCTACAGTGAACAATATACTAGTATTCAATGGGAAAAAATTTAAATCATTTCCCCTAAGAACAAGAACAAGACAGGGATGTCATTTACACCACTCTTACCATATTACTGGAAGTCCTAGTCACAGTGATCAGACAAGAAGAAAGAATAAAAGGCATCCAAATTGGAAAGGAAGAAGTAAAAATCTCATTATTTTCAGGTCTCATGATATTATATATAGAAAACCCTGAAGACTCCACGAAAAAACTACTGGATTTGATATATGAATTTGGCAATGTAATGGGATGCAAAATTAACACCCAGAAATCTATGGCATTTTATATACCAACTAAGGGCCCAGTGCACAAATTTGTGCACCTTGAAAGGAACTGTGGGCCGTGAGGCTGCAGTGGGCACAGGGGCAGGTCTCAGCCCATCCTCCATACCCCCGCCCTATCCCTCCCACTGCAGTCCCTGGGTCCCCTGTCTGTAGGCAGCCCCACTCTTGTCACCACTGCTCCCACACACTGATGGCGCCAGCCCCACTTGCACCCACTGATGACATGGAGTGATTGAGCCAGCACAGCAGCAGTTGTGAGCAAGGCTGGTGCTGTCAGCAGTTGCAAGCAGTGGCTGCTGCCCCAATCACCCTTCAGGAGCAAGGGTAGGTAGAGAAATCCTCAGGGGTGATCGGGGCTGGCAGCCACCGCTCGCACCTGCTGATGGCACCGAGCGATCAGGACCGGTGCCAGGTGCCTGCAGTCAATGGGAGCAGCGGCTCTGGCCCCGGCTGCAGGTATGAGTGGATCCAGTGCCAGCAGTGGGTGTGAGTGGTGGGTCTGGCACCAGCAGTGGGTGTGAGAGGCAGCTGTCAGCCCTGATCACCCCTCAGGGGCAGGGGGAGGTGGAGAAGCCCTGAGAGGCGATCAGGGCTGGCAGCCACTGCTTGCACCTGCTGATGGTGCTGAGTGAGTGGGGCCAGCACCAGCAGCATGAGGGAACAAAGAATTTTCAGTAATACCAGGGGCTCACCCCAATGACAGCGACTGGTTCCCCACTTTGGTATGGCACTCCCACTCACCTGCTCCACCATCCTGCTGCGGCCAATGCCCACCATGTTCCGTGCGTGCCCCCTGATGATCGGCACACATCATAGCGACCAGTTGTTCAGTTGTTCAGTTGTTCCACCGTTCAGTCTATTTTATATATATAGATAATGAATTCTCAGAAAGAGAAACTAAACAAACAACTCCCATTTACCACTGTAACAAAAAAATTAAGATACTTAGGAATAAACCTAACCAAGAAGGTAAAAGACTTATCCTTGAAAAATGTTATACATTGAAAAAAGAGATTGAGGAAGATATCAACAAGTAGAAGAGTATATTGTATTCATGGATTGGTAGAATTCACATCATTAAAATGTCTATGCTACTCAAAGCAATTTACAGATTCAATGTGATACCTATTAAAATACCAATAGAATGTATCATAGATCTAGAACAAGTGCTCCAAAAATTTATATGGAACCCAAAAAAGACCCAGAGTAGCTGCAGCATAGACTTAAAGTCAGTAAGTAGTTAAATCATAAAAATCCTAGAAGAAACCATAGGTAGAAATATCTCAGACATTTCTCATAGCAATATGTTTATAGGTACATCTTCTAGGGCAAAAGAATCTAAGGAGAAAATAAATAAATAGGACTATATTAAAATAAAAAGCTTCTGCACAGCAAAAGAAACCATCAACAAAATGAAAATGGAGCCATTGTATGTGAGAATATTTTTGGCAAAGATACATCTGATAAAGTTTAATATCTAAAATATATAAGGAACTCATACAATTCAAAAAAGAAGACAAGAAATCCAATTAAAAAATGTACAAAGAACCTAGACACCTTTCCAATGGGGTATAAAGATAGCCAAGAGACATATGAAAAAAAAATGCTCAATAATCATCAGAGATATACAAATTAAAATGACAATGAGGTATCACCTCACACCTGTGAAAACGGCTACTATCAAAAAATCAACAGATGACAAGTACTGGTGAGGATGTGGAGAAAAGAGAACCCTAGCACATTGCTGGTGGGAATAAAGATGGTGGAGAACAGTATGGAGTTTCTTCAAAAAGTTAAATATGGAACTACCATTTGACCCAGTGATCATACTTCTAGGAATATCTTATATAATAAAAGGCTAATATGCAAATTTACCAAACAGTGGAACAACCAGTCTCTATGACATGCACTGACCATCAGGGTGCAGATACTCAATGCAGGAGCTGCCTGCTGGTGGTCAGTGTGCCAGAAACTGGCTCACAGCTGGCAAGCACAGTGGTGGTGATGGGATCCTCTCCTGCCTCTGCGGCAGTCGGACATCCCCTCTGAGTGGATGAATTTTGTGCCCTGGGACTCTAGTATCCTAAGAAATCCAAAACACCAATCAGAAAGAAATGTGTGCACCCTTATGTTCATAGCAGCACAATTTATAATAGTTAAGATCTGAAAACAATCCAGTGTCCTTCAGTAGATGAGTGGATAAAAAAGTTGTAGTACACTTACACCAGGGAATACTATGCAACAGTAAAAAGAATAATCTCTTATCCTTTGAGACAACATGGTGGGACCTAGAGAGTATTATGCTAAATGAAATAAACTAGTCAGAGCAGGACAAGTATCATGTGATCTCACTCATATACGGAATCTATTGAACAAAACAAACTGATGAAAAGAACAGATCCCAAGACATGGAAGCATGGAAAAGACTGCAGAATCTCAGAGGAAGGCAGGAGTGGGTGGGTAGAGAAGAGATTAACCAAAGAACATATATGCCTAACCCATGGACACAGACAATAGGGTAATGAAGGCCTGGGGTGGGGGACAGGGTGGGCTAGAAGGAGTCAATGGGAGGAAAAAGGAGACATATATAATACTTTCAGCAATAAATAGTTAATAAATAAATAAAACCTTAATGGCAATCTTATTAACATAGCAAGACTCCCTCCCAGTACCAATCTAGCTCCTTTTGTCCCTCCCTCAGGCTCTAGCTCTCTAGCTCTTTTTCTCTCTCTTTTGTAATTCTTTTTAGAACCCATTCTTAACTGGGGCTAATAATTGGCTGCAGTTCACAACCTTTCCATATATACATTCAACTTGCACTAAGAAAATGAGGTACAGAAAGTAATGAACCCCTTCAATTGTTAATATTTTTCAATACTAAGCTTCATGGAACTGGAATAAAATGAGCTAATCAAGCCCCAAATACACCAGTCTTGTTTTTTATTCTATGCTACATAGTTTTTATTTTATAACCACAAAGAAAAGAAATCAAAGTTTTAAAAAAATGTGTGAAGCAGAAAATACTCTAATAGAAATATGGCCATAGGTAATGTTTTATTTGTTGATTTATAAATATTTATTAAGCACTTACTATGTTTTAAGCTATACAGCAGTTAGTAAAATAGCTAAATTTATATTCTAGAGAATTGGTACAAAGGGCATTATTAAATAATTCAGCATAGCTTGTATAATCTATATATATATAAAAAGAAGTAATATGCAAATGAGGTCAGGACTCCGTAACAGTCCCAACCAGCTCAGGAGGAGGGGCCAGGCATGGACCCAAGCCTGAGAGAACAACACACAGGTGTGGCCTGAAGCCTGAGGGGTGCCTGCTCCAAGTCTCCATGGTGTGGCTGCGGGCAGGCCCCAGTGGACACACACACACAAACAAACACACACACACACAAACAAACACACACACACAATGGAGTGCCTGCTCTGAGCCTCCACGGCCAGATTGCAGCTTAGGCCTGCTTCCCATGGGGACCGGGCCTAAGCTGTCAGTAGGACATGCCCTGAGGGCTCCCAGACTGTGAGAGGGGGCAGGCTGGGCTGAGGGACCCCTACCCCCCTAGTGCATGAATTTCGTGCACCGGACCTCTAGTTTAATTATATAATTCTAGAGTCTAGGGGTGGGCAAACTTTTTGACTCAAGGGCCACAATGGGTTCTTAAACTGGACTCAGAAGAAGGAGCTGCGGCCGTGTTTCCCGACGTTGCCATGTTAACACTGCTGCTGGTGAAGGAGCGGAGGGGAGAGCAAGAGAACCCTCTGCTCTTTCAGCTCCACGGGCCGTAGTTTGCCCATGGCTGTCTAGACCCAACATATTAAAAACAAACTGATTTTTAAAAATAACATTAACATTACTTGGACACTCTATAAATTCGGCATGTTTCTACTTGAAATGTAAGAAAGTTATGGCATTCTGGAGTATGCTTAATATTTTCAGGAATTTATATTCCCTTTAATTTCTCTTAATGTGCTTGTAAGCATTTAGGACTGCAAATCATATTAAGAAAAAGATGGAATTTGAATATGGCATAATCATAATCACTATTTTTAGTCTAAATTTTTATGTATTTAAAGGACCTATTTCTTGAGCAAATATTTATTAAGGAAACCCTCCTTGTAAGTAAAATGCAACCACAAATTAAAACATAACCATTTTAATTGTGTATGAGGTTCTTTTATTATGGCTATTAGATAACCACTACACCATAAATTACCAACAGAAATACAAGAACATTATGCAACAAGAGCATTATTTCTAATCAGATATGTATGTGCATCTGGCAAATTGTGACATAAGGGATTGTATTCTTCTGTCCACGTGGGAGAATAAGCGGCCAGGATAATCTGGCTTGGCTGGAAGAAGACTGTGCAGCCATATTTATCTATGGAAGTGCCATATGTCTGCTCTACCAGGAATTATTGTGGTCAAGGATCCACTGCAGTGCACCTATGGTGAAAATATAAACCTGTTTCCTCTGATTTTTTATGATCTTGCTATATTTTGAGTTAAGATAGAGGCCTTTTAGCAGGGTAATGTGCTGATACATACACAGATTTCTTAGTAGGTTAAAAGAGTGTTTGCCGAACTATTTTGAAGATTAATCAAGACTCTACAGTAGATTAACAGTCTTCATGCCCACCTGAAATGAAAGAGCTCAGATAGCTGAATTTAACACTTTCATTTTCCAAAGATTGTTCGTGTGAATATTCTTGGTGAGCTCACTATTGTGTGCAATGGAAGGTTAGTGCAGCTAGCATGCTCATTAACTTGTCAAGTGTGTACAAAAAGTCTCCACACAGCTATGTTTTAAAAATCTTTGCAGGTGCATGTATATAAAGATAAATGCATGGACTATCTCTAAAACAATACACAAGAACCTTGGAAGGAACAAAGGCTGACTACATTGAGGGAGAAGTAGGCACCTGGAGCAACAGGGATGCAAGAAGAGAGACCTTTTAATTGTGTACATTTTTGTATTTCAAGTTCTGTGTCATTTGCATATATTAACTATTCAAAATGAATTTTTAAAAACTAAGTCTTTGCACAAGATTCAACAAAGGAAAGGCAGAAAGGAGAGTGTAAGAGAGGGACAGAAATGAAAAGGAAAAAAAAAAGAGGATTTGAAAAGAAAAGGTAAGAAAAAAAAAAAACAGGAACAGGGAAGCATTTAATCACTGTCCTATTGCTACAAAATTATTCAGGTCCGAAATCTGCTTTTCTTTCTATCCTTCCCCTCAAAGTCTGGGTCTAGTTCAAGTCCTCATCATTTCTTGGTGGTTGACTACCACAGATGTCTTTGCATATTCCTTGATTCCAATGTTGTCTGCTCAAACCTGTCCTCCATCCAGCCGCCCCACGGTAACCTCCTCAGTGGACTCCACCATGTACAGAATGCAGTTTCTGCCTGCCTCTCCATCTCTAACTCTCATTTCCTCCTACCTTGCATTTGAAATTCCAGCAACACTCAACCACTTGTTCTTTCTTTAGCACCATATGCTATTTATTACTCATCATGCTCATGTTGTTCATAGCACCTAAAAAGCATTATGGCCTCCCTTTCCACTTATGTCATTGTCTTATAATTATCTGTTTGTACGACTGCTTTTCTTCCTGGACTGTAATATGCTGTGTTTCTATTAGTATGCTCAGGGCCCACTATTTGACCTGATGCATTAAAGATGCTCAATACATATTGACTAACATTAAAAGAGATAGTGTCCTCAACCTACCTCTCTGTGACCCTAAGAAAGGTATTTTATTTTCTACTTGTTTATTAAATGTAAGAGCATAATATTCCTAAATAATTTTTCTCTTATGAGATTATCTATTAGTTAATGTTTGCATTGTGGTCAGATCCCAAAGGTACTGGTGTCCATATCAATGTCATAATCTTGACTCCTAACATTTTTACTACAGAAATTTTCAAAGATAACTCAAAAGGAGAAAGAAAAATTTGATGAACTTTAAGTGTTAACATCCTGCCAACTTTATTTCATTTACCCTCCCAATCACATGTAGCCTTTCACCTATAAGTATTTTACTATTCTTCTGCAACACATACAAATTTTTAAACATAACAACTATGACAATAATGGACATTTTATCTATATCTTAATCTATGTTACTGTGTTTTTTTAATTTTTAAAAAATATGTTTTTATTGATCAAGGGAGAAGGATAGAGAGGTAGAAACATCAATGAGAAACATCAATCAGCTGCCTACTGCGTGCCCCCTACTGGGGATTGAGCCAAAAACTTAAGGGAATCAAAAGTGACCTCCTGGTTCATGGGTCAACGCTCAACCACTGAGCCACCCTCGCCGGGCTATACCTTTTTATACAGGAAATATTAGTCTTTTTACTTTAATTATGAAAGGAACCCCAGAACAATAAAACACTTCTGTTTAAAAACTACCATGTTTACTGTGATTGCCACAATAATCCTTTTCCAAATGGTATATAAGCTGTTTTAAATGGCTCAGGAAACTCATAGTCAATATTAGTTCAATCAGAAACTTTAGAAAAAAAGGAAAGTTGAAGTCAATAAATATAATTGTGGACAAACTTCTTCCCAGGATGAAATATCAACACAGCAGTTTCACTTTCGGAGTTACCTGCAATTCCCTGGAGGAATATACATGACTGTCCTAGGAATATTAGCTACAGCTACCAAATAGGTAAAAGCTCTGCTTAGGCTGAAGTACCATTTTTTCTTACTATCAGGTAAAGGAAATAAACTCATTTCTTAAAAAAAAAAATCAACCACAAAAACCCCCAGTGGATTTGTATGTTTTATGGTATATGAAAGACTGAGTACAGGTGAGAAGAAAATGAAAGCCAATAACCCAACTAAATCTATTAATCAGCAAAAAACATTGTACAGTGTTTTAAATCTGCTGATTTGTTCTGGTAACTCAGATTCACTTTAGAGAATCTTAAAAAAAATGTTGTTAGTACTGACAATTAACCTGAGGGAAAAAAAAGAAACTAAAAATATACTGTTGTAGTATGCTAGTGCCCCCTAAAGAAATAGTAACAAATAATTTGTCTTACTTTGTCCTGTGTCATTTTGTTTTCACTTTAAATTGAGTATGTCAATAGCATTAACCACACAAGTCTACTGCTTGATTTGTAACCAGTGGATGCTATTCATTTTATATAATTTAGCAATGTGTTTTATATACACATACAATCACACATGCAACTTGGCACAAGAAGAGAATAGGTAGTAATAAAATATTTTTCAACTGCTTACACTTAAATATAGATAGAACACTAATAAACTAGGCCCACAACAATAATTTTGACTGCTTTTATATCATTTTAAAATTTGCTTTTTTTGAAAAATGAGCTTTGAAAGATTTAATAGAAAAGATGAAGTGTGAAGAAACATCTCTGTGTTAGGGGAAATCTTTCATGACTATTACTACTACTGCAAAGTTTTATCTTTGGGTAGGATTATAGTTTATCAATGACATTTTAGCTTATTTCATTTGACTTCACAATTACCTATGAGGTAGGCAAAGCTCATTATTACCCATTATTCTCTAAAGTTCAGAGAAATTACAGCACAGCTAACTCTTCTGGGTTGATAGACCTATTATACCCCTTGATCTGAGTTTCCATTACATGAATGTACACATATGTAAAGTTTCATCATGCTGTACACTTACAGTTTATGCAATAACAATATTAAAAAGCAATATGCTCAAAATCATAAGCAGGTGATCTAGAGAGGTTTTTATATACTGTGTAGTAATGTTTAAGTCCTATTAAGCAGATAGTCAGTAGAAGTTTCTTGCTAAAATAATATGGCTATCCTATCTAATAAAAGAGAAACATGGTAATTAGCTGTACCTCCGCTACCCTTCCCATTCGCTAATCAGGGCGATATGCAAATTAACTGCCAGACAAGATGGCGGCCGGAAGCCAGGCAGCGTGCTTCAGTGATGGAGGACTCTAACGTTCCCCAACTGCCACTGCCAGCCTCTGAGCTTGC
>NW_006286485.1:95614-104977 GCF_000327345.1 Myotis davidii | reverse complement strand
TCTGCCACCCAGGAGCAGGCCTAAGCCAGCAGGTCATTATCTCCTGAGGGGTCCCAGACTGCGAGAGAGCACAGGCCGGGCTGAGGGACCCCCTCCTTCCCCCCAAGTGCACAATTTTTTGTGCACCGGGCCTCTAGTCTATATATATAATAGAGAAATATGCTAATTAAGCCAGGATGCCATAATGGGTCACGACCAAACAGGAGGAGGTTGCACAGCAGCATCAGGAGTGGGTGGAACAGGGGATGGGCTTCCTTAGTAGGCCTGCAGGGTCAATCTCAAGAGGACAGGCCAGGCATTAATGGACCAGCTCTGCCAGCATGATCCCAACAGTGTTGCCGGCCTCCTGGAACTCAGCTTTGGGCACTGAGGCTGCTTCCCCTTCCCTGGACGGGCTTCCTTAGTAGTCCTGCAGGTTGACTCTGAAGAGGACAGGCCAGGCACCAATAGACGAGCGCTGTCGGCACTTGAATGTGAGCAGACAGACAAAGAAAAGACCTTCAAGGCCTGTCCAAGGCAGGTTTGCATTTAAAACTAAGTGGGGTGGTCCAGAACTGCGCAGCAGTGACAACCAGGGCAGTCTCTGTGTCAGTTGTACATCTGCAGCTTGAAGTGTGGGGGGTGAGGGCCATGCAAGCCAGAGGCTTTGGCTGCAATGGTCAGATAATTTCAGCTCCAAGGCAGGCACAATCAGGGAAGCCATTGGGACCTTCACAAAAAAAGAGAAGGCTGAAGAGGAAGGATACTTCCCAGAGCGGATTAAAGAACAGCTGGCAGCCTTGAAGAAACAACATGAAGAAGAGATCACTCATCATAAAAAGGAGATTTGAGCGTCTGCAGAAAGAAATTGAGCAGCACAAGCAGAACATCAAGAAACTGAAAGATCATGATACTGCGGCAGTGTCAGGGTGAGGGGACAGCCATATTTGCCAGTGCGGCCTGAGCTGTCAACAACAAAAAGTGTGCGGGAGCTGGGCAGGCACACAGACCCCTGGCCCACCTTGCCACCTCCTGGCCTCACTGCCACTGCTGCCAATGCCATCTCATGGGGCCTGCACCCTGCAGCGGTGATGGGGGGGATGTCTTACAAACCGAACTTGACCATGCACATGCCCGCCACCTCCATCAAGGCCTCTGGGAGCATTCACCTGCCTTCCACCAGCATGGCAACGTCTTCCCAGTACTGCCAGCTGCTGAGTGACTAGGACCACCATCTCTAACACGCAGGGAACAGAGAACAGCCAGGTGTCCCAGAGAAAATATGCTGAGCTGCTGGTCATCATCGAAGAGCTAAGGAAGGAGATCTGACCCACATACGTGGGCAGCAAGAGCGCAATGGAGAGACTGAAACGAGGCATCATCCACATGACAGGGCTGGTTCGGGAGCGCTTGGCTTTGATGGAGCGGAACACCAGGTCCTAGACCTAGCCCCTAAGACAGCATGAAAGGCTTTCCCTCTTCTTCCAAGAAATGACAGCTCATGCCTGCACTCCCTTCAGATGAAACTTGGTTTCAAAATGGTAACAGCTTGGTTTCTCCTACCCGTGCCCCTCCCGTGGTTCATCAGGCTCTGAACCTCCCATCGCTGAGATGGAGAAGAGATTTTTGCAGTTATTAGATTTACATATTAGTTAGGAACTACCCATGGCATTTTGTGTGTGTTTTTTAAGCATTGATTTACATGATACATGTCAGTTACCTATCACAGCAAATTGTAGTTGGCCTCCCAGATACGTGTTTCTCTTCTGGATACATTTCTGTTGCTAACATGGTTCTTTATGTTTCTCTTCTAAGCTGATCCAACTCTGAGGGTTTGTTTCAGTGAGTCCTGAGGCAACGCTTTAGTAGCCAGTGCCTATTCACCACACAGTATAAATTCTTTTCAATGTAACTTTTTTTTTTGCTTAAGCATTTGCATGACTATTAGTACTTTGAAATCAATCTTTAAAATGCACAAGTTATAAATACAGAAGAAAGAGCAACTTATTGAACCTCGCCTGACAAGGACCCCTGAAATTTCCCCTAAGGATGTACGTAGATTTCAGTTCCGCCTTTCCCATCAGTGGATCCAAACAGCTGGGAGACAGTGACTAATAGTGTTTGCATCTTTGTATGTATTTATTACTTGATGTAATAAAGCTTATTTTCATTAACAACAAAAAAAGAAACTGAAAGATCATGCTGGCGGTTAAGTGCACAAAGTTCCCCATGGAAAGGCTACATACTGTCCAATTTTCAGAAGACATAGTTCTGGTAACTAATAACTATCTATGCTGCCAACAGATTATAATAAATTGTAATCAGTCGGAAAAAAAAAACAAGTGGGGTGACATCGGAATTACCCGAGTACCCCCAACCCCTTCACCTGCCCAGATGCCTAAGGTCCCTTTATAGCTGAGCTGAGCCTAGTGCCACCCAGTGGCCTGGACACCAGACCTGACCACCTCTCTGTTTTGGCCCAAACATCTGAAGTTCGCGTTAGTTGCCAACTTAAGAAATAGGAGCATTCACATAAAATCAGGATTCCCCACTTCTCTTTCCAAAGTGGCATGAAACAGTCCGGCTGTTAAACAAGGCCCCTCTCCAGCTTTCAGGGGGCTTCACCTACTCCAACCCACTGCACCCCACTCTGCCCCAGTGAGATAGCTTCAGTGTTTCAGCTCCAGCAAACAGAACACGTCCCAGTGGAAAGGGAAAGTGTATCCATGTCCAGTGTTGCTCAATGGATAGAGCCTCTGCCTGAGGACTGAAGGGCCCAGAGTTCAATTCCTGGTCAGGGCACATGCCTGGGTTATGGGTTTGATCCCCAGTGTGGGGTGTGCAGGAGGCAGTCAGTCAATGATTCTCACTCATCATTGATGTTTCTATCTCCCTCCCTCTCTGAAATCAATCTATACTAATAAAAGGGTAATGTGCTAATTAGACCAAACAACTTCCAGATGACTTTCTGGAAGTCCTTTTGGACAAAGCTATGGTGGTGGGGCCGAGGCAGAGGCAGTTAGGGGCAATCAGGCCGGCAGGGGAGAGCAGTTAGGGGGATCAGGTTGGCAGGCAGGTGAGCAGTTAGGAGCCAGTGATCCCAGATTGCAAGAGGGATGTCCGGCTACCAGTTAGGGGGATCCCAGGGATCAGGCCTAAACCAGCAGTCAGACATCCCCCAAGGGTTCCCTGATTAGAGAGGATGCAG
The DNA here is from genome assembly GCF_000327345.1 of Myotis davidii. Taxonomy (NCBI): domain Eukaryota; kingdom Metazoa; phylum Chordata; class Mammalia; order Chiroptera; family Vespertilionidae; genus Myotis; species Myotis davidii. The sequence continues at coordinate 101,790 of NW_006286485.1, read as the reverse complement.
GCTGGGCTGAGGGAAACCCCCTCCTCCCTGTGCACAAATTTCTTGCACTGGGCCACTAGCCAGTTAGATAATAAATAAACTTTCACTAAAGTGTAAGAAATTTTACTGACTGTACCTTACTAAACAAAATGAAAAATAATTTCCAAGTTTGGTAGTCAATGTCTACATCACTTTGAGTAAGATAGCACAAACGTGATTTCATTGACAATTTAATTTCCAATTACATTAGTAGCTGTTCTATTTTTTCAATTAAAAAAATAGAACCAAACTCGTTGTTCCTTTTTCTTTTTTTTTCTTTTTGAAATTTAGCCATTCTAACTCTTGCCTCAATGGACCACACATTGGTTATAAATCAACATTCAATTATTTTGAGTGAATTTGCCATTAATGTGGAGAAATTTGGAGAGTGTGTTGGGTCAGATTTTAATGAGATATCCACAGCTTTGGAGTAGTGAGAGTAGACTAGAGAGGGCTGACAGACATCTCAACACTGGCTTGTCTATAACCGTACAAGTCAGACATTATTGAAAACTCAAATTAATTATCTAGTGACAATATGTAGTGCCCAAGTTAAAATATTTACTACAGCTCAATTTTGCAAAACATTACATGAGTAATGAACCTAACTCTAAGATATCCAGACAGTTACCAGCCTATCTTTGACATTTTATCTTAATAAAATCGTTCCCTCTGTTCTCATATATTTAAGCTTTTTCTTCAATCTGCATCAATTTTAGTAGACTGTAGCCATGGTTAAGGGGTACTCTTCTTCCACTTTAGCCTGCTTGCTCAAAGAAGCTTTTTTGATAACCTCTGACCAGGTGAAATCTCTATTTTACACTTTTGTAACACTGTAAACCATTCCATCTTAGTACTTAACACATTATCATTTTACTCAGACACGTAATTTTATACAAAGAAAATGGCAGAGATAAAACCTAACTATATGCTCTGTGAAGGAATAAAGCATGAATGTTGTTACATAATACTGTATTTCATTAGCTTTACACAGATCCTAGGGCATAGAAGATTTTCAATTAAATTTGTTAAGTGAATGAATGAATAATGCCTGTTCTCTGCCAGGAACAGTCCCAGGTGTTTGAAAAAAATAAATAAAATACAACATACAAATACAAAAAGGTTCCACTATTTTTTAAACCCTTCTTTTAATAGTAATTTGGCACTGACAATTTTTATCATCAGGGAGATCATTGAAGTTTATTTTTGTAGTACGTACTTTAGTTTCTAAAAAAAAAAGTAGCACATAAACAAGGCTTTTTTCTGTTTAGTTTTCTGGCTAAAAAATGCAAATATAAGTTTCACTTCATTTGACATGCAGATAGAGTGTATGAGGCAATCTTTGCTTTTGGACACTTTAATATTTTGAGGGGAAAATGACATTAAAACAATGCATCCACAAAATGTTACTGTTTTATAATTTATGGAATGCCTAATCTCAATGCTTCAAGGTCTCCCAGAGCTGGCATTGGATTAGCAATAGTCTTGTAATGTTTTCATGATCACTTGACTTTGTGATTGGGAAGTCGGAAGAGAAAGGTGGTCTTTCTTATCACTCCACCTCCTGGTAACCACACATTGTAATAAACAGTCTTCTAAATGATTATGTAAATAGCATGAGTAGAAAGAAAAGCTACTACTCCCTAACTTGTAGTTTTAGTTCAAATAACATTCACGATCATCAAAATATACAAAGCTACTGAACACAATCAGTCTTTATCTAGACTAGTTGCTGATAACTTTGATTTTTTATCTCAATTGAGCCTTCTGAATAATTAAATAATTGAAAAATGCAAGCTGAAAATGTTATTTATAATATTTATTTATTTATTAGAGATAAAAAAAGGGAGTGGGATATAGAGATAGTAACATCGATGACAGAGAAACATCATTGATCAGCTGCCTCTGCAAAATCCCTACTGGGGATTGAGCCTGCAACCTGGACATGTGCCCTAACTGGGAACTGAACCAGTGACCTCCTGGTTCCTGGGTCAATGCCCAACCACTGAACCACACTGACTTGGCTATTTATCATATTTTTTATTCAAAATTAGTTAGCAGCAAATAGAGTAGAGACAGGCAGTGAAGATGGGAAAAAGAATATAGACATAAAAAAAAAGTCAGAAAGAACACATTTCTGAAATAAGATTTTATAGTATAAAAACATGTCCTACATTAGAAACCCATTTGTCTCTAATAATAAATATGGCATCCATAAAATATCATTTCTACAATATTTAAACAAGCCTTATTTTCCTATTTATACATATCAACTCCTTGAGTCAAGGGTTTTCTTTTTCCTAAGTGGAAAATGGGTCTAATCTACAGACTTATAATGTGTTTTCTGTTTATGAATGCAATTCATCCTCAACTTCTGCAATGTTACAGGTACAATTCATAATCTTGAGTAGCTAGTGGCAACTAATGTGTAAGAATTACATTCAAAAATTTCCATATGCTCTGCATGGGGCCTTATCAACAGCTGATAGAACACCTAGCACCCATCAATCCATGGGACTTTCCCATCTACAAAACCTCCTACTCTTTTTTCTTTTAAATATAATTTTAGTGATTTCAGAGAGAAAATGAGAGGGAGAGAGATAGAAATATCAATGATAAGAGAGAATCATTGATTGGCTGCCTCCTGCACATACAACCCTGCCCCCCACTGGGGACCAAGCCTGCAAACCGGTCATGTGCCCTGTGAATCAAACCATGTCTTTCTGGTTCATAGGTCGACGCTCAACCACTTAGTCATGCCAGGCAGGCTCTTACTCTTCTTCAGCATTCCAGATTGTATACCTCAGGGCTTCTTCATTATTTTACTAGAGGCCTAGTACATGAAATTTGTGCGCTTGGAGCGGGGGTGGGGGTTCCCTCAGCCTGGCCTGCACCCTCTCGCAGTCTGGGAGCCCTCAGGGGATGTCTGACTGATGGCTTAGGCCAGCTCCCCACAGCAGTCAGTCGGACATCTTAAGCACTGCCGCAGAGGTGAGAGAGGCTCCCACCACCGACTCTGCACTCCCCAGCTGTGAGCCCGGCTCAGGGCTTCTGGCTGAGTGGCACTCCCCCTGTGGGAGTGCACTGTCCACTAGGAGGCAGCTCCTGCATTGAGCTGCCCCCTGGTGGTCCCCCTGGTGGTCAGTGCATGTCATAACAACTGGTCATCCGCCATTTGGTCAATTTGCATATTAGCCTTTTATTATATAGGATAACTTGTTACAAAAAAAAAATGAAGATTTACAGTCATGCACCACTAAATAATTGTTGAGGGATGTTTAATGAACCGAAGACGCAGAGGTAAGACGAGCACACAGGCAATTGATTGCTGGACAGAGAGCTACAGCTCACTCAGGCATGTAGAAAACTCTGTCCTCTCACTATCGCTTTTATTGGGGTTTGGTGCACCAGCAGTTAATCAACTAAATCTTATTTTGTTCTATATTATTACAATAGCGCATTGAAGACAACTTGCAGCTGTGCCCTCCCTTTCTGCTCTACACCCATGACTATTTAATCTTATCCTTTCTCAGGGAGGTAAATGTTCCAGGAACTCAAGATTGTGTGCAATCTTGACCCAGCGTGACTCGCTTGAAAGTCACGCAGTGCTCCTGATGGAACATCCCCTTCTTCTTGGCAGGACTTCAGATCCTTGTTTACAAATGTCCAGCTACAAATAATGAGGATTTTAAATGTACCATTAGGCTATTTTGTCATTGTTGAAATCACAGAGTGAACTTACACAAACCTAGATGATCTAGCCTACAATACACCTGGGCTATAAACCTATACTGCATGATATTATACTGAATACTGTAGGCAATTGTAACACAATGTATCTAAACATATCTAAAAATAGAAAAAGGACAGTAAAAATGTGGTATAAAAGATTAAAAATGGCACACCTGTAACCTGCACAGGGCACTTAGCAAGAATGAGCTTCAGTACAGGAAGTCACTCCAGGTGAGTCAGTGAATGAATGGTGAGTGACTATACAGATGTGAGGACATTACTGTACACTACTTTAGACTTTATAAACACTGCACAAGAGAAAAGGATGCAACCAGAAGACGTAGTAAACATGAGAAGTGTGAGGCTTGCTATTGTCATGACATGGTATACTGTTTTACACTGAACTTTTTTCATAAGTAGAAAGAATACACTCTAAAATGATGATGAAAATTATCCTATATAATAAAACCCTAATATGCTAAGTGTCCGATCATCCAGTTGTTTGTTCCTATGGGGAGCAGGCCTAAGCCATCAGCTGGACATCCCCCGAGGGCTCCCACTGTGAGAGGGTGCAGGCCAGGCTGAAGGACCCCTCCAACCCCAAGTGCATGAATTTCATGCATCATGCCTCTAGTAGTACATAAAATACAGAAACCAGTAATATGGTCTTTTATTATCATTTTATACAACCGGCAGTGCAGCATCACCACAAACACATGAGTAGTGCATTGCACTGTGTTAGCTACAACGTCACTAGACAAGAGAAATTTTCAGCTGTATTATAATCTTATGGCACCACTGTGGTCTATGTGGGCTATCAATGGCCAAAGAGCATGACTATTAATTGAATATGTAGAGCAGCTTGACTTTGACACAATCCAGTATCTACTTGCCCCTTCCAACCCACTATGCTAATTCATAATTCAACAACAACAAAGAATTCAACAAATGGCCATTCTGCCCTTATTACAAGTCTAGCCAAAGCCTTTTAAGGATAAATGACATCTGTAGTTAGGCAGTACAGTGTCACTCTAAGCCCTATAGCAGCCTCCCATTGATAAAGGGTTCTTCGAATTGGGGAAACTCACAAGGTACAGGGCACCTTTGTTTTCAGTTTCTAACCCACATGAACATTGAAGAAGTTCGACTAAAGATAATAAGGTTGTACCTTTTTTTTTGGCTTTTCAAATTGGAATTAATAAATAATGTCTTTATTTGATTAACTCTTAACAGCAATTAAATGCAAATAGTTCCTATGCAATGAGTCAGATTCTATCATTCTAAATAAATATGATAGCACAATTAAATATTTATTTAAAAAATTTTCTATGACTAAAGAGATACCTGTTAATTGGTTTCTAAAAACAAGGAGATTCAGTAATTATCACTTAAACAGCTCATTATTTGTTTCAGGATTTTACCAGTCAAGTTTTTTATGATTTCTAATTCAGAATTAGAGAAGGGCGAACAGAAACTGTAGTCACTGTTCTTTTCATAAAAAGGCCCACCACCTTAGGTCCAGTTTCCAACTGGAGTCAGGAAGGATGCTGTTTCTGCCTTTTCAGAAAGGCCTTCATTTAAATTACCTAAGCCAGTACCAAATTTTCTTCAACTCTATTTTAGTATTCTTCCCTGCTGCTGCCACCTCACTGCTTTACAAGTAATGTTATATGTGATAACGAGTAATGACATCTACTCGTGGAAAATGTGAAAGGTCAGAAATTACAGTACTTTTTTTTTCATTAGGAAAATATATCTCAACAGATCAGTCCAGATCCATTTCTGTGAAAAACATAAAATTTCCTTAAATTTCAGAGGGCCCATTTCTTCCTCCTCCTCCCCATCACTTCAGTCTTATTAATTACACAAGCTTTTTCATGGTAGTTTAAGTGCAAAGAAATGTTTCATCTCTTATTTTTATTCATTAAAATGCAAATGATGTAGGGCTTTCTGATTGTTTAATCCCCTGGGAGCTTTTAGATATGCAGCATTGAGTACATGTTTTTAAAGTGAATTCTTTTATATCCTTCATCTTCTCCCTTCCAATATGCAGAGCACAATGAATGATTAGTGTTAAGCCAGGAAAGCAAGATTTGTATGAAGATTAAAAATGACCTTGCTTTCTTGTCTCCATCTGGGATGAACTGTATGGTGCACAGAGGCCATTTTAAAAACTTCTGGTTGCACGTGTGATTTCCATAGCTCTTCCAAGTCAGGATTTCAAAGCTATTTAATTGACATTGGTTCTATGTTACTTGAACTAACAAATAAACAAACTACTACTTGTGTAATTAATGTAAAAAAAATGATTCACTATGAAAGTCTATAAGCTTTAGAAATATAGAAATATTGTTTTTTGTCACAGGTTTACTTTAAAAAAAAGAGTTGTTAAACATTCAACTACCAAGCATTTACTCTTACAATAT
>NW_006286485.1:90280-95183 GCF_000327345.1 Myotis davidii | reverse complement strand
ATTTATGTATACGTATATACACATGTATATATATATATATATGTATGTATGTATATATATTCTCAGCCTTGAAACTTATACTGAGTGATATAAATATATTTTTAAGGTGATTTGCCTTTATCTAAATATCTCTGTCTGAAAAATCAAGGTAAAATAGAATGCCACCCTTCTTCAGTATCTTCCTTTTCTCTTCTGTCTCCCAGCAATACCCTTTTTTTTCATTAGGAAAATATATCTCAACAGATCAGTCCAGATCCATTTCTGTGAAAAACATAAAATTTCCTTAAATTTCAGAGGGCCCATTTCTTCCTCCTCCTCCCCATCACTTCAGTCTTATTAATTACACAAGCTTTTTCATGGTAGTTTAAGTGCAAAGAAATGTTTCATCTCTTATTTTTATTCATTAAAATGCAAATGATGTAGGGCTTTCTGATTGTTTAATCCCCTGGGAGCTTTTAGATATGCAGCATTGAGTACATGTTTTTAAAGTGAATTCTTTTATATCCTTCATCTTCTCCCTTCCAATATGCAGAGCACAATGAATGATTAGTGTTAAGCCAGGAAAGCAAGATTTGTATGAAGATTAAAAATGACCTTGCTTTCTTGTCTCCATCTGGGATGAACTGTATGGTGCACAGAGGCCATTTTAAAAACTTCTGGTTGCACGTGTGATTTCCATAGCTCTTCCAAGTCAGGATTTCAAAGCTATTTAATTGACATTGGTTCTATGTTACTTGAACTAACAAATAAACAAACTACTACTTGTGTAATTAATGTAAAAAAAATGATTCACTATGAAAGTCTATAAGCTTTAGAAATATAGAAATATTGTTTTTTGTCACAGGTTTACTTTAAAAAAAAGAGTTGTTAAACATTCAACTACCAAGCATTTACTCTTACAATATATCTTATTCTTGTAGTATATCTATATATTACCAATATAATACCAAATATATGATACTATCAAAATAAAATTGAAATTGCTACAAAAATAATAGAATTTATTTATAGCAGAAAAAAATTTAAAGATATATGTACAGGTTCTCCCCAAAAATGTATATACGCTTTGAATAATTATTAATTCCAATGGTTTAAATTTGAAAAGAAAGAAACATCAATTGAACTATATATATACATTTTGGGGATACCCTATATATTTTTTTCTATTTATCAGTAGCAAAATGATAGCTATGAAGTAGCAACGAAAATAATTTTATGGTTGGGGGTCACCACAACATGAGGAACTGTATTAAAGGGTTGCGGCAGTAGGAAGGTTGAGAACCACTGCTCTAGGCCAACCATGTCAAACTCAAAGGCTAACATGAGCTAAATAAACAAGGTTTAAGTTTATGTGGGCCACACAAAAAAACAAAGCTTCAATTTTCATAGAAACGCAGGTTTATTTCGATAGAATCATACTAAATAAAAGGGTTGAAATAAATGAGTAATCATTAACATAAAATAATAGAACATTTTAATTAAAATTAATATTTTTTTGAACATTAACTTACCAGACAATGAAAAACTGCACAAATTAATAAGTGTAACTTAAATAAACTTATTTTTCTTGTTTTCTGAAAGGGAATATTTCCTGTTGCGCACCCCAAACAAGTCAGTCCAAGGCTAATGACTTGGCAATCAGATGCTAAAATATTCGCTGCTAGTATTAGCAGAGAGAAATGGTGTACCTGCACATAAGGCAGGTAAGGAAAATGAATGCAACACAATTATAGTAATCAGTCACTAGCAAGAGTTGTAGTTCATTATTTATAATTATGTATAATAGGGTATTGTAAAAATTAAGTTACAAAATTTTTATTAAAACATTTCTTACATACCATTATATTGATTGGGCCACAAAAATATTCGTTGTGGGCCACATGTGGCTTGCAGGCCATGAGTTTGACATGTTTGCTCTAGGCCATATTGTGTCATTTAGACGTAGCCTTACTTGGCTCATCTCAGACTACATTAAAATTTACTTAGTTTGTGCCTTATATCTTCAAATCCTCTGTCAGTTTAATAAACTAATCCACCCCTCAGATTAATATTTGCATATATATACGTATTACTTCATGTAACTTATGGGGAAAAGATGGTTCAAAGGCACAAATCCACTGTCATGGCAAGAATGTCAGGCAGGCTAGTATGGAAGGTATTTAGTATCTTAATAAACACTTTTTTGGCTTCTTGAATTGCCTAATGTAATTATTTTTTTCTCTTCCACAAATTAACATTCACTTTGAAATGTGGATATTCAAGAACCATATAGAAGTAGCAACTTTATATTTATTGAATATAAATCTGATTTTAAAATTGTGTTATATGTTGCAAAAGCAAATATTAAATGTTTACATAAATAATATAACTTATTGTTTAATTAATCACTTTGTTATATAATTTATCAATTCAGGTGTTTTTAGTAGCACAATTTAACTCTATGCATATGCCATTTTGTTATGAAAATTGATATGGGAATTTTGGACTGGAAACGCATAGTGTTCCCCTGGGCAGGATGGTTCTCTGTTGGAGTCAAAGAATGAAACCACGGACGGAAGATGCTATAGCAAAGGTGGAAATTTATTGAAGAAAAAGTACAGACTCCCACATAGGGAGGGGGAAATGGTCCCACCAAGTCCCTTTTTCCACAGTTTATAAAGGCTGCAGATGTGTGTGCCTTGATATCCCTTCTGATTGGTCACTAAAGGTCAAACTAACCTCACATGCGACATGTGAGGCTCTCCTCTCTCATTTCTCCTATTCCCTCTGGCCTTTCTTCCTCCTTCCCTTTATTCTGAAAATGTGTACCTTTTGCTACTCCCACCTCCCTTATCTTATGGAAATGTAACTTCTGCTGCTCCCTTGTCTTATGGAAATGTGCCCTTCTGCAACTCTGTAACCCTGTGTTTTTTCCATGGACCCCTTAATTTTGAAAATATCCTAAACCTATACGTATTACTTCATGTAACTTATGGGGAAAAGATGGTTCAAAGGCACAAATCCACTGTCATGGCAAGAATGTCAGGCAGGCTAGTATGGAAGGTATTTAGTACCTTCCTTTGGGTACCCTTTGGGGGGTGCCTATTTCACCCCCCAAAATTCCTATTTTACCCAAAAAACTCCTTTCAAAAGTAGACCACAATAGCCCTAGCTGGTTTGGCTTAGTGAGTAGAGCATCAGCCTACGAACTGAAGGGTCCTGGATTCAATTCCATTCAAGGGAGCATGCTGGGATTGTGGACTCGATCCCCAGTAGTGGGCGTGCAGGAGGCAGCCGATCCATGATGCTCTCTCGTAATTGATGTTTCTATCTCTATCTCCCTGTCCCTTCCTCTCTGAAATCAATAAAAATATATTTGAAAAGAAAAGAAAAGTAGGGCACATGGAACAAATAAGTAAAACAAGTTTATGTTCTTCATACACAAACAATAAATTCATAGAAATCTTCTAGAAACAAGCTGTGCCTTTCCTATTAATAGATTCAAAGATGCAAGGATGAAGAGCAAACTGAAGGTTCATAAAAATTAGTCCTTATGTCTTATATACCTAGAAAGGTAATCCAATATTCCATCACAAGAGATTTATAGAGGATTCATAATAGAGGCACAGCAAACCAAGCACTTAAAAAAAAAAAGTTGAACTTGTCAAAATTTCAAAAGCCCTTCTGACACTTAGCAGTGCATTTCCTGGAACTGTGTGTTCACAGTCTGAGAAGTACAGTAATACTACATAGATTTCTAATGCATTAACAATTTCCCCTTTGCTAGGATTTTAAAGCTAAAGTGCATTGGCTTTGTTGCCTGAGCTTGTAGCTCTATCATTCTCCTGTCTGTATTTAGTATTTATTATTTTGAATCAGAGCCTACATTTTATAATTGTTCACAATTTATTTTAAAATATATGAGCGGACTTAGGGCTTGGATGGTATCGTTCATTTCTTTGGCACAACCCAATTGCATTAGAACCAAACCGGGTTCCTGGTGTGGGCATCAAGGTGATTGATTCATCAGGACTAAATTAGCAAACAGAGCCACTAACTGGCTCTGTGACCCTGGACCACTCATCTCACTTTTTGAGGTTTCCAGTGCTTCAAACATAAAACAAATTGATTCCACTCTTTCTAAGATACTTTCCAGGGATAAAATTCAATGATGCTTAATTAAGGAAGCAAGTAGAGGAAGAGAGTAATGTGAATATGTAGGAAGGATGATAATTTGGAGCATAGACTAACAAATCCTTGGAAAAATTATGAAAATCAGGAGTATTGTAGAAGAGCAGGCAGAAACAGTGGGAATCTAGTAGTTACAGAGAGAATGGTGTGAATCCAGACTTGTGAGTGATGCTTTTCTTTAATGAATGCATTCTCCAAACATGTGCAACTGGATGGCAAAAAGTCTGAAGTGTCTAAGTTAAGACAAACCTGGAAGAACAGCTAAAAATTAGGAAAATAACAAAAAGGAGGTCCTAGCCTCTATCTTGACCCTCATGTTTGCCCAGATTTGGCAGATATAGGGGAAATCAACAGAGATGTGCTGAAAAAGCAGCAGTGGGAAGGCATAAGAATAGGCACTAGTAGATAGATAAGCAGCTGTGTATCATGGGGGATGGGAATTGGCAAATTTTGCAGATTGATCCAGTCAACTAAAGAACATCCTATGTAATAATAGACAAACATGGTAATTAACCATACCTCTGCTACACTTCTCATTGGCTAAACAGGGTGATATGCAAATTAACTGCCAACCAAGATGGCGGCCAGCAGCTATGCAGCTTAAGCAAACATGAGGCTTGGTTGCCCCGGAGATGGAGGAAGCCAAGGTTCCCTCCCTGCCACGGCCCAGCTCTGAGCTCCAGATGCAACAATGTTGCAATTATAGAAGCTAAACAAACCCCAGATACCTGCT
>NW_006286485.1:88685-90032 GCF_000327345.1 Myotis davidii | reverse complement strand
ATACACACTGACCACCAGTCGGCAGACACTCAATGCAGGATCTGCCCTCTGGTGGTCAGTCGCTCCCACACAGGGGAGCTCTGCTCACCCACAAGCCAGGCTGATGGCTGCCAGTACAGCGGTGGTGGTGGGAGCCTCTCCTGCCCCCTCAGCAGCACTAAGGATGTCTGACTGCAGCTTAGGTCTGCTCCGCGCTAGCAAGTGGACATCCCCCAAGGGCTGCTGGTCTACCAGAGGAATGTCTGATTGCAAGCTTAAGTCCAATCCTCTGGGGAGCAGAGCTCAGCCAGCAGATGGTCATCCCCCAAGGGGTCCCAGACAGTGAAAGGTCACAGGCCGGGCTGAGGGAACCACCCCCTGCCCCAAGTGCACAAACTTTTGTGCATCGGGCCTCTAGTCTTAATAATAAAAGGCCAAGAGGCATCACGACCGAAATGACCAAACGACCAGTTACCATGAGGGGACCCCTGCCACAATCTGCGGCATGGCCGGCCTTCAAACCCCGGGCAGCCATTAGCCGGGAGGGCCTCCTAGCTACAGACACCCAAGTCTGTTCTGGGCCTAGGGCTGCGCTCTTCCCGCGAGTGACTTAGAAGCTGCCAGTGTCTAACTGCCAGTCTCTGGAAGGTGGGAGTGCATCCACTGTCCACCAAAAAGTAAGACCATTGAGCCATTCACAGTCTCAGTGCAGGCACAGGTTCGTGGTTGATGGGGTGGAGGCCAGACCAAAACAAAACAGCAGAAATACCCTGCCCACCTCAGCGGGTGCAGCTGCAGTTCATGTGGCCTGGGCAGTGTAGAAAGCTCTTACTTCTCCCGGGTCCTGTGCTGGCACTGCCACCTTGCTCACTCTCAAGCACCCCTGAGTCCTGACAGCAAAGTGTGTAGGGCATCCTGCAGGAGTTGTGCTGTTCTGGGTACTTTTACCCAAGGACACCCTTTGGGATGAATTCAGAGCCACATCTCACCTTCCACGAGACTGGAAGAACCATGTAAAAGGAATTTGACAAAAGCTTCCCACATCTCTGTTTATTTTTTGAACCCATAAAACAACCTTAAAAGAAAAATATTTGGGCCACCTAAGAGAGAATGCACTTTCTGGCCAGAGCATGCAGAATTCTTTTGCCCAACAGGTTAAAGGAAGCGGAGAGCTGGCACAGTGGAGATGGCACTGGTGCCTATGAGGAGACCACCGTAATGGGGTTGCAGAAATTCCACAAACCTCTTGCCACCTTCTCCTTCCCAAACCACACCATCCAGATCCGCCAGGACTGGAGGCAACTGGGAGTCGCAGCCGTGGTTTGGGATGCAGTAAGCAAATCCTGGGGGGCCTCTGAAAACCTCTGC
>NW_006286485.1:76083-88662 GCF_000327345.1 Myotis davidii | reverse complement strand
AACTTTTCTTTTGAAGGAAAGGTTTCCTTGCCTCAAATGTCCCTTTAAATATATATATATATATATTTCCCCTTGATTTCAGAGTGGAAGGGAGAGGGAGAGAAAGATAAAAACATCAATGATATGAATCACTGATCAGCTTCCTCCTACAGGCCCCTTACTGGGGATTGAGCCTGCAACCCAGGCATGTACCCCTGACCGGAATTGAACCTGGGACCCTTCAGTCCAGGGGCTGATGCTGTCTCCATTAAGCCAAACCGGCTGGAGCCATGTGTTTTCTTTAAGTTCTGCATGGTTTAATGATCCCCAAATTTATACTAATAAAGGCTAACATGCTAATTAGGGTGGATGTCTTCTGGGCTTCCTTCCAGACAAAGCCACAATGGCTGCGAGGGCCGAGGCTCAGGCCGGCAGTGGCAGCAGCAGTGGGTAATGGGGGCGGTGCCTTCTCCTGATCTGCCAGGTCGCCTCCCACAGAGGGAGGCCAGGCAGAGGCAGTTATTAGGGGTGATCAGGCTGGCAGGGGGATAAGGTAGGGGCAATCAGGCCAGCAGGCAGAGGCATTTAAGGGCAATCAGGCAGGCATGCCTAGTGATTAGGGACGATCAGGCAGGCAGGCAAGCGGTCAGGAGCCACTGGTCCCAGATTGTGAGAGGGATGTCCGACTGCCAGTTTAGGCCTGATTCCAGTTGGACATCTCCAAGGGGTCCCAGATTGGAGAGGGTGCAGGCCGGGCTGAGGAACCTCCCAACCCCCCATGCACATATTTTGTGAATTGGGCCTCTAGTTGTAGAATAAAAACCCAATCTTCAGAAGAATATGATGAATCTGGAGTAGCTACAATATATTTTCTATAACATGCATATTTTAACCCCAAATTAATCAATATAAAAAACAGGGAAATATGTATGTACGCTCAGGAAAAGAAGTTGATGAAACAAATTGATTTCAACATATTATAAATATGTTCAAAAATTGAAAATATGCTTAAAGAATTGAAAAAATGATATCAATGAATTAACAAAATCTAAAAGAAAATCTAGAGCTGAAAATCATAGTTATCAAAATAAAAAGCCTTTCTAGATAGACTCAACAGCAAATTAGACATGGCAGAAGAAAGAATTAATGACTCTGAAAATAGATCAATATAAATTATTTGCTTTGAAGAAGAGAAGGATAAATGAAGAACAGAAGAAAAATGAATAGAACCCCAGAATATGTTCTATCCTGAAGGATAAGCTTTGTGTACTTGAGAAGACTGTATATGCTGCTTCTGCTACTGCTTAGAATGTTCTTTATATACTTGTTAGGTCCATTGGTCTAAAGTTAGCTTCAAGTCCAATATTTATTTGTATTTCTGTCTGAATGATCTAGCCAATGTTGAAAGTGGTGTACTAATGTCCCTTCATATTATTGTAGTGTTCTATATTTCCCCCTTCATATCTGTTAGTATTTATATCTGTTAGTACTTAAATGAGCCAATGTTAGTTGCATTAGTATTTATGCTTGTTATATCCTCTTAATGAGTTGCCCCCTTTATCATTACCTTCTTTGTCACTTGTTACAATTTTTGGCTTAACGTCTATTTTGTCTGATGTAAATATAGCTGCCCCTATTCTCTTTTGGTTTATACTTGTTTGGGTCTGAGACCCTCTGCCAGGGACTGGACCTCCTTGGACGCCAGGTATTGGATGGAGAAGACAAAATGAGCATTCATAGGCATATAAGAGAGTCTTTATTGTAGACCAGGTAGCCATTGCTAATAAGGAGCCACCAGACAAAACAGTTCTTTAAAGCAGTTCCATAAAGCAGGAAGCCATTGTACACACAGCAACCCCCTTACATGAAAGCAGCCTAGCCTTGGCTGGTCAGTAACACATTTACACTAACTTAGACAAAAGAGGCTTCTTGCCAAATAGTGACATAAATACTTGGGCTACAGAAAGGCATGTCTGCCCATTGCATACAGTACAATCACTGTGTCCTTGCTTTTGCATCTGCATAAGGAAAATTGGCCTTGAGCATCCAATGTAATCTGGTTATGATTCCCATAAGTTGTATGGAATATCTTTTGACATCACTTTGAGCCTATGTGTGTGTGAGTCTCGTACGTAGCATGTAATCAAATTGAGAGGGTTAACTTCAAATGCAGGCAGATGGGGCAAGGATCCAGTGGAAAACAAAGGCAGATGAAACATAGGCAGGGGCAAACATCGCAGTTTGAGCCAGCCAAACCACAGGAACCAACCAAACAGAAATAATAAAATGTTTTTGGACACAAAGCGGGAAGCATGGGAAAACAAGGGAGGGCCTGCAGTAACAAGCTGTACGAACACATAGAAACAGAGAAAGTTCAGCATAGGAACAGAGAAAGAACACAAAGAAACAGGGAAAGTTTAGGTCTGTTGCTGGGCAAAAACAACTGAGGGAATCAATCAGGTGATGACACAGGTAGACATAGAGCAGGCTTGTAGCAAACATATACCCCTGGACTACAAGGCTTTAACGGGCAACCCATTATTGTGTTCCCCTCCCCCTGAGGGGAGTCTGAATCTGCTTGTAATAAATTTTCCACACTTTTGCTTAAATCTTCTGGTCCTCGAGCTCATTCTTCTGCGTCACGAGACACAACCCAGGAAAAACACCTCAGCTCATTGTTCAAGTCATCACTGGGGAGAGGACCACTTCCAACCAGCTTCACAGCTTTAGGTGGCCAGCCCCTCAGCATGTGTGTAGACTCAGGGTGCATGTCTACATGAAGGTGCATGTCTCAACCTCTCAGGAATGATGGGAGTTTTTTCTTTACTTTTAGGGTTTTGTTTCCCCCCGAGTTCCCTGTTATTGAGTAACAGGGAGGCCGTGGGTTTAGTTATACTTTATCCTTACCTCAGATTTAACCCTTGGAAATCTCAGCTTAATGTGGAGGACTTCTTTGAAATATCCCACCTGAAGTGGGCCCTGAATATTTGTCGTCTTTGCTTTTTAAGCCACTTAACTGAAGCCCTCTAGTGCAATAGCAGCAAAAGCCCTCCAGATTTTGGTATTGCAATCATCTATTTATCTAACTTGAGGCTTTCTTTCAGGATTTAGACTACATTTTAATTACTGGAAATTATCATCTCTCTTGTCTTTAGCTCTTTGCATCAACGCCAGCTCTGAGATCCCGGCTGGCTGAAAGCAGGTTTCTGGGTTTTGTTTAGCTTCTATATTTGTAACAATGTTTCAAACTGCAAGCTCAGAGGCCTGCAGCAGCAGGCGAGGAACGTTGGAGTCCTCCATCACTGAAGCAAGCAAGCCTCATGTTAGTTTCAAACTGCCTGGCTGCCGGTGGCCATCTTGTCTGGCAGTTAATTTGCATATTGCCCTGATTAGCCAATGGGAAGGGTAGTGGTCGTACGCCAATTACCATGTTTCTCTTTTATTAGATAGGATTTTCCACACATTTGCTTAAATCTTCTGGTCCGCATAGCTCATTCTTTGGCATCGTGAGACAGGACCCTGGGAAAACACCTTGGTTTGCCATTCCAGTTATCAAAATTTTGTTCTGTGTTTTTTTATCCATTCAGCCACTCTATGCCTTTTAATTAAGGAATTCAATTCGTTTACATTCAGGGGATTATTGACAGCTAATGACTTACTAGTGCCATCTTATTCATTGTTTTCTGGCTGTTTTGTAGTTTTCTTATTCTTTTCTTCCTGTCTTGCTACCTTCCTTTGTGAATTAATTATTAATGCATAGATGTATGATTTATAAAAATTTTATATTTATTGTTGAAAGTATTACAGATGTCCCTTTTTTTGTTTCCCCATTGACACCCCTCTTCCCCACTCTAATCCACTCCCCAAACCTTCACCCCACCATTGTCTGTGTCCATGGGTAATGCATATATGCATATAAGTTCTTTGGTTGATCTCTTCTCTACCCCGCTTTCTCTCTGAGAATCCTCAGTCTATTGCATGCTTCTATGTGTCTGGATCTATTTTTTTTTATGTTTTATTTTGTTTTAAATTTGTTTATTGTTGATAGTATTACAGATATCCTCCTTTTATTCTCCATTGATCCCCTCCACCCCCAACCCATTCGCCCCTCCCAGGCCTCCACAACACTATTATCTGTGCCCTGGGGCTAGGCATGTATGCATATAAGTTCCCCAGTTAATCTCTCCCCACCCACCCACACCTTCCCTCTGAGATTCAACAGTCTGTTCCATGCTTCTATGTCTCTGGATGTATTTTGTAGATCAGTGTATTTTGTACATTAGATTCCACATATGAGTGAGATCATGTGATATTTATCTTTCTCTGCCTGGCTTATTTTGCTTAGCATAATACCCTCCGGGTCCTTCCATGCTGTCTCAAAGGATAAGAGATCACTCATTTTTGTAGCTACACTAGAGGCCCAGTGCACAAATTCATGCACGAGTAGGGTCCTAAGGGGACCACACCCCATGTACGAATTTTGTGCACGAATAGAGTCCCAAGGAGGGTGAGGAGGAGCCAGGACCCAATCGGCCCTTTGGGTGGATAGTAGGATGCCCTTGCCAGTCTGGGATCTGGATCCTTCCCACAGACGTTCCCGCCCGTTGTCAGATGCCACCTAGCAGCCGCTTTTTTTTTTGACACTTCAAGTGTTTATTCCATAATCAGAAATGAATCTACATTACCACAGAGGATGAAACCCCACTGTAAATAGATTGAAAGCAGAAAATAGGTCATTTCACACAATGTCCTAGTTATCAATGCAGATGCGTGCACAGGTACAATAACACATAAATGAGGGAAATCTAACAGGCTGAGGGGTTCAAGAAGGCCACCCACATGGTAACAAAATCTAAGTGCTCTAGAAACCAACACCAGGCTGGCCACAGGCCTCACTTCACAGGACGGCCCGAATGTGCATGGGGTGCTGGGTTCTATGATGGCTGTGTATCTTTCTGTGTAGTTGTCTGTGGGTCAACTACTCTCTTCCTTCTCATTTAGGGTGAGCAGCATGTGAGGGCAGAGCAGCTTCCCAGAGCAGAGGGGAGTGGCTGGGCCCACGGGGTGAGAGGTGGACACAGAGGACACTATCTCACCCAATTGTGGGGCGGGCTGGCCGGCCTTCATCTGCCTGACCCCAGCCAGGGAAAAACCGAGCAGGGTGTCCACCTCTCCATTCTCCATCCTTCCATCTGTGACACCTGTCACCCTTGCCAGGCCTTCCCCAAAGTGAGTTCAGCTCAATCCCTGAATGTAAAAGGTGGGCAGGCCGCCACTCCAGTGCCCCCTGATTCCCAGTGACAGGACCTGGTAGACAGGACCTGGTCTCAGGACGGTGACCACAGCCACAGAACATAGATCTGTTTCAAGAAAAGTTGGGAATGCAGATTTTCATATGAGTTCCTTTTCCAAAAGGTGGCAGTTTATTCACATTGTTCCAAAGACATCTTCAAGTGTAACATAAGTGGATAAAATCAGGGTCAAACTGGGCCATTTCCTCATCCAATCTCTCTGAGGCATGTGAACAGAACCAAGTCTCAGCTCTTCGCAGGACACTTCCAGGTTGTTGTTTTTTAAGCCTAAAGGACAGTAGTCTGTCTCCATTCTTGTTCTTTGAGATTTTTTCATTGTTGGATAAAAGGATATGTACATTGGGGCAATCCTCTGGAGATACAATATTCCAGTTGCACCCATGTGACAATGACAGTGCTACTAAGAGGAAGGGAGCCAACAGATGGGGAGCAGGGAATTCTGGAAACCAAAGTGATGACAGAGATGCTAAGCCTTTCCTTCACGCATCTGGCACCCCTCCCCAGGCGGCTGCAGGCTGGACATCTGCTGGACCTTTACCACTTGATGTCCTGGCAGGCTTCCCTAGACCCTGCTAGACAGTGTGCAAGGTGCCTGGGCCCGGGGGGAGTCCCCCAACCCAGCCACTTCTGGTACAGCTCTTGCACATGGGCGCTGGTCTCTGGGGCCACACCAGGACGACAACGTAGATGCCTTCCATCTGCCATAGCAGTGCCCTGTCCACACACCCATCCTCCACCTGGGCCTGGCCCCTGTCACTTAGTCATGCCTGGTGCAGGCCAGGACCTCCACGAAGTGGCAGGGGAACTTGCACCTCTACAACTTCAGGACCACTTCTGGATGTTCGGAAAGCCGTAAGCAGCCTCAAAGTGTAGCAGAACCTCTCCATCCCTTTCAAGGGTGACCTCCTGGAAGTCTTTGTTCCTCAGGGTGCAGCAGGTGAGCACCCCCACATCCTCGTTGACCATCTCCTTGGCCATGTGCCTGAAGATGTGCACCAGGTACCCGTCAGAGCTGGCACCCTCGTGGGGCCTCACCTCCTCATCCTTCACGTCTCCAAACAGAGTGTCCACAGTGGCAGCATTCAAGGCGAGGTCAGTTTTCTCCATTATCTGGGCAATTTCACCTGAGATTAACATGCAGTCAGCACCCCAGGAACTATGTAAAGCTGTGGGAACATCTTCTCGAAGGGCTTTCAGTTTCTTGTGATAACATTGGGCCCCAATGACATGGAAAATCTTGTCTAGGGACAGGTTCTGCCGTCTGGTGAGGTAATTCTTCACCAGAGAGCCCATGATATGCTGGGAAGACTTGGCGGTGCAGAGGTGGGGGTGATGGGGTGACCCAGCACCGCTCTGCATATCAGACCCAGCCGGGGCAGGCGGAGGTCAGCATGGGTAGCCGGGGCTCTTCTTCACGGTGCTGGCAGTACCGATGCACAAATTCCTTCTGACTCTCCAGGAGGCTGAAGTTCACAGCTATCTTCATGTCAAAGACAGTGCACCCCAAGGCTTTTGAGAAAGTCACAGAACCTTCTGGATGCATCAGTGACAGTGAAGCTGAATTTAGCAGCAAAATAAGGCAGAGACTGAGGACACGCGGACACTGCCAGCACCTTGTACTGTGAGATATCACATTTCTTATTAAGGTTCAGAACACAGAAGTCCTTGGTGTTCTGCTGAGAAACTTGGACTCCTTCCTCTGCAGTCACACAACTGTTACACGCCAGGCAGTCACTCAGAAATATCTTGACATCAGCCAACTTATGGAATTCTCCCTTCTCTCCATTCTCCTGAGCCGGACTCCAGACATTGACTGTGGCATTGTCTTGGTCATCGGTTTTTGTTTATTTACTACATTCCCTCCATGTACGGTGCTCACACTTCATCTGGAGTGGGGCGGGTGAGGGCCAGCTCGAGTGACCTAAAGGAAGCATGGGGAGAGCAGTCGTCACTGGTCACCCCTGGTGCTGCTGGTGGTATCCTTTCTTCCTTGTGGAGCTTCTAGGGAGGGGAAGCGGCCACAGTGCTCAAGGCCGAGTTCCAGGAGGCCAGCAGTGCTGTCAGGATCATGCCAGCAGTGCTGGTCTATTGGTGCCTGGCCTGTCCTCTGGAGATTGAACCTGCAGAACTACTAAGGGAGCCGGTCCCCAGTTCCACCCCGCCTCCACCACCGATCAATTGGAGCCTGAGGGCCAGGAGGAACCTAGGGGTCTTCCTTCCACCCACTTGCCAGTCTCTGTGGTGCCACTCACTCTGGTTCATCCATTAGCCATCCCCTGATCAATTGGAGCCTGAGGGCCGGGGGGATGGACCGAGAGGTGCTCAATGCACATCATGGTGACTGGTCCTTTGGTCGTCCTGATCATCACAGACACTGGCTTTATATATATATATATAGATAATATTCCATAGTATAAATGTACCATAGCTTTGTTTTCTTGTTTTTCAGGAGCCAATTTCATTTTACTAAAATTTTAGTTGCAAAGGGTTTAATTATAAACTTAAAAAAAATCTTTATTGTTAAGAGTGTTACAGATGTCCCCCTTTCCTAATATGCATATGAGATCTTTAGTTGATCTCTTCATGCCCCTTTGCCCCCCTCCCCCTAAGATTCATCAGTCTGTTCCATGTTTCCATGCCTCTAATTCTATTTTATTCATCAATTTATTTTGTTCATTTGATTTCTTGTTAATTTATTTTGATTTTTAGATTCAATTATTGATAAATATGTACTTATTGCTATTTTATTGTTCATATTTTTTATCTTTTTTTTTTCATCCTCTTAAAGAACAACCTTCAACATTTCATGTAATACTGGTTTGGTGGTGATGGACTCCTTTAGCTTTTTCTTGTCTGTGCAGCTCTTTATCTGCCTTTTAATTCTAAATGATAGCTTTGCTGGATAATCTTAGTTGTGGGTCCTTGCTATTCATTATTTCAAATATTTCTTGCCACTCCCTTCGGGCCTCTAAAGTTTCTGTTGAGAAATCAACTGACAGTTGTATGGGTGTTTCTTTGTAGATAACTAACTGCTTTACTCTTGCTGCTTTTAAGATTCTCTTTATCTTTACTCCTTGGCATTTTAATTATGATGTGTCTTGGTGTGGGCCTCTTTGGGTTCCTCTTATTTGGGACTCTCTTGTAAGTCTATTTTTTTCACCAGGTAGGGGAAGTTTCTGTTGTTATTTCTTCAAATAAATTTTCAATATCTTGCTCTCTCTCTTCTTCTTCTGGCATCTTTATAATGTGAATGTTGATACACTTGAAGTTGTCCCAGAGGCTCCTTACACTATCTTCATTATTTTCAATTCTTTCTGCTCTTTTTATTAGGTGTTTTTTCATTTCCTCATAGTCTGAATTGCTTATTTGATTCTTGGAAGCCTCTACTCTACTGTGGACTTTCTGTAAACTATTCTTTATTTCAGTTAGTGTATGCTTAAATGACTAGTCCTTCACCATGTCTTTGAAATTCTCATTAAGATCCTTGAATGCCTCACTGAGTCCCTTGAAACTCTCATTAAGCTCCTTGAGTAAAGTTATAACCATTGTTTTGCACTATGGATCCAATCGTTTGCTTGCTTCCATTTCTCTCATTTGTGGCATGTTTCTTTGTTTATGCATTTTGGTTGCTTCCCTATGTTTGGTTCTATGTATTAGATAGAGCTGCTATGTCTCCTGGAATTGGTAGAGTGGCCTTGTGTAGTAGGTGTCCTGTAGGGTCCAAGTGGCTCAGCCTCCCCAGTGGGACTTTGGTGCTCAGTGAGTCTGTCCCTTGCATGTGTCACTTGTGGATGTGTAGAATTGTAACCTGGTATTTTTTTGAAATTGTCCACCAGGTGTATTGACTTTGGGGCCTCTAGGGAGGTACAAAGTCAACCACTGCCTAAGGTCACCCAGGAAGGGGCTACAGAAATCTGCAGATGGCTACTACTTGTATTGGGCTTGGAAGTGCTGAGGCGAGGCACAGCTATGAAGGTAGGCAAGCTGGTGCTACTGCCCAGTCTTGTACCTCTTACTGATAGGTTTGAGGTATGCTGATATAACTGCTGCTTGTTTGAGAGATTTTAAGAAAGTCTGAATCCTGAGAAAGGCCAGGCCATTTCATATGGAAAAGCTACTGCAAACAGTTTGGGTGTGCCTGCAGACTAGATGGAACAGGGTCTCATCATATGGAGCAAATAGTGTGGCCAAGCTGATGGAAAGTCAGATATAGCTTCCAGTCAACTCTATGAAGGGGTTTGGTCCCAGCACAGGAACAATGACCCCTGGGAGCACCCACATCAGGGAGAAAGTTGCCCCTGAGTTCCTATCCCAATGCCAGGCAATCTGGTTCCTCCATGTATGTACCTGGATCCCCAAAAGCCTCCTGGCTCTGGCAGACAGAGGAAGCAGGACCATGTATGTTTGTGTTCTGACCCTTCAAGAAGCCTCCAGAAGCCTCCATGTCACTCAGCCACAATCCCCACTGGTTTTTACAGTCTGAAGTTATGGGGACTTGGATCTATTTTGTTTGTTAGTTTATTTTGTTTATTAGATTCAACATATAAGTGAGGTCATGTGATGCTTGTCTTTCTCTGACTGGCTTATTTCACTTAGCATACTACTTTCCAGGTCTCTCCATGCTGTCTCAAAGGTTAAGAGATTCTTTGTTTTTACTGCTGCATAATAATCCATGCTGTAAATGTACCACAGCTTTTTTATCCATTCATCTATTAGTTGGCATTTGGGCTATTTCCAGATCATAGCTATTGTAAATAGTGCTTTCATGAACATAGGGGTGCATATATTCTTTCTGACTGGTGCTTCAGGTTTCTTAGGAAATGTTCCTAGAAGTGGGATCACTGAGTCAAACAACAGTTCCATTTTCCTTTTTCTTTTTTTTTTTTTTTTTTTTTTTTTTAAAAAAAAGTTTTTTTTAAAACCTGGCACAGGAAAGCAGTGACATTCTACATGAGCCAAAATAGCCAGTCTTTCTCTTCCACAGTGGCTACACCAGTCTGCATTCCCACATTGATGTATGTTTTGATTTCCTTCTTTCTCTTTTGTGAACCTATTGTAGGTTTTGCTTTGTAGTTATGAAGCTTTCATAAAATATTTAATAGAAATAACAGTCTATTTTGCCAGTAACTTAATTTTACTTGCATAGAAAAACTCTTTTATGTTTTTGGTGTAAAACTTTACCTGTTTTTATATTAAGTATTCACTAACAAAGTGTTATAGCTATAGTTATTTTTAATACTCTTACCCTTTAATAACATTTATTATAGAGGTAAGTATTTAACATTTCAACATATTATAGCATTAGAGTATTCTGAATCTGACTATGTACTTACCTTTACTGGTGTGTTACATATTTTCACATGTTTTATGTTCTCGTTTCAAGGAATTTGTGGGTGAATTAAATTCATGAGTGGGCTTTTTGATGGAGTCATAATGCAATTAGTAAGATTCTCATTCTTCTAATGCCCTCCAAGAATCCTATCTGCTACTCTCCTAGCCTTTTCTCACACCCTGGTCATATAGTTCATGATTCAATAATCTCCATGGAACAAGAAAGAAATTAACCCCTTTGGTAGTATCCCACCTAGCTGGGGAAGCCAGGTGCTCTCTCACCTGTTTTGTTTTTCCCCATGGAAAAAATCACAGCCAAGAATATATATCTTGTCCTTGAACTGTGCCACCTTTCAGGAGGGAATAAAATCAAATTGTTCCTTACCCACTTCTATATGTCCAGACTTGTATTTTCTGGCTCTAGTGTTCTGTAATGTCCCTTCTGGAAACCTGGACTTCCACAAAGTCTCTATTGTATGTGAATGATTGTGTAAGACAATGTTTTCCAGGAGCACCTGAACCATGACCAAAGGGGCTGGAGCTAGCTCACCCATCACCAGAGGATACACTGCCAGGAACAAAGTCTGCCTGCCTATTGCCAAATGCAGGGATGGACAGGACTCCTCCCAGGTCCCTTGGTGTATGGTACTGGATCCCATAGTTTCCACAAAGGCACTTTTGCTTATAGAATGATGCTAATATTTTGCTGTTGAGGTGAGGGGCAAAAATGAGGTATGTCTTATGTCACTCTAAGTCCAGGGTTTCACTGGGGACTGGTCACATTGGCACTAACAAGCCATCATTTCCAAAGTTCCAGACTCCCAGAAGAAAAGCAGGTATCTATATATACAAAAGCCTAAACAACCAAAGAAAGAACAACCAATCACTATGACATGGACTGACCACCAGGGGGCAAACACTCAATGCAGGAGCTGCCCCTTGGTGGTCATTGTGCTCCCACAATGGGAGCACCATAGCTCAGAGACCCATTCTGTCAGCCCACCAGTCAGCCTGCAGCCACTCACTCCCTCAGTTGTCCTGCAGGTCCCTGCACCCGCTCACTCCCTCAGTTGTCCTGCAGGTCCAATCTCTGAAGAACGGGACAAGCACCAACAGACTAGCGCTGTCGGCATGATCCTGACAGCACCGCCAGCCTCCTGGAAGTCAGCCTTGGGCACCACAGCTGCTTCACCTCCCTAGACACTGCGCAAGGAATAAACAATATAAAAGTGGCCGCTAGGTGGCTCTCGGCTGCCTGGACGAATGTCAGCGGGACAGATCTGGTTCCCAGGCTGGCAAGGGCATTCCACTGCCCACCCAGAGGGCCCATTGTGACCCACCGTCACCTTACTTATATGTCGTGTTAGGATGGCAGTACCCTTGTGCATCTCATGTTACCATGTCTTTTGATTGTATAATTTTCTTTTGTGCTTGATTTAAGTTTGTGTTGTTTTACCAATTTAGTGTAGCCTTAAGTGTACAGTGTGTATGAAGTCCACAGTGGTATACAGTAATGTCATAGGTCTTCACATTCACTCACTGACTGACTCAACCACTCACTCACTGACTCAACCAAAGCAACTTCCAGTCCTGCAAGCTCCATTCATGGTAAGTGCCCCATACAGGTGCACCATTTTGTATCTTTTATATTTTGACCAGAGTTATTCAGAATAACGCAAGATTGTCAGTCACACCTTATTAAAAAAAAAAAGGTGAGTATTTGCCCAGTAATATTAACATGTGGGTGACATAAAAAAGTAAAATTGAAGGTCACAGTAGAAATATAACTCGATGAATCATTAGAAATCTGAAAATCACCCACACAATCCTCAGAGTTTAATGTCAAGCACAGAAAGTTTGGAAAGAGATAAGCAAGTATTATGGCTAAGAAAAATCAGGAAAAAAAAGAAAAGAAAATTCCCTCTAATTCTTCTTTTATGTTCTCTGTGAAGTGGTA
>NW_006286485.1:51890-67933 GCF_000327345.1 Myotis davidii | reverse complement strand
AGCTTTCATAAAATATTTAATAGAAATAACAGTCTATTTTGCCAGTAACTTAATTTTACTTGCATAGAAAAACTCTTTTATGTTTTTGGTGTAAAACTTTACCTGTTTTTATATTAAGTATTCACTAACAAAGTGTTATAGCTATAGTTATTTTTAATACTCTTACCCTTTAATAACATTTATTATAGAGGTAAGTATTTAACATTTCAACATATTATAGCATTAGAGTATTCTGAATCTGACTATGTACTTACCTTTACTGGTGTGTTACATATTTTCACATGTTTTATGTTCTCGTTTCAAGGAATTTGTGGGTGAATTAAATTCATGAGTGGGCTTTTTGATGGAGTCATAATGCAATTAGTAAGATTCTCATTCTTCTAATGCCCTCCAAGAATCCTATCTGCTACTCTCCTAGCCTTTTCTCACACCCTGGTCATATAGTTCATGATTCAATAATCTCCATGGAACAAGAAAGAAATTAACCCCTTTGGTAGAATCCCACCTAGCTGGGGAAGCCAGGTGCTCTCTCACCTGTTTTGTTTTTCCCCATGGAAAAAATCACAGCCAAGAATATATATCTTGTCCTTGAACTGTGCCACCTTTCAGGAGGGAATAAAATCAAATTGTTCCTTACCCACTTCTATATGTCCAGACTTGTATTTTCTGGCTCTAGTGTTCTGTAATGTCCCTTCTGGAAACCTGGACTTCCACAAAGTCTCTATTGTATGTGAATGATTGTGTAAGACAATGTTTTCCAGGAGCACCTGAACCATGACCAAAGGGGCTGGAGCTAGCTCACCCATCACCAGAGGATACACTGCCAGGAACAAAGTCTGCCTGCCTATTGCCAAATGCAGGGATGGACAGGACTCCTCCCAGGTCCCTTGGTGTATGGTACTGGATCCCATAGTTTCCACAAAGGCACTTTTGCTTATAGAATGATGCTAATATTTTGCTGTTGAGGTGAGGGGCAAAAATGAGGTATGTCTTATGTCACTCTAAGTCCAGGGTTTCACTGGGGACTGGTCACATTGGCACTAACAAGCCATCATTTCCAAAGTTCCAGACTCCCAGAAGAAAAGCAGGTATCTATATATACAAAAGCCTAAACAACCAAAGAAAGAACAACCAATCACTATGACATGGACTGACCACCAGGGGGCAAACACTCAATGCAGGAGCTGCCCCTTGGTGGTCATTGTGCTCCCACAATGGGAGCACCACTTAGCTGAGACCCATTCTGTCAGCCCACCAGTCAGCCTGCAGCCACTCACTCCCTCAGTTGTCCTGCAGGTCCAATCTCTGAAGAACGGGACAAGCACCAACAGACTAGCGCTGTCGGCATGATCCTGACAGCACCGCCAGCCTCCTGGAAGTCAGCCTTGGGCACCACAGCTGCTTCACCTCCCTAGACGCTGCGCAAGGAATAAACAATATAAAAGTGGCCGCTAGGTGGCTCTCGGCTGCCTGGACGAATGTCAGCGGGACAGATCTGGTTCCCAGGCTGGCAAGGGCATTCCACTGCCCACCCAGAGGGCCCATTGTGACCCACCGTCACCTTACTTATATGTCGTGTTAGGATGGCAGTACCCTTGTGCATCTCATGTTACCATGTCTTTTGATTGTATAATTTTCTTTTGTGCTTGATTTAAGTTTGTGTTGTTTTACCAATTTAGTGTAGCCTTAAGTGTACAGTGTGTATGAAGTCCACAGTGGTATACAGTAATGTCATAGGTCTTCACATTCACTCACTGACTGACTCAACCACTCACTCACTGACTCAACCAAAGCAACTTCCAGTCCTGCAAGCTCCATTCATGGTAAGTGCCCCATACAGGTGCACCATTTTGTATCTTTTATATTTTGACTATGACTGTTATGTGTTAAGATATGTTTAGATACACAAATTCTTACCATTGTGTTAAAATTTCCTACAG
Organism: Myotis davidii; assembly: GCF_000327345.1. Lineage (NCBI taxonomy): Eukaryota > Metazoa > Chordata > Mammalia > Chiroptera > Vespertilionidae > Myotis > Myotis davidii. The sequence goes on along the minus strand of NW_006286485.1, from coordinate 65,993 downwards.
TGTCCAATACAATAACTACTGTATACATTTGCAGCCTAGGAGCCAATAGGCTATACCATGTAGCCTACGTGTGTAGTAAGCAATACCATCTAGGTTTCTGTAAATATACTCTGTGATGCTCATACAATGAAATCACCTAACAATGCATTTCTTGGAATGTGTCCCTGTCATTAAGCAGTGCATGACTGTAACACCAGCCCCTTCTTTGTTTACCTAAGTCTAGGGATGGTCACTGCTTCCTGCAATTGCTGTTTCCATAACTTATATTTTTAGGTTTTTTCCCTTTTGAATTACATTGTTAACAACTTTTCTAGCTTAAAAATCTTTCTATTAAGTTGTATCTGTTCAGATAACTACTGTGGTTTTATACCCTGACTGATGCAAGAACAGAAGACAACTTTCCTCAGCAGAGGTGGTTGACAAGCAAGAACCAATTGGAATTGTTGATTATTACTCATTATTTTCCTTTTTTGGTACCAGATTCATGAGGTGAAGCAGCTGTGGCAATGGCAGCAGTGACAGCAACTGTTGCAGATTTACTCACCTCTGATGACACCTGTGGAGGGTAACCTGGAAACAAATTTAAGCATCAGCCCTCCCTCTACCCCAATCCTGTGTTTCAGCTTTTCCAACAATTGTTCAAGTACCTATTAGGTTTTCTTTTTCTTTGTCATATCTACAGTGATTCATTATTCCTGCTCTAAGTTCTGATATATACATAGGCTATTTGTCAAAAGACTATAGAAAACAGCATATTCAAAAGTGAAACTTTAAAAATATTCCCTGTAAAATCAGGAATGAGATAAGTATGCTCACTCTCACCATTTTGATTCAACTTCTCATTGGAGGTACTAAACCTGAAGAAGTAAGTGGAAAATAATTAGTAGGAAGAAAACAAAATTGTAATTATTTGCAATTGATATAATTATCCATAAAATCCTAAAATCTAGCTCATATGGAAAATTAAAATGTACTAAAAAGCTTACTGTAGCAACATTGTACTCGATGCTACATTTATAAAACAGAAAAATTCATTTGAAATAATTGAGAGACTTCTTTTTCAAAACCAGATTGAATTATATTTAAAATAATAAATACTTTAGGAAACCTGAGAGGGTTTGCTTTTAGGTGCTTACAATTGAATGGATACAGCCTTGCACTAATTGCACAAAAGGGATTGTAGCTATAAACTGATCAACTAATTTGTTTCACTAGAATGCAGTTTAAAACAGTCTCCAATCACTTTAATTTTCAGAACTATGATCTTGGCTCTTAAGCCTCTTTAATATATTTAGGCTTTAGTGGATGGCTTAAAATTGTAGAACCATAACATTTTATAGAAAATGAGGCTCAAAAGAGAAGAATCTGTCATGACCACAGTCACTGCATACAGGGGTTTTATCTCAATGCTGCAAATCCTTCATTCTTGTTCTCACCACAGCTTGCATGCATGGCCGTTTCCAAAGGTACACCTCCATGACATTTCCCTGAATTTCCCCAAATAGGATTGTCTACAGTTATTCTCTATAGGTAATTGCAGCTTCCGGAAGAACATCAGGTCACTGAGACACCCCAACTCTGCAAGCAGCCCATTATTAGCCAGATTCCACAATACAAATCCATCCTGCTGCTTCTTAGAGATGTGACTTTATGAGATTGGAGGGGAAGTATGAAGAGGTATCCAGAGTGTATCTGATGAAAGCAATGCTGTTTGGGCACATTTTATAAACCATACTTATTAAGAATTGGTTTCATCATTTAATCCTCTTCATCCCCATTAGTTTCATGAAACTCTTCAAGGAGTCACATATATATTGGGTGACTTTAAATAAATTACATTTTTTCTTAAAAGATACAAAACTTGATTTCATTATATACTCAGTACAAAAGTTCTGTTTTATGTGACCACTGTCTCTATCAGTGACCAGTAAGGGAACAGAAAACAAACCAGTTATTGAACAGAGAATTTAATGTAAAGAATTGTCAACTACGCATAAACTTATGAACGAGGTACCTGAAAAATAAAAAGAGAATACTAACATGCACAAGAGGCAGCAACTGCAGGATGCAGACATTATCCTTGTGTCTTCAAGACAAAATAGAAAAGGTTGGAATTATTAAAATTTAGAAATTTAGAGAAGGGTCGCTGGAGAGCTAAAACTCAGGCCTTCGAGAAGAGGGTACTGGTTCAGCTGCTCAAGGGGCCTGGTATCTCTGAGCTTGGAGGAGAGACCTGCCCAGGGGTTGGCCTCAGAGGATGGGACACTGTTGGCCGATGCTGATAACTAAGGATGGCATGATGAGGCTTATTCCACAAGTGTTAAAAAAAACTGCAGACTGAATCCAGCGGTTACTATATAGGGAAAAACTGTTTCTACTGGGTAAAGAAGTATTGCCAAGGTGAGCTCATAGGATCTGTAAGCAGTCAAGAAGCCAGCAGAGTAAACAGAAAAGGGAAAGTCCTTTCTTTCTTCTTCAGCCCAACCATCTCCCTATCCTGCCCCCCACTGGTAGCGAGGAACAGGGAGTCAGCTGGCAAAACAGATAAAGATTTGCAGAGCCCCAGCTTCAGCCTCACAAGGAAATTACAGAGTCTGGTTTGGAGCTGAGAAATTGCTTAGTAACTGGCACAACCATCCACAGAAAATCCTCTGAAATACTGAAACTTGACACATGATTACAGTTACACTGCAGTAAATGGCTAAACAACTTATGCAGTTTAGTAGCTTACTGGGAAGTTATAAAACTGAGCATAGCCTCACAGTTTTCACAATCAAGAGAGAAAAATTCAAATGCCAATCCCTGATTATTATGTAATACAAGAAGATACATATGCATCTGGATGTCTATTTCTGATTCTTATTTGAGGAACATTGAAGCAGCCTATGGCTTCTAGTAGTATAAATTATTAAAAGAAATGTGGTGAATATTTAACAAACATTAATAAAAAACAACTAAGGAGTCCTGGTTCTCTAAGCCAGATGAAATGAAGATAATATTAAATAATGTTTCTTTAAAATACATGCACTTCCCACATCCTGTCTCCATCCAATGTGCAATAAACAACAACTAGAGTTTCTAATCTCTGCCTACATCAAAAAAACAAAACTTGTGCTTCTATGTCCTGTTGGTGAGAATTCCATTCAAATTTCCATGCAGGAGAATTTCCTGCATGTAAATAGCCAAAGACTATGATGTATATAGCCAAATTTCCATGTGGCTATATACATAATAATCTTCTAAAATACACTTGATTCTTTTGACAGAAAACTCATTTGTAAAAATTTTCTGTAAGGTGATAATCAAATGAGCATAAAATAGATTTAGTGCAAGATTGTTTTTATCAGTGTTGATTAAAATAAATTAGATCTGAAAATAAACTTAAAAGTTTAGCTATAGGAGCCTAGTTAAGTAATTTATGCAAGTAATGTAATACCATGCATTTTATAGACATGACTAATTAGATATAACTTTATTAACATAAAGCAAGTTGTAGAACATTCATTCATGCAGCAAATATTTACTGAGTACCTGCTTTAGCCAATGAATCAAATATTGACAAGGCCTTTGCCCATAAAAAGCAAAATGTAAATTTTGTGTAAAACTATTTACATATCCTATCTAATAATAGACAAACATAGTAATTGACCGTACCTTCGCTATGCCTGCCATTGACTAATCAGCGCCATATGCAATCCCATATGTGGAGGGCAGGCAGCCCCCAGGTGAGCCTGCTCCTGGGATGCCATCATGATCCCAGGGCAGGCAAGTGCGGAAGACGGGCAGTTCCCGGGTGGGCCTGCTCCTGGTATCGCCATGGCGATCCCAGAGCAGGAAAGTTTCCCACAGGCAGCACCCAGCAGGGCCTGCCCTCGGTCTCTGCAGTGATCTGGTGATCCATGAGCAGGAAAGCGTAGCCTGCAGGCAGCACCCCACCCTGGCCATAGCTCAAGGGAGAGAAAAACACACAGTGGAGGCCAGGAGCCTGAGAGATCAACACAAAGGGGTGCCTGCTCCAAGCCTCCACGGTGTGGCTGGGGGCAGGCCCCCAGCAGACACACACACTCTCACACATACACACACACACGATGCCTGCTCTGAGCCTCTGTTGCCAGACTGTGGCTGTCAGTAGGTCATCCACTGAGTGCTCCTGGACTGTGAGAGGGGCAGGCTGGGCTGAGAGAACCCCCCCCTGCCAGTGCACGAATTTCGTGCACCGGGCCTCTAGTATTCATATAAACACAAACACACATACACATATGTGTAAACAAATGCCTGGTGGGATCACCTAAAAATATTAAGAGTCATTAGCTCAAAATAAAACCACATGTTTTTCTCTCAATATTGGGACTATAGGTGATTTCTACTTCTGCCTTTGTATTTTTTTATATTGTATATAGCAACTTAAAAATTATTTTTTATATAGGAACTTAAAAAAATCTACACTTATTCAAAATCTAGGGCACCAAACTTAATAGAGTTCACAGTTGAATGTGACTTATTTTTTGCTCAGAATTACTTTATCATTTGGTTTGTGACATTCTTGGGTAATTTACATTCTATTCTGAATTACAATTAATTTTGTACTTGCCATCTCTTCTTATATGATTACAAGTACCTTGAGGACAGTGATGCTATCATGTAACTTTCATCCCTTATAACATCTAAAATAGAGCATTGTTTATAGTGCATGTTTTTTTGTTCATTCCTAATTTCACTCATTTAACAAACATTAAAGAAAACAAGACGTTCTGGGCATTAATCAGGGTAACTGTTTCATCCATACACAAGGTGAGGCAAAGTAGGTTTATAATTGTGAGTAGGTGAAACACAGTGTATTCTTGCATTATTATTATTATTTAATTCTTATATTATTTTTCATATGAACTGTAAACCTACTTTTGCCGCATCCTATCTTATAGAATAAAAGCCTAATATGCAAATTGTCCCCTCAACCCGGAGTTCGGCTGGGAATTCAACCACTTGACCAGTCACTATGATGCACACTGACCACCAGGGGGCAGACGCTCCAACTGGTAGGTTAATTTACTGTGGGTGCTGGTGGGCTGGACTGGAAAGTGAGGTGTGAGGTGAGAGCCATCAGGAAGTTCCCAGGGTTTGGCCCCTAGCTCCTGGTGGAGGCAGGCGAGGAGCCAGAAGTGGGGGTGGGGCAGAGCAGGCGGAGGTGGGAACCAAGAGGGACCTGGTGGTGAGGGAGGCAGCTATGTGTGATCCGAGAGCCATGGGCTGCACAGTCCTCCACAGCCTGTGACATTCTCAGTGTGCAATTTATAATCTTCAGGAGTGCTTCTTTTTATTTGTTAAGTTTCACTAACTACTCCAGGAGAGTGGGTAGCACCAATACGAGGGATGGGCCAGGCGCACCTGCCCGAGGCCAAGGGGTGTCCTCCGGCTCCCAGGGACGCAGCAGAGAGGGGAGTGGGGCTGAGTCGGAGAAACCGAGACCAAAACTTGAAAGAAAGCAGGAGGCAGCGAGGGACAGAGAGCAACAGCGTGCAGGGGCCTAGAAAAGCTGCTGGGTGGGGGCAGCCAAGGAACCTGGTACCTCTCCCACAGGACAGGCTCCACATCCTTCCTTCCTCCTCCCCATGACCTGTCACCCCAGCTCTCCTCCGAGGCCCTGCCTGGGCTCACCCCACACAGCCTTTAGGGAGCTCTGCCCCTGGGGGAGAAAGGGGGCGGCTGCAGATAGGAGGTTGCAGGAGGAGGGGGTAGAGCAGGGTCTACCAAGTTAGATGGAGGGGAGGAAGAGAGAGACCCCACAAGACTGGGGACAAAGATAGGCGGGGAAGGAGAGCCATGTAGAAGCATTGCCCTTGGTTGAATTAGAAATCCTGACCCCATTTTACAGACCCCAAAAGAGTGGGGGAGTGGGGGGCAAAGACAAAAGAGGGTGTGAGGAGTCGGATAGATAGAGAGCAGCAACATTGATTCATGGCCTATTTATTTTTATTTTTGTTAATATATTTTTATTGATTTCAGAGAAGAAGGCAGAGGGAGAGATAGAAACATCAATGATGACAGAGAATCGATCTGCTGCCTCCTGCACGCCTCCTACTGGGGATTGAGCCCACAACCCAAGAATGTGCCCTTGATTAGAATCAAACGCAGGACCCTTCAGTCTGCAGGCCGTGGCTCTATCCATTGAACCAAACCATCTCTAGGGAAACCAATGAACTATTTAAAATAGCTGCAGCAGGATGAGCAGGGGTCTTACCACGATGGTGTTACCTGATAATGAGGGTGTCTCTCCTTATGTTGGGGTAATGTTCCCTTTGTAACTGCAGTGAAGTAAAGACACACCCATGGAGCCTGCAAAGGGTTTCCACGCACAGGATGCAATTTACTTCTTGTGGCAGCTGAAGAGGGTGAGCAGAGCCTTGGAAGGACATAAGGTCTCCAAGACCAGGGGCTGGAGAGAAAGTGCATGCCAAGCATTCCGTGCCATGAGTTACAATTCATATATATGAAAGCCTAGTATGCTAAGTGTCCGACTAATCATCAACCAATTGGTCGCTATGACGTGCACTGACCACCAGGGGGAAGATGCTCTGACCAGTAGGTTAGCTTGCTGCTGTGGCTGGACATGCCCTGGAGGCCTCCCACAGTCCCTCCCATGGTCCATCCCCAGCCACTGACCCTGATTGGCCCCAATTGGGACTAGGCGAGATGGCTCTGATTGGCCCCGATCGCTGGCCAGGCGGAGGGACCCCACCTGTTCACCAATTTGTGCACCGGGCCTCTAGTACTTTATATGTAGCCATGTGCTGCTTCTAGCCCAGGTTGAGAAGCAGCCTTAGTGATCTACATTTTTGATCCTCCAGACCCACTAAATTCTACTGCGGTTGGACACTTGACTCAAAGGCAGCCAGTTCAAAACCTGAAAAGAAAATTTGATCAATAAGCTATTCAAAAGAGAAAAAAAAAATCACAGTGGTTGTAAACCTATGAAATGTTTCCCAGCTTTATTAATACTTATGAAAATGCAAGCTAAAGCACAACAGAGAGAGACATGATTTTTTTACCCATTGGATTATTAAACATAAAAAGAGTGACAATGTCCTGCATTGAAAAGAACAAGGAGAAATGGTTATTTCCATAAACCGTGGAGGGAAGATAAATTAAGGCTAATTTGGAAGGCAATTTGACAGCATCCATCAACATTTACATTGTGATCATCTTATGATGCAGTTATTCTGCTCCAGGAATACAACTTGCAGAAACATTCCCATGCACACAAAGTTGAGGCAAGGATGGTCTTTGTAGCTTTACAAGAAAAATACTTGAAATATTTTATCATTAGAAAAGAAGATTAAATAAACTCTGTATTATCCATACTATACAAAAATGATAGTGATTCAATATAGTTAATAAAATCAATATTCTTACCATGACACACAGGCCTCTGTAATCTGGCCCTGCCTCTGTGAACTCATCTCCTCTCTCTCCCCACACCTACTATTTTGAAATCAAGGGTGATTGCAGTTGTTTATTCCTGTACTTGTCTTATTCTTTCTCCAGATGGCCTCTTAGCTAGTTTATTCTCTCCAGGATCTCTGCATAAATGTTACCCTTGTAGAATTCTTTCCTGACCTTCCTGACTTCAACCCTCTCTCTGTTTTACCCATCTTCCTTTTTCTTTATAGACTTTACCAATTCTTGACATTAAATATTGAACTACAAATTTTAATTATCCATCTCCTTCACTAGAACCTTCTATAGCAAAGACTTTATCTGGTGGTTATTACCAAATCCCTTTTGCTAGAATGATATCTTGTAATGAATAAATATATTAGATTAATGAATTATTTAAAAGGTATGTGTTAGAATTATATATTTTAACATGAAAATATATCTAAGATATATTGCTATTGCAAAAAAATACAAATGATATAGTCCCACTTATGTAAATAATATGATTGTGTATATATGTATGTGTGAATACAAATAGGTATGTTTTTGTATGGTTATTTGTTATATAGATTCATACAAATAACTACATAAGGGACTAAAATTATACACCGAATATTGTTATCTCTGCCAAGGAGAGGGTTTGTGAGAGGTAAGGAAAAGGAACTTTTGTATTTAGTCTATATACTATTATATCAATTTAATATTTTCATGACAATAGATTTATATAGTTTTCATGAAAGAAAAACAAGAGAAAGAATATTAGTAATAATAAGGAGAAATCACATTTTTCAGCTCTTGTAACAGGCAATATTCTTAGCACTACAGATCTCAATCATTAAAACAACCATAGAGGATATATTATTATTCACATTAAAAAAGAAGCTGACATAAAGTATTAAGTAACTTAGTCATTGTTATATAACCTCTAAGTGACAGAACTAGGGAAGGAAATAAGAAGAAAGGGAGAGAGGAAGAGAGAAATGGAATAAGAAAAGATTCGTGCATCAGTTGATGTACAGAAGACAAATTTGGCAAAACAAAAGTAGTTAAGTTGTAAGTATCTGCTAAGCAAAATGGCAAGTTATCTGAAAGACAATGAAAGGTAAGGAAGATGTTCAGCTCTTGTGCTGTTGTGCTCAGCTCTTCCAGAGCTCCCAAGATGACCTGGCTGATATTCCTGTTTCTGGATTCATGGGTGTGCATCCCTTCCAAAAACCCTTGGCACACAATGACTTGAGTGAGGCTCTTGTCTTTGACTGAATCACATAAATGTCATATAAGAATGTATGTTCTTGACCTAGAAATGGTGCCATATGTCAGATATGTGCCATAGAATGGATTCTTTTGTTTTTTTAGTCATCACCGGAGGATATTTTTTCATTGATTTTTAGAGAGTAGAAGGGAGGGGAAGAGACACAGTGAAAGAAACATCGATGTAAAAGAGATACTAATACATGATTGGTTGCCTCCCACATGCATCCCAATCTGGGCCAGGGTTTAAGCCTGCAACCAAGGTATGTGACTTTGACCGGAAATGAACCTGGGACCTTTCAGTCCTCGGCCTGATGCTCCATCCACTGAGCCAAACCAGAAAGGGCTATTCTCTATTCTTTAAAAAAAAAAAGAAGAAGAAAAAGAAAAAAGAAAGAAAGAAAGAAAAGAAAGGAAACAATCAAATTAAGCTCAATGTTGACAGCAAAGCATGAACATTTTTAGAAAATTTCCAAAGGCTCTTCAAAGCAATCTATATGGTATTTTTTGTGTGTTTGTTTTTATGTATTGGTTTCTTTCTTTCTCTCTCCCTCTCTTTCTTTATTCCTACTATATGCTTATTTGATTGGCCATTTATCTTCTTTAATCTTGCAGTAAAGTGTAACCTAATTGAGTGAATTTAAGTTAAATTATATGAAAAAAGGCTCAAAGGAACAAAATAAGAGAAAAGTTATAAAAATAGATGTACTTCATGATAAATTAAAATGCTTCTTCATTCTGAATTTTCTTACTCAACACTTCAGTGTATCAAGACTGATTACATTTACACTGCATTTTATTTTCTTTAGAGCTTCTCTGTGTGATGAAGGACAGATTATGGGTAAGCTTTTCAGATAGGCACGCTATTGGTCTCCTTCTATCTCTTCATTAAAATAATAGGTCACTTATTTTTATTAAGCTAATATGGAATCATATTTATATTCCCCTTATTCTGGGATTTTATCTTTAAGGTTTCGTGTGGTATCTAAGTAAGATTGATCACTATAGGCATCATAATCTTCTAATTAAAAAGGAAATGTTAAGTTTATACATAAATTAACCCCGGACATGTTCATGCATTCCCACCCCTGGCATTATAGTATGGAGAACACTAGCTTAATAACAATTTCAATATGCCTTGAGGTGTTTCTACTTCAGAGCATGAGGTTTATTGCTTGTGAATCAAGATTAAACCTGATCATACATGATCACAAATGCACACATGGCAAAACTTGGCTTTCCTGATTCAAAGTGTCTACATATACAGAACAAACTGAAAACAACAAAATACAGCATCACATCTAATTTGTAAATTTTATTCCTCCTTTAAAAGAGACTGAAAGATTAGGTCCCAGTGTTCTATTAAAGCATATTCTCTTTTACACTAAGGCACAAATATGATTTAAGTGTGCTCATCACTCTATGCCTTTTATACTGTGAGTTATTGAAACATGAATACATAGTTAATTCTTTGCAATTACCAGACTGCAAATCAAACATGCGAGTTTTTAAATGACCCTTAAACTTTTTTGTTTCTTACTAAAGATTACTAGCTTTTTGTGGGTACTACAAGAAATTTACAATGTTTTGAGGAAAATGCTTTAACCTACCATTCCCCTAAGACAACTTGCATCATTTGAAGCTCTTTCTGTGTAATGAAACAAACAGCTAATTGAAAGGTGAAAATTTTAGTCAAACAGTTTTTGTGGGATTTATATTTTTATTACTTCGTAGAATGATAAGTAATGTGAATAATTCTTCCCCCAACTGAATTTGCCAATTGTTTGAAATGGTCAAAGTGATGATTTGTAAAGAAAATTCCAGTTGGAAAAAAATCAAATTTAGCAGTAACGTTTTAAAAAAATTGATTAGGCCCAACCATAATAATATCAACTCCTATTTACAGACCATTTGCTATCTACTGGCCACTCACCAAAATTTGTCACCTCTGGCCAGCTCAGAGCTGAGAGCCCAATGGATTTAGCAATAAGCAAGTCATTGTTTATTGCTGAGATCAGTTTCAGAGAGTCAGGGTGGAAGCCAGGTTTCAATGGACTGTGGAGGAGGGCCTGGGGGAGAGGGAAGTGGAAACAGCTACCATGGAAACAAAATTACTCATGACAGGGAAAGAAAGATGCAACAGAAGTTGGCTGGAAGCATAGACTTTAAGAAAATAAGTGTTTTAGGTTTGGGTGTTATGTTGTTGTTGTTTTAAGATAGGGGAGAAGTGAGCATATATAAATAAAACCTGGAATAGTATTTTGAAGGTACAGAGAAGGAATAAAATCTATTAAGCAAGGCAACTAAGGGGTCAGAGAAAGAGGAATTTGGGGAGAAGATATTCATTCTGTGTTCTGATTCTGTCAAAGCCTACTGGACATTTATCCTTGGGAGTCCCGTGAGCACCTCAAACTCAGCATTTCCATCCCTATCCCCAAACTTGGTCTTCTGCTCTGCTTCCTCGCTAACATATGGCACCATTATCCACCTACATTCTCAAATCAAAAATCTGGACACATTTTGAATCATACCTTCTCAATATCTTCTCATCCTATTGCCAAGTTCCGTTGATTTTTATTTTTTTAAAATAGGTATGTTACATTTCTTTTTGAAAATGTCTCCCTGAATATCCAAGTCCAGGTGAGGTGCCCTACTCTGTCAATCAGGATGCCATCAGAAGAACAGAAACCCTGTAGGTATCCCAGCAGAAGGCATTTAATGCAAGTAATTAATTACACAGAGGAAGGAAGAATTGAGAAGTTAAGGCAAATGAGAGAATAATGATAGCAGACAGCAACTACCACCTTCAGGGTTTAAGGAACAACTCAAAGAGATGGCATTTCTAGAACAAGTGGTGTGACAGTTAAAGTTTAACATCCAGCTCTCTGGGGAATAACAGAACCTGTTTGCCAATTTCTATAGTGTAAATATCCAACCCTGCAGGTTTTGAGCTACCAACTCATCACTAAATGCGGGGTTTGGAAGAGGTGCACAGTTTCAACTCTTATGAGCTGGCACATCAGAAGCCAAAAGCTGGGCTGTCAAGCAAAATTTGGAGCCACAGATGGCAGGCGGCTACTTCCTAAGATACTACCTGATAGGGTAAGGGGACAATTTCCTTGGCTTCTCCAGTTCTGCTACCTTACATTCTCTATGCAGTGCTTCTCTTTGGTCAAACCCAGTCAAAATCCACCTGAGCTTGGGAAAGTTAGCCTGAAAGTTCAGATCTCCTGAGATATAGAAGCTGAGAAGGGCAAAGCATGGATTCAAGACTAGATGAGTAAAGACTCCTGGAATACTCTACCTCCTTTATAACTGGTCTCCTTATCCTTTTTTTTCTTTTTTTTATGGCAAATATTTCTTAAATGGAGTAGCATGATTTTATTAAAATAAACAGAAGACCATACATCAAAATCCTAAACAAATTGGCAAAAACAATTGGCAAAACCTTCTGATAGACAATTCTTTAGTCTAAAAGTACAATAAAAGAATTAAGTACACAATAAGGTTTGATTAGTTTTATAAAGAAGGCTCTGGAGTTCTCAGAGCAGTGTTGGTCCTTTGTTTTACAACCACAGTAAAACTTAAAATTCTCTCTTATTAGAGATAAAATTTCACTAGATGGAGTGAGATTGCACAGCAGATTGACATTTTAAAATGACATATGGCTTTAGCATTCTTTACGGGCAATTTCGCATTCAATTTTGAAAGGAAATTATCATACTTAGAGAAGATCAGATATATATTAGAAACAAACGTATCAGTTGTGCTGATATTTTCATGTCTCGAGATATCATGTGATTGAATGTTCATAAAGCAAAACACCAAATGTAAACCAATGCCAGAGATAAATGATAAAATGTATCAAGTATGAACCTATAGTCAAATTATAATATATGATAGAAGTGTACTTCCTATAGCAATTAATAATCTTTACCAATGAAATTGAAGCGGTAATCAAAACTCTTCCAGCAAACAAAAGACCTGGTCCAGAAGGCTTTACAGAGGAGTTTTACCAAATATTCAAAGAAGAACTAAAACCTATCCTCAGATTATTCCAAAAAATTCAAGAGGAAGGCACACTTCCAAGCTCATTCTATGAAGCCAGCATCACCCTAATTCCAAAACCAGATAAAGACAACACAATGAAAGAGAATTACAGGCTAATATACCTAATGAACATAGATGCTAAAATCTTCAGCAAAATTCTAGCAAATCATTTCCAGCATTACATTAGAAAGATCATACATGATGACCAAGTAGGATTTATTCCAGGGATGCAAGGCTGAAACAATATCTGCACCAGTCTGCATTCCCACCAGCAGTGCAAGAGGGTTCCTTTTGCTCCACATCTTCGCCAGCACTTCATTTGTTGATTTGTTGATGATAGCCATTCTGACAGGTGTGAGATAGTACCTCATTGCTTTGACATTGTAGTTTTAATTTGGTGATTAGTATAGCTTTTTCTAGGATTTTTATGGCTTTGTGACTTACATTTAAGTGTTTTATACATTTTGAGTTTATTTTTGTGTATGGTGTAAGTTGGTGGTCTGTTTTTGTTTTTTTTTTCATATATCTGTCCAATTCTCTCCCATTTATTGAAGAGACTGTCTTGACTCCATTGTATGCTCTTGCCTCCTTTGTCAAATATTAATTGAGCATAATTGCTTGGGATGATTTCTGGGTTCTCTGTTCTGTTTTGTTGGTCTATATGTCTGTTCTTGTACCAGTACCAGACAGTTTTGAGAACAGTGGCACTGTACTATAGATTGATATCTAATATTGTGATCCCTCCAACTTTGTTCTTTTTTCCTAGGATTGCTGTGGCTATTCGGGGTCTTTTTAAATTCCATATGAAGTTTTGGAGAGTTTGTTCTAGGTCTGTGAAATATGCCGTTGGTTTCTTAATGGGGATTGCAATGAATCTATAAATTGCTTTGAGTAGTATGCACATTTTAATGTTGGTGGTTCTACCAATCCATGACACAGTATATTATTCTACTTGTTTATGTCTTCCTCTATCTTTTTTTTCAATGTCCTGTAGTTTTCTGAGTATAGGTCTTTTACCTCCTTAGTTATGTTTATTCTTAGGTATCTTAATTTTTTTGTTGCAATGGCAAATGGGATTGTTTTTTAGGTTCTCTTTTTGTGAGTTCATTATTGGTGTATAAAAAAAGCCATAGATTTCTGGGTATTAATTTTGTATCCTGCTACATTGCCAACTTCATGTATTAAGTCTAGTAGTTTTTTATGGAGTCTTTGGGGTTTTCTATATACAATATCATGTCATCTGTGAATAATGACAATTTCAATTCTTCTTTTCCAATTTGGATGCTTTTACCTTCTTTTTCTTGTCTAATTGCAATGGCTAATACTTCCAGTACCATGTCGAACAGGAGTGGTGAGAGAGGGCACGAT
>NW_006286485.1:44270-51802 GCF_000327345.1 Myotis davidii | reverse complement strand
AAGTATGATGTTTGCTGTAGGTTTGTCATATAAGGCTTTTATTATGTTGAGATATGACCCCTCTATTCCCACTTTTCTGAGCATTTTTATCAAAAATCAATGTTGGATTTTGTCACATGCTTTTTCTGAGTCTATTGATAGGATCATGTGATTTTTATCTTTCAATTTGTTTATGTGATGTATCACGTTGTTTTATTTAAATATATATATATATATGATTTCAGAGAAGATGGGAGAGGGAGAGAGATAGAAACATCAAAGATAAGAGAGAACCATTGATCAGCTACCTCCTGCACACCCCCCACTGGGGATCAAGCCCGCAACCAAGGCATATGCCCTGTGCAACCAAGGTATATGCTCTGTACCGAAATCAAACCCGTGACCCTCAGTCCACAGGCCAACACTCTGTCCTCTAGGGCATGTATCACATTTATTGATTTGCAAATTATTGTACCAGCCTTGCAAACGTAGAATAAATTCCACTTGATCATGGTGTATGATCTTTTTAATATATTGCTGGATGCAATTTGCTAATATTCTTTTGAGGATTTTAGCATCTATGTTCATCACGGATATTGGCCTGTAATTTTCTTTCTTTGTAGTGTCTTTATCTAGTTTTGGAATTAGGATAATATTGGCTTCATAAAAATAGTTTGGAAATGTTCTTTTCTCTTGAATTTTCTGAAATAGTTTGAGGAGTATAGGTGTTAGTTCTCTTTTAAATATTTGGGAAAACTCCCCTGTGAAGCCATCCAGACATGGGCTTTTGTTTGGTGGGATTTTTTTTTGACTGCTTCTATTTCCTCAGTTGTTATTGGCCTACTCAGGTTTTTTCCTCTTCCTTATTCAGTTTTGGGAGATTGTATTTTTCTAAGAATTTGTCTATTTGATCCACATTGTGCAGCTTATTGGCATATAGTTGTTCATATATTTTCTTACATTCCTTTATATTTCTGTTGTGTCCATGGTTACCTCTCCACTTTCTTTTCAGATTTTATTGATTTTTGTCCTCTCTCTTTGTTTCTTGATGAGTCTAGCTAATGGTTTACTAATTTTGTTTATCCTTTCAAAGAACCAACTCTTGGTTTTATTGATTTTTTTTTTTAGTCTCTATGTTATTTATTTCTGCTCTAATCTTTATTATTTCCTTCCTTCTATCTACTCTGGGCTTTTCTTGTTGTTCTCTTTCTAGTTCTTTAAGTTGTAGGCTTAAACAGTTTATTGCTGATTTTTCTTGTTTGTTGAGGTATGCCTGTAGTGCTATGAACTTGAGAAGCATGTATATCCTGTTGCATTGGTGTGAAATGTTCTATAAATATCTATTAAATTCATATGATCCAATGTGTCCTTTAGAGTCTCTGTTTCCTTGTTAAGTTTTTGTCTGGAAGATCTGTCCAAGGAAGTCAGAGGGGTATTAAAGTCCCCTACTATGACTTTATTATTGTCAATCTCTCCATTAAAGTCCTCTAGAAGATTTTATATATCTAGGTGCACCTATATTGGGTGCATAAATGTTTACCAGGGGTATATCTTCTTGTTGGATCGATCCCTTTAGTATTATGTAGTGACCTTTACTGTCTCTTGTAATGGCCTTTATTTTAAAGTCTATTTTGTCAGATATGAGTATTGCTACTCTAGCTTTTTTTTTCTTTTCCATTTGCATGGAAATTTTTTTTCTATCCTTTCACTTTCATCCTGTGTGTGTGTCTTTTGTTTTTAGGTGGGTCTCTTGTAGACAGCATATAGTTGGGTCATGTTTTTGTATCCATTCAGCTACCCTACATCTTTTGATTGGAGCATTTAATCCATTTACATTTAGGGTTATTATTGAGAGGTTCTAGTTTATAGCCCTTCTAATTCTGTATGGCTAGGTTTCTCTCTGTGTTTCTTCTTCTCAGCAATACCTTACAGCAATCCCTTTAGCATTTCTTTTATTGCTGGCTTGGTAGTGATGAACTACTTTAGCCTTTTTTTTTGTCTGGGAAGCTCTTTATTTTCAATAATAGCCTTGCTGAATATAGTAATCTTGGTATCAAGTCCTTTTTTTTTATTACCTTGAGCATTTCATGCCAGTCCCTTCTGGCCTGTAGAGTTTCTGATGAGAAATCAGGTGTGTCAGACTTATGGGAACTCCTTTGTAGGTAATAGTTTTCTTTTCTCTTGCTACATTTAATATTCTCTCTTTGTCTTTAATTTTTGGCATTTCAATTATGATGTGTCTGGATGTGGGTCTGTTTGGGTTTTTTTTTGTTTGGGGTTCTCTGTGCCTCCTCAACTTGTGTGACTTTTTCCTTTACCAGGTTAGGGAAGTTTTCTACCATTATTTCTTCAAACACCTTCTCTATTCTTTCTCCTTTTCTGCCTCTTCTGGCACACTTGTTATTCTAATATTGTTATGTTTCACATTGTCCCACAGCTCCTTAAGCTGTCTTCCTGTTTTTTAAATTGTTTTTTTTTCTTTTTGGTTCTCTAATTGAGTGATATTTTCAACTCTGTCTTCTAATTTACTGATTTGATCCTCAGCTTCCACTAACCTGCTGTGTGTTCTTTCCAATGTGTTATTTATTTGTGTTATGCCATTCTTTATCTCAGACTGTTGTTTTTCCATAGTTACTATATATTTTTTCATACTGTTGAACATTTTTGCCAATCATTACTCTAAACTTTGTTTCAGATAAATTTCTTATCTCTGTTCATTTATGTCTTTTGGAGAATTCTCTAATTCTTTCATATGGGAGTTGTTTCTTTTTTTAAATATATTTTATTGATTTTTTTACAGAGAGGAAGGGAGAAGGATAGAAAGTTAGAAACATTGATGAGAGAGAAACATCGATCAGCTGCCTCCTGCACATCTCCTACTGGGGATGTGCCTGCAACCAAGGTGCATGCCCTTGACCCGAATCGAACCTGGGACCTTTCAGTCTGCAAGTCGACACTCTATCCACTGAGCCAAACCGGTTAAGGCTGGGGTTGTTTCTTTATCTCCTCAATTTGGTTGCCTGTTTGGAATTTGTGGCTATGTATGTCCTCTGCTGCATAAGGGAATGACTCAGCCAAGGAAACTTGAGGTGTCTGCTTTCTGAGCTCTATTCCCCGAGTCCCCAGTCCTGGATTCTGCTCTCACAGCTCCAGTTCACTTCACACTCCCTCTGCCAGAGCACAAGGTGGGTGACTCCACAGGGAATTTTTGTGTGTTGGCCCTTCAAGAGACTGCCCAAACTTTCAGCTGCCACTCCCTGGCAGACAGCACCCCACTGCTTTTCACAGCTAGATGTTATGTGGGTACCCTCCTCAGTTTGGTGCTCTCTACTGGAATCCCAGCTTTGGGATTATATCCCAGAGTTCTCAGTGGCACCCCGCACAACTGAAATATCTCTCCAGGACTTCAGTTGTCTGTGGGTGCCTGGCCAGCCCTTTCACACCTCTGATCCTCCTATTGGTCTCTATGTGGTCTCCACCTTTGGTCCTTGGGTATCAGGGTTCTCTCCTATGAGTTTTCTGTTGATTATTCAGGAAGCCTTGCTGTATTTCAGTTGTAATTCCAGCTTGTTCCTGAGAGCATGTCCGTGCAGCATCCACCTTCTCTGCCACCATTTTTAATCTCCCTCACATTTTTCAAACACAGTAACATTTACTAGTTCCACAGACAGAACCTAATATCTTTGGGGCCACCTTTCAGTCCATTACACCAACCATGAGTTAATCTACTGAGATACTAATGTCTATTTTATTTATTGTTGCTGTTACAGAGTAACAGTTGAAAAGGAAATACTGCTCCCCTCATATTTATCCACATTTTCACCCTACGATTAGCCATAATTTTCTTTTTAAGGCAGATTTCAGCATACTTTTTCTGACAAGTTCCAAAAAGTGAATATTTAAGGACTTGTGAACCATCTGTCACAACTATTCAACTGTGTCTTTGTGGTGTGAAAATAGCCACAAATAATATGTAAATAAATGTGTTCCAATAAAACTTTGTTTTCAAAAACAGGCAGTGGGCCAGATTTTGCAGGTGGACTGACCTTTTCTGACTCTTATAAGTTCTAGGCTTTCCTTGAGGAATATGAAAATATTTTGTATTTCAGAATCTATATTACATAAATTTCCATGTATTTCTAGGATTTCCCTGAAAGAGGAAAGGGTGGATATGCTGGAACTGAGCTAGGAAAAAGGCAAATTGAACCAGGGATCCAGTTGTGGAATGAGACATCCCATATCTGGAAGATAGAGAAGTGGCAGCTGCAGTGGGTATCAGCTTCCTAGTGCTACTATAACAAATCACCACCAGCATAGAGTTTGAATAACACAGTTTTGTTATTTTATAGTTCTGTTAGTTAGAAGCACAGCAGACATCTCAATGGGCTAAAATCAAGATGCTCTTTCTCAAGGTTCTAGGAGGAAACTCGTTTCCTTACCTTCATCAGCTTCCAGAGGCTGCCAGATTCCTTGGCTCATGATCCTCTTCCACCACCTTCAAAATCAATGACAGTAGATTGAGTCCTCACATCGTATCCATCTGACCTTTTTTCTTCCTCCCTCATCTATGTTTGAGGACACTTATGGTTACATTGGACCCACCATGATAATCCAGGATAATATCCTTTTATTAAATCAGTAGATTAGCAACTTTAAGTATTTAAACAATCTCAATTTCCCTTTTTTCATATAATGTAATGTGTTCACAAGTTCTGGAGACTAAGATATAAAATCATTGGAAGACCATTATTCTGTATACCACAAGGCATGTGCAGAACCTGTATTCTACTCCAAGCAAAGCTCAGGAGGTAAGAAAACTCCTGATGGGGTTAAATTTAAAGATACTAGAAATAAAACTAATCCCTTGGCTCTGAGACAGCTTCAATGTTCTTGTTGCAAAGATGACCATGTGAAAAGGCGTCTCTGGAACTCAACCAGAGAGTATCTGCAGCTCTCAACAGAGTTTCCCAGTGATAAAATCAAGAAGAAAACAATTATGGCCATCATGCAGTAAAGACCAGGGACCTCTTCCATTTTCATGAATAATGTAGTACTTAGCTTCTCAGATGAAAAGAAAGAGTACGTTCTAATACTGATACTGAATGTCCTGCCAGTCAGATGATTAAAAACTCAGGGACGGATCAAATTTGGTTTAGAAAGTAGAAGAACATGACATTTCTATTATCTCTGAAATAACAAAGAATTTACTCACTACATTACCTTCCAAAATATAGGTATTCCGTATGTTATGTTCCTTTCTTTTCTCCTCTAACCTCTTAATATTGCAACCCTGTTATTCACAAATCTTTAATAATTCAATAGTTCTGGTCCTGGCATCAAAGATCCTCCATCAAAATATGATCCAATCCTGCTTTTACAAATTTAATACCAAATATGAACTTTCATACATTATGATTTCTAACAAAATTATATTTTGTGTTTCCATTAATGAGTATTATTCATAGTGTTTCCATGCCTTGAGAGGCTTTTTCCATCCCTCTAAATTCTACTCATATTCAAGGTCATTTGCAAATGATATTATTTATCATAAATCCTCCCCTGATCTTCCCAACCAAATTATTGGAGCATCCCACTCTATTTGCATAGACTGGCAACTGTTAAAATCTTCTAGCAGTGTATCAGTCAGATGCCATCAGAAAACAAAGCACCATCAGTATTTCAACAAAAAAATTTAGTGTAGATGTTTGAGAACTGAAAGAAAATTACCCAGAGAAAACAAGTAGCTATTCCCCATAGATTTGGGGGAATATAAAGAAAGACATTAGATTATTAGAGTTTAGAATCGGAGAGTAGAATCTCTGCATAACTAGAACTCACTGCAATTGGTACGTAGTGGGGGCAATAAAATAGTTTTGTAATTCAAAATGCAAAATATAGGTTTTCAATATCTTATGTTCCTTTGTTTTCTTCTCTAACCTGCTAATATTGCAACCCTGTTATTCTAAAACCTTTAATAATTCAATAGTTCTGGTCCTGGCATCAAAGATCCTCTATCAAAATATGATCCAATCCTGCTTTTACAAATTTAATACCAAATATGAACTTTCATACATTATGATTTCTAACAAAATTATATTTTGTGTTTCCATTAATGAGTATTATTCATAGTGTTTCCATGCCTTGAGAGCCTTTTTCCATCCCTCTAAATTCTACTCATATTCAAGGTCATTTGCAAATGATATTATTTATCATAAATCCTCCCCTGATCTTCCCAACCAAATTATTGGAGCATCCCACTCTATTTGCATAGACTGGCAACTGTTAAAATCTTCTAGCAGTGTATCAGTCAGATGCCATCAGAAAACAAAGCACCATCAGTATTTCAACAAAAAAATTTAGTGTAGATGTTTGAGAACTGAAAGAAAATTACCCAGAGAAAACAAGTAGCTATTCCCCATAGATTTGGGGGAATATAAAGAAAGACATTAGATTATTAGAGTTTAGAATCGGAGAGTAGAATCTCTGCATAACTAGAACTCACTGCAATTGGTACGTAGTGGGGGCAATAAAATAGTTTTGTAATTCAAAGAACCTAGAGATTGAAACCAAATTCCACTGTTAAAACAAACTATTGTTATTGGGGTGAAATGTATTACCAGTGAATATTTTTAAATTATTAAACAAGAGGAAACAATGTGCCTAGATGTGTCAAAGCAAGACAAGACATAGATATTGAGGAATTATACAAATTGGTTAAGCAAAGGAATTGAGGCAGGAGGGGAAACAAGGGAAAAGGGCACTACAAATTGAAGGACAATGAAAAGCCAACAGGCCAAAATGATCACGTTCACCTTTTGGGGGGACAATAAGGAGATAGGACTAATCACACCTCAGGATGCATGTAGGAAGTATCAGAGGTTTCATTTGGGATAGCAGCCACTTTGTGGATACAAAATGAGCTGATGAAGAAACACGTTCAAATGACTCTGCAACTACCAGTAAATATAAGTGTACCTCCTATTTCATAAAGTCTAGCCATGACAAATGGGTCAGTATCACCACTATGCTGAATTTATTCTCTGACTGAGATAACAGACTAATAGCATTAGTTTCCCTTATGTCCAAAACTTTGGTTGACTTTTATTTAATCCAGTTTGCTTTACACTTCATTAAAACAATAAGAATTTTTATATCAGCTTCATTTAATTCATGTTTTTCCCGTTTTATACAGAATTTCTCTTTTTAAAATAAAATCATCATGAAAATCAGAATGCTTTTGTCACCAAGAAAGAGAAGATTCAAAAGATGCCTAAAACATATCACAAGAGACAATAAGGGTGACTACATAATATTAAAGGTATCAGTTCAACAAGTGAATATAACCCAGGTAAATATGTATGCATCCAATATAGGAGTATCTAAATATATTTTAAAAAAAACTTGTAGAGGAATTGAAGATGGAAGCTGGCAGGACAGCAGTGAGGAAGAGAGTGTGAGGGAGGGAGGGAGCTACAGGGGAGGGTGTGGATATGTGGTGTATGTGTGTGTGTGTGTGTGTGTGTGTGTGTGTGTGTGTGTGAGAGAGAGAGAGA
>NW_006286485.1:40656-44260 GCF_000327345.1 Myotis davidii | reverse complement strand
CCCAGAAGCTGACCACTGATGTCAAAAGAAATCAATGCAGGAGAGATGGAAAGATGGCAGCTGGCAGGACGGAGGTGAGGAAGAGTGTGTGAGTGAGTGAGCGGGTGAAAGGGGAGTGTGTGGGCATGCGTGGGGGGGGAGGGGTGTGAGAGAGTGAGGGACAGTTAGATCCTGCAAGACTTTAAGGGGTTGATGGACCAGGCTCTCTTAGATGGGGAACCGCCCCCCCTACTGCTGCAAGTTCTCCCGGGCAGCCAGCAATGGCACAGAAAACACACCATCTTGAAGGGCAGAGCTGCTATGAGTAGGAGCCCCGCCTTACCACCATCCAGACTGGCCTCACATGCAACCTGGGAGTCGACACCCACTCCAGCAAAAGACCTCCTAATGCAGTTGCACATTAAATTTTGTTTAGAAAATAGAAGAACATGAAATTTCTATTATCTCTGGAATAACAAAGAACTTACTCACTACATTACCTTCCAAAATATAGGTGTTCAATATCTTATGTTCCTTTGTTTTCTTCCCTAACCTGCTAATATTGCAACCCTGTTATTCTAAAACCTTTAATAATTCAATAGTTCTGGTCCTGGCATCAAAGATCCTCCATCAAAATATGATCCAATCCTGCTTTTTCAAATTTAATACCAAATGTAGGAGCACCAAAATACATAAAAAGCCTTCTGAAAAATATCAAGGGAGAGATCGACAACAATAAAATCATAGTAGGAGACTTTAATACCCCGCTGACATCACTGGAT
Organism: Myotis davidii; assembly: GCF_000327345.1. Lineage (NCBI taxonomy): Eukaryota > Metazoa > Chordata > Mammalia > Chiroptera > Vespertilionidae > Myotis > Myotis davidii. Next base: position 43,499 of record NW_006286485.1, on the reverse strand, counting down.
AAATCCTCTAGACAAAATAATAGGAAAGAAACAGTAATCCTAAATGATTCACTAGATCTAATGGACTTTATTGACATCTTCAGAACATTCTACCCCAAAGCTACAGAATATACATTCTTCTCATTGCACATGGGACATTTTAAAACATAGACCATATGTTGGGACACAGGCAAAGTCTCTTCAATTTCAAGAAGATTGAAATCATATGAAGCATCTTCTCAGACCACAATTGCATATTATCATATGAGAGGGAAGTTCATAGCATTACAGGCCTACCTCAAAACACACACACACACACACGCACGCACGCACGCACGCACGCACACACACACACACACACACCACAAGAAAAACTGGAAATAAATTATCTAACTTTACAATATAAAGAATTAGAGAGAGAGCAACAAGAAAGGCCAAGAGTTAGCAGTAGGAAGGAAATAATGAAGATCAGAGTAGAAATAAATGACATAGAGCCTCCCTCCCCCCAAAAAAAGAAAGAAAGAAAAAGAAAATACAAAAGTTCAAGGAAACCAAGAGCTGGTTCTTTGAAAGGATAAACAAGATTGATGAACCTCTAGCCAGGCTCACCTAGATTCAAAGACAGAAGACCCAAATAAACAAAATCAGACGAGAAAGAGGCAAAATAACAGATCCCACAGAAATACAAAGGACTGTTAAAAAATACTATGAGCAACTCTATTCCAACAAACTGGTCAACCTAGAAGAAATGGACATATTCCTAGAAAAATACAACCTTGCCGTAACCGGTTTGGCTCAGAAGATAGAGCGTCGGCCTGCAGACTGAAAGGTCCCAGGTTCGAATCCGGTCAAGGGCATGTACCTTGGTTGCGGGCACATCCCCTGTAGGAGGTGTGCAGGAGGCAGCTGATCGATGTTTCTCTCTCGTCGATGTTTCTAACTCTCTATCCCTCTCCCTTTCTTTCTGTTAAAAAAAAATCAATAAAATATATTTTAAAAAAAGAAAAGAAAAATACAACCTTCTAAAACTTAATCAAGAAGAATAAATAAAATGTGAATAGGCTGATAACTAGGGAAGAAATTAAAGCAGTAGTCAAAAAAACTTCCAGGAAACAAAAGCCCTGTACCAGATGGCTTCACAGGGGAGTTTTATTTAACATTCAAAGAAGAACCAAAACCTATCCTCCTCAGAGTATTCCCAAAAAGTTCAAGAGGAAGGCACACTTCCAAGCTCTTTTTATGAGTTAATCCCAGAATCAGATAAAGACACTGTAAAGAAAGAGAATTATAGGCCAATATTTCTGATGAACATAGATGCTAATAAATGTATAATATCCACAAATCAATAAACGTGATAGATCACATAAACAAATTGAGAGATTAAAACCACATGATCATATCAATTGATTTAGGGAAAGCATTTGACAAAATCCAACACCGTTTTCTTTTTTTTCTTTTTTTTTCTAATTATGTGGGCATCCTGGCATAGTTAACAACAGCATTGGCAGGAACCAGGCCCAGACAGCTTCCGGCTGCTGTTCTCCCAGCAGTGTAACACTTACCTAGGTACGAGGCCACCTAGGCAGCTGCCTATGGCTGGGGCCAACACCCTTTTCTTAATAAAAACTGTCAGCAAAGTGGGACTAGAGGGATCACACCTCAACATAATTAAAGCTTTATATGACAAACCTACAGCCAACATCATACTCAATGGGCAAAAACTAAAACCATTTCTCCTAAGAACAGAACAAGTCAAGGATGCCCACTCTCACCACTTCTGTTTGACATAGTACTGGAAGTGCTGGCCACCGTTATCAGACAAGAAGAAAAAAGAAAAGGCATCTAAATTGGAAAAAAAGAAGTAAAACTGTCATTATTTGCAGATGACATGACATTGTACATAGAAAACCCTAAAGACTCCATCAAAAAACTACTAGACCTAATAAATGAATTTGGCAATGTAGCAGGATACAAAATTAACACCCATAAATCTATGGCTTTTTTATACACTAACAATGAACTCACAGAAAGAGAGAAACAATCCCATTTACCATTGCAACGAAAAGATTAGGATACCTAGGAAGACTTAACTAAGGAGGTAAAAGACCTATACTCAGAAAACTACAGTACATTGAAAAAAGAGACACAGGAAGACATAAGCAAATGGAAGAATATACCGTGCATCATTAAAATGTTCATATTACCCAAAGCAAGCTATAGGTTTAGTGCAATCCCCATTAAATACCAATGGCATATTCACATACCTAGAACAAATGCTCCAAAAAGTCAAATGGAATTAAAAAAAGACCCTGAATATCCATAGCAATCCTGAGAAAGAAGAACAAAGTTGGAGGGGTCATAATACCATATATCAAGCTATTATATAAAACCTCTGTTCTCAGAACTCCCTGGTACTGGCAATAGAATAGACATGTACATGAATGGAACAGAACAGAGAACCTAGAAATAAACCCAAGCCATTATGCTCAATTAGTATTTGAAAAAGAAGGCAAGAGCATACAATGGAGTCAAGACAGTCTCTTCAATAAATGGTGTTGGGAAAATTGGACAGATACATGCAAAAAGATGAAAGTATACCACCAACATACATCATACATAAAAATAAACTCAAAATGGATAAAAAACCTAAACATAAGATGGGAAACCATAAAAATCTTAGAAAAACCCATAGACAGCAAAATATCAGACATATCTTGTAGTGAAATCTTTACAGATACAGCTCTTAGGGCAATGGAGACTACAGAGAAAATAAACAAATGGGACTACATCAAAATAAAAAGCTTCTGCACAACAAAAGAAACCATCAACAAAACAACAAGAAAGCCCACTGCATGGGAGAATAT
>NW_006286485.1:9288-40589 GCF_000327345.1 Myotis davidii | reverse complement strand
CAGACGAATAGTTTAATAAACCATGGTACATCTACACAATGGAATACTATGCTGCTGTTAAAAAGAAAGAATTCTTTCCATTCACAACTGCATAGATGGACCTGGAGAGCATTATGGTAAGTGAAATAAGTCAATCAGAGAAAGATAAATATCACATGATCTCACTCATTTGTGGAATATAATCAACAACATAAATGGATGAACAAAAATAGATACAGAGACAGAGAAGCATAGAACACACTGCCAAACTTCAATGGGAAGGCATAGGGGGATGGTAAGAGATATACCAAAGGAATTGTATGCATGCATATAAGCATAACCAATGGATACAGATACTGTGGGGAAGAGAGGGAGGGCTTGTGCTGAGGGGTGGGGATGGCCAGGAAGAGGTCAATAGAGAAAAGGAGAAATATGTAACTCTACATATAATACTTTAAACAATAAAGCATTTAAAAAATGTGTAGAGGTTTTTAAGGGGGACATCAACAGCAATTCATTCATAGTAGGGGATTTTAACACCCTGCTGACTTCACAGGATAGATCTTCCAGACAAAAAATTAACAAGGAAAGGATGACTCTAAATGACACACTGGATTAGATGGAATTAATTGACATTTATAGAACATTTCACACCAAGTTACAGAAAATATATTCTTCTCTAGTGCACATGAATCATTCACAAAGATAGATCACATGTTAGAACACAAAACAAATCTCTACAAGTACCAAAAGATTGAAATCATATCAAGCATCTTCTCAGATCACAATAGAATGAAATTAGAAATCAACTACAGTAAAAACACTCAAAAACATTCAGACACCTGGAGGCTAAGTAGTATGTTATTAAATAATGAGTGGGTTACCAATGAGATCAAGAAAGAAATGAAAAACTACCTGGAAACAAATAAAAATGAACACACAACCCAAAATCTCTGGGACACAACAAAAGCAGTCCTGAAAGGGAAATTCATAGAACTATAGGCCTACTTTGAAAAAGAAAGAAAAAATATTAATAATAAACTATTTAAACATACAACTTAAAAATTAGAAACAGAACAATAAGAAAAGTTCAGAGTAAGTAGAAGAAAGGATAAAGATTAGAGAAAAAATATATAACATAGAGGTTAAAAAAATAATAATACAAAAAATCAATGAAACCAAGAGAAGGTTTTTTGCAAAGATAAACAAGATTGATGAACCTTTAGCCAGACTCATCAAGAAACAAAGAGAGAGGACCCAAATAATAAAATCAGAAACAAAAGCAGTGAAGTAACAACTGACATGACAGAAATATTGTAAGAAAATACTATAAACAATCACATGCCAACAAGCTGGACAATGTGGATGAAATGGACAAATTAAGAAATAATCAACAAAATTAAACAATGAGGTAATACCTCACACGTGTCAGAATGGCTACCATCAACAAATCAACAAATGAGAAGTGCTGGAGAGGATGTGGAGAAAAGGGAACCCTGGTACACTGCTGGTGGGAATGCAGACTGGTGCAGTCATTACGGAAAATAGTTTGGAGTTTCCTAAAAAAAAAATCAAATATATAATTGCCATCTGACCCACTGATCCTGCTTCTAGGAATTTATCCTAAGAGACCTGAAATACCAATCAGAAAGAATGTATACACCCCCATGTTTATGGCAGTTCAATTTACAATAGCTAAGATCTGGAAACAGCCCAAGTGCCCATCAGTAGATAAGTGAATAAAAAATCTGTGGCACATTTACACCATGGAATACTATGCAGCAGTAAAAATGTAGAATCGCATACCCTTTGAGATAGCATGGAGGGACCTGGAGAGTGCTATGCTAAATTAAATAAGCCAGTTATAGAAAGACAAATATCACATGGTCTCTCTCATATGTGTAGTCTAATGAACAAAATAAACTGATAAACAAAATAGATCCTGAGACATAGAAGCATGTAACAGACTGTGAAATCTCAGAAGAAAGGTCTGGGCGAGTGGGTGTATAGAAAGAGATCAACCAAAGTACTTTGTGCGCATATATGCATAACCCAGGGACACAGACAATAGGGTGGTGAAGGCCTGGGGTGAGTGCAGTGTGGTGGAGGCAGGCTAGAAGGAGTCAATGGGGAGGGGTGGTGGACATATGTAATACTTCCAATAAATATTTAATCAAGAAGTATTTTTTAAAATATATATTTTATTGCTTTTAGAGAGGAAAGGAGAGGGAGAGAGAGATAGAAACATCAATGATGAGAGAGAATCATTGATTGGCTGCCTCCTCCACGCCCCCTACTGGGGATCAAGCCTGCAACCTGGGCATGTACCCTTGACCTGAATAGAACCTGGCCCAAACCAGCTAAGGCTGCAATAAATATTTTTTTAAAAAATTATGGCTAGAACAAATAAGGAAAATGCACTCTCTGCATAACAAGAAGAGATCTAAACAGGCATTTCCATGGTTGCTTAACTATCTAATTACAAGGATGAGTTTAGAGTCATCAAGATTCAACACTTGGGGTTCAAGAAAGGTCCATTCTCCCAAAGCCTCAAACCACAGAATACTTGAAAAAACTCAAGGTTCTCTGTTAACACAGAACAGGGCTTGAGGTGGGGTAGTACAGAGAATTGCTGGTAAATAGGAGTATCTGCCCAGTCTTCCTTGAGCTGTAATTTCCTCTTAATTATAGTTGTTTCACCCCTTCCATTATTTTTGCTTTCAAATTTTGGTTTTATTTTCCTGATAATACATTCAATATATTAAAAAGATTGATAATGTATATAAAAATAAGTGTTGGTCTGCTTCCTTCTTCTCATCCGTCAGCCTTATATAATCTTCCCCCCATACCAGGTGTGTCTTTTGTTAGTTTTTCTCTTCATGTAGTCCAAACCCTGTTCTGTCCTGAGCCTTTTTTCCCACCCATAGGTTCATATAGAGAGGTTCAGCTACCTCGCATGCCATGCATTTGCTCTGCTCTTTCGTGCCCTCAGTGATTTGTGGTGCCTTCCATGTTTCCCACATATCTTGTAAAATCTGAGCTCACTCAAGACTTTCGGTATCTCTACACGGATTCCTCTATCCCTCATTGCAATTTTGTGACTGGTTTGTCAAAATTTCACTTTTGTGGTTAATAATATATGGAACTATTAAATTTTTTCTCTGAACTTCCTTAAATCTGTTTCTCAAAGTTTATATTATATGACTATTTTCTGTATTATATTTCTTAGCTATCAGACACAATAAGACAGTAACTTTCTTCCAAATTTCTGGTTATTTCTACAGGAAGTTTAAATAAAATAAAAAGCACCTGAACTGAGTTAAAATTTAGGCTTTTCCAATTAATGTTTGGAGAAATGACTTAATTTCCTCAATTCTGACCATAGATATAGATAGATATAGATAGATATAGATGTTATAGATATAGATATAGATATAGATATATAGATATAGATGATATAGAGAGATAGAAATAGAGATAGAGATAGAGATAGAGATAGATAGAGATACATGTAGAGCTAGAGGTAGAGATAGAGACAGAGACAGAGATGAGAGCTAGAGATGATAGATATAGATATAGATGATATAGAGATAGAGGTAGATAGAGGTAGAGATAGAGATAGATAGAGAGAGAGATAGAGATAGAGATAGAGATAGATAAATACAAATACCTGCTTAATAACTTGTGATAATTAAGTGGTGTGTGTGTGTGTGTGTGTGTGTGTGTGTGTGTGTGTGTGTGTATTGTCTCACTCTCATTCTTTTTCAAATGTCTGAGGGGTTGAAATGTCAAAATGTGAAGTTCTTCAAAACTACTATAAAATAGAAGTTACAAATTCCAAAGGCTTTGTCATAATTGTCCGTAATGATCTGGATTATCCTCTCTCCATCCTGTTGCCTTCTCCCATTAATCTACCAGTGAAGCCCACTGGAGTAGTTCAAAGCATGTTTGTGTGACAAAGTCCACCTTTGCCATATCTCTTTCAAGACCTTGGAAAGGTCAGATTCCCCAGTGGCAGGGATCCTCTGCAGACAATGAAATATCTTTGAAAATTGCAATAGTGGTCCTGCTTGACTTTTTCCTGCGTGATTTCAAGTATACAGATTATTATACAATTTAAATTGTTTTTTTCCTTTCCAAAGAAGAGAGATCCCTCTAGTGGTTTGAGTAAGTCTCTATATTTTAGTAACCAAATGAGAACAGGGAGAGAAAGCTTATTTAATTTCTCTCTGAGACCTTTGATAATTGAAATAGGAGACACAAAGAAGTATGATTTTATGGGATATCTTTCTTTTCTACACCTGGCAGCAAAGAATTTTATGGAAAATCAGAAGTTTTTTTATATCCTTGCCACTGAATTATCAAGATATTTCTGATTATCATTTATGATGTATTACCATTTTCTCATTCATGTTATTTCAGTTCATTTCTTGCCTATCTGCATTGCTTTTGGAGGATGCAAATTCCTCTCGCATAAGTGCTAAGTCCAAATACAGTGTCCCATGTATAATTCTGTATGGAAGTAATTGAGGACAAAGTGTAAGTTATCATTCTTATGTTTGTATTAAGAGAAATAGTCAAGAAAATCTATATGCATTTCCAGTTTTCTGACTTTTACCTCATTAGAATGAGAGAGGAGGACCATGGATCATTTTCTCTCCCTTTCAATTAAAAGAAAAATGCTAGCAACTATATTTATGCACATTAAAATAAACAATGCCTGAGATTTCATTGGATAAACAAAATCTGCCTATATCCCAACAATATTTTAACCAATTATTCTACTGTAGACAGTTTGCCAAAGTAGTTCATATGTTTGGTATTTAGCCTTTGAATGATAACTTGGTTGCACCTAAGCATGCACATCTATCTCCTGCAACTATACCTCCAGAAGTGGCCAGGCAAAAGATCTGAAGGATGAATGACTGATCCACATTCCTGGGACTGGTTCCTGAAGTGACCCTGGTAAATAGAAAAGAAAAATCTCGATGTTCATGGGGTCTTTTGTAACAGCTGAGCTGGTTTGTGTCCCAGAGGTAAAGGGGTCTAGCATTGTTCATGCAAACTATCACCTATCTAAAAACTACAGTCATCAGTTACAGAGCATTGTTTAGATGCTGTGGCAATGAATCATTTTTCTGAGTTAATGTGTTGAAACATAGATTGTCCCTCAATATAAGCAAGCAACAACAATGGTGCTTTTGTTCCACTTCAAATTTCTGGTCTCTGGGAAATTAATAGAATAAAATATTCCAATGTCACAGTACATCATGTGTTTCAGAAATTCCCACCTCTCCCTCTTCAGTTCATGTTGAATGAATAAAAAGTCAGTCAGGAAATGGAAGAATTAAAACAAAGACTTAAACTGGCTACTTCATAAACCAGGTGGTAATCTGTAATTACATTAGTTTGAGAATAAATATGAAGTAATAAGGTCCACCACTTGATGTTCTTTATTCATCATCTATTTTAACTAAATTATAAATTAGTGGTCTAGCCAGTTTTCATGATTCAAGCTTATTTTTGGAGCATTATATCTAATATGTTTGATTCATCTTTATTAATCCTATATAATAAAAGCCTAAGTGGCATCATGCATGACACAACACAAGATGGTCGTCCTAACGTTGTAAGATGGCCACCACAAGATGGCCAGCAGGGAAGCAGTCAGAGGTCGATCTGGCAGGCAGGCCAGCTAACGGTTAGGATCCAGCAGTCCCAGATTGTGGGAGGGATGTCCAACTGCCAGTTTAGGCACAATCCCTGTGGGCCTAAACTGGCAGTCAGACACCCTCAAGGGGTTCCAGATTGGAGAGGGTGCAGGCTGGGCTGAGGGACACCCCACCTCCTTGCACGAATTTTGTGCACTGGGCCTCTAGTTTAGTAATAAAATACCAACCTGATAATAAAATGTTCAATACCCTTGGAGTCTACAGAGGAAGATTTATGCAGGCAGCTTCTGGAGAAAATTCTAGATGAGTTCCCTAAGTCCTTTCCATTCTAGGAGAAGGATCAAAATACTATGATGAGGTCACTAGCTTCAGTAGCACTTATTTTTATAACAAATAATATTGAATGTCTGGTGGATTCATATTGTGCCACTTAGCTAAAGGGGAAATCATTTCCTAGAATTCTCTTCACTGTATAATTTCAAGTTAGTGTGGGCCACAGTGACATTTTCATAATATCTGAGAGGGTAATGGAAAGAGCAGCCTTTTTTTTTTAATACTTGAAAGATCAGTGCAGGCTCTTTACTAGGCACTATTTTAACTCACACACATTAGACCCAACACCTGGCTCACCTTGACAGCATGGGCAGATCCCAGTCCACCACTTCTCCTGCTACCATTAGATACCCCTTTCACATTTCCATCTCCTGGGACAGGTAAATGGCTTAGTTCTGTGACAAAGGATTCTGCTTCCATTACAAGTCACTTGCAGCATTGAAATTGGAGATTTGTAAAGACCCACACAACTGCTCTAGTCCATTCTTATGAGTTCCAGCCTTATCCTCATGGGTTCCAGTTTCTCCAGCTCTTCACCACTTCACCTCCATCGTTTCTTCCCAGGTGCCTGCCTTCTTAATTCAGACATAGATTGCTTAGACCTGTGGTTGGCAAACTTCGGCTCACGAGCCACATGCGGCTCTTTGGCCCCTTCAGTGTGGCTCTTCCACAAAATACCATGTGTGGGCGCACACATACAGTGCAATTGAAACTTCATGGCCCATGTGCAGAAGTCGGTATTTTGTGGAAGAGCCACACTGAAGGGGCCAAAGAGCCACATGTGGCTCACAAGCCGCGTTTTGCCGAGCTGCAGTTTTCCGACCACTGGTTAAACTATATAGACTATTTAACCAGCTCCCACCATAGCATAATATCAGTTCCCTATAAGAAATTCCTTATCATATATCACTCCTAATGTTTCTGTTACTCTCACTAAACCCTGACAATACAGTGCCTACTATAAACATACCACCTCAACGGGCAGTAGGAATAAAATATTTAATAAGTCAGTAATAAAGAAGACTATTAGTTTACTAGAGCTGCCATAAAAAGAAAATACTGCACCTTAACTGGCTTAAATAACAGATTTATTTTCTCACAGCTCTAGAGTCAAGAAGTCCAAGATTAAGGTGGCATCAGGTTTATTTTCTTCTGAGGCCTCTCTCCTTGGCTTGTGATGTCTACCTTCTCACTGTGTCTCATCTGCTCTTGCCTCTGTGTGTGTGTATCTCTGGTGTCTATTCCTCTTCCCAGAAGGAAACAAGTTATATTGTATTAGGGCCCCATCCTTATGACCCTACTAACTTTAATTGCCACTTTAAAGGCCCTGTCTCCAAACTAAATTTGGGGGCAGCACAGTTCAATTCATAACAAAGATAAACAAGGAAATAAGAAAGTGTAATTGAATTGAGAAATGCTAGGTACAATTATAGTATGCCATGCAAGGTCACAAGATGAGTATTGTGGGTTCAGAGATAGGATGATTGCATAATGTATCATCCAAAGGGGACATTTGTGAGAGTGAAAAGTCACATTAAAAATAAACTGATCATATGTAATACTTTCAGCAATAAAGATTTAATTAAAAAATAAACTCATTGATCTTCATCAGGCATAATCTAGAACTGTTACAGCAAAATTAGGAGACATAGGCAAACCCTCAAGGAGGAAATCAAGCCATAAGGAGAAATAGAAGTAAAGGAGACAAAGGTGAGAGAGTCGGGAGTTCTAGGTGATCACGTAGAAAGAACATGATGAGCAAAACACAATAAGCTGGAGAAACAGTGCCAGTGCCATAATGGGAGGACTGCAAGGGATTCCAGGTGACTGAAGTTTAGCCAGGGTAAGGGGGCCAGACAAGAAGCCAGCTAAGCAAGATTTAGATGATAAAGGGGCTCTTTAAGAAGTTGGGACTTGGTTCTGACGTCAGCTGTGGGCCAATGCAAGTTTCAATCCTGCAAATGGCATAATTTGTTTACATTATAGAAGATCTCTAAGAAATTAGATCAAGACATGGTGACCATAGTTGATAACACTGTGGTATATATTTGAAATCTGCTAAAAGAGTAGAACTTAAATGTTCTAACCTTCCCCCGCCCCAAAAAATGATTAATATGTGAGGTGATGGATGTGTTAATTAATTAGATGGGGAATCCTTTCACAATGTTTACATATATCAATATAGCAAATCACAACAATGTACACTTTAAATGTCTTGTAATTTTATTTGTCATTAATATCTCAATTAAGCTAATTTTTAAAAAGAGAGAGAACTTTGATCAAAACAGCAGACTCCTTTATTTCCTGACTCTTTTCCCCCCAGATACTTCATTTATCCTCAGGACAAAAGAGGTTATTTTAAAAGCTAAATAAGTAATGGGCTTGGGAAACAATATGAATACCATCTACAAAACAGCAATATGGATGATCTGAAAAAATAAAAAGGAAATAATCAGGATCAGATAGACAAAGGAACCTCAGTCCAATGTAGAAACCTTCAACATCTGGAGGAACTAAGGAGCCAAGTTCAAAAGGTTCTCACTCGCCAACGGGGATGATCTGAGTGTCAATAATGATGAAAACTACAATGGAGCAAAACATACAAATAAGTACATTATTTCAAAAATGGTTAAATAAAGAGAAATAATTAAGCATTTGCTTACCTTTCCTATATAAACAGTTCAAAGGGATAACCAATATTAAATGAGAGAAAGTTTCTCTTTATTGCAATACTCCAGCTAATACATAAGGAAGAAATGATTTAATTAGTACATGCCCATTTGACTTAATGGAGGTAGGTATTGATCAGCAATAGCTGCTAAAATACCAAAAGAGAAACAACTAGATTTCAAATACCTCCTAATAGAAAAACATAGTACTACCTGTGAATTAATTTTGCTAAAAATAAAGTTGAACTTGAATCTAATCAAACCCCCAGAATAGTTACTAATATATGAGAAATTGAGAACAACAAAGGTTACAATCAGCAATATCAACCTACATCACAAAATAAATTAAAGAAGACTGTAGATTAGAAGAGTATTTAGGAACATACCTAGCAATCCCAATGTGTAGCCTCTATTTATATCCTGATTCAAAGAAATAAAGTGTAAAACAAAATTGTGATATTAATGTCATAATTGCAAATATAAATACTGACCAAACATGTGATGACTAAATATTTTGAGTTTGGGGAATTTATGAGAAGACTAGTGACCCAGTGCATGGAATCATGCACATTGAAAGGAAATTAATTAGAAGAAATATTTTAATATCTCTATTTGCATCTTGCTAATGAAAAGAAAATAGGATTCTTCCAATTCTTCTATCTACCTACTCCAGGACTTCTGTGAGGATCAAATGAGATGATGCACAGGAAAATACTTCAAAGACATTTGGCTAAACTGTAAAATGTTTGCACCTGGCTATAATGCAAGTCGGGTTCCTGGGCTGAAGAAACTCCAAGGAGGCTAGTCTCTAGGGCAGCCGTGGGCATACTACAGCCCGCGGGCTGGATCTGGCCCGTTTGAAATGAATAAAACTAAAAAAAAAAAAAAAAAGACCGTACCCTTTTATGTAATGATGTTTACTTTGAATTTATATTAGTTCACACAAACACTCCATCCATGCTTTTGTTCCAGCCCTCCGGTCCAGTTTAAGAACCCATTGTGGCCCTCGAGTCAAAACGCTTGCCCACCCCTGCTCTAGGGAGAGGAAGCCAGATGTTGCTATGTGACATCATTACACAGCACCCACAGCGACCATTTCCAGGCTGGGCTGGGCTGTGGGCCGTGGGCCACATTTTGCGCCATGGGGTCTTGGCAGCATTGGCTGTGATTTGGTGGGGTGTCGCTCCAGGGCAGTGGTGGGGCCTGTGTCCCACTTGGGGAAAGCCGAGTGTTCATTTGTCAGCGCCAGGTCCATAGTACTGTTTATTTTTAAATGGCCAGTGTGCATCATGACAGCTCCTGTGTTGAGCATCCGCCCCCTGGTGGTCAGTGTGCATCATGGCTACCAGTCAGAGGGATGGACACTTAGTCTTTTATATAGAGAGATATTTCTAGGGAGCAGTTGCATATATAAGTTCAAAGCTCTTAATAAAGATCCGAACTAGGGATATAAATGTGAGAATTGGAATCATCAATGGATTTTTGCTGAACACATGGAAGTTTATTAGATACTAAGCTGCATATAGATTAGCTCTACTGATATTTGGGGCCAGATAATTCTTTCTGAAAGGATGTGCTATGTATTGCAGAATATTTAACTACATCCATGGCCTCTACCCAACTTGATGCCAGTAGCATTCCCCCACTCAGTTATCACAATCAAAATGTCTCCAGATATTTCCCAAAATTTTCCTCATTGGAGAATCACTCATGTAGAGTGAAAAAAAGAAGAAGAGTTGGGAAAATGAAGCCTTCAGAAATCAAAAACAAAAACAAAAACAAAAAACTGACTAAATTATAACTCCACAATTGACTAACTGTGACCATTTCTCTAGGTCTTACTTTTCTCATCTAAAATATGGAAGTTATATTTTCTAATTTACTAAATGTGACAATTGCTTAATAAGGAAAACACTTCATTAACGAGAAGATATGTGGATGCCTCCCTTCAGAAGTGCCTGTTACTATTGGCTTTCTTCTCTTTCCGTTCTCCCTCAAAGCTTTGGTCCAGTTTAGCTTCACTTAACTCCACATGGCCACGACATATGGAGTTTGACTTGCAGCCAGTGTGCTAAAACAACCCTACATCTGTGAAGCTCTTTAACAATCCCATAGAAACTAAATATGAATGTCCACCTTCACCTCTCCCAACACTTCCCATGAAGGCACTTCGTAGTAAGAGAAACAAGTAAATAATCTCCAAAAGCAATGGTGAGTTACTGTTCTCTCTAGAGTCCATGATCAAAGCCCACACATATACCTCCCAAATAACTCTCTTAATCTGACTAAGAAGCAACATAGATTCACTGAAGGTCCTCAGATCAAAATCTAAAGAAAAACATATTTTCAGTGAGTGAAAAAGACTTGGCCAAAGGTAAGTCACTTTGTTATAAATAAGGCTCTATTTTTTCACTTAGGCTTTGAGAAAAGGGTTCATGTTTCACCACTGTTTACCTAACAGTTTTAGCAGTTATTAACTCTTTATTAACTGTGTTACCAAGATATAACTTACATACCATACAATTCACCCATTTAAAGTCCCCGATGCAATTATTTTTAGTATATTCACACACACGTACAACCACCACCACAGCAATTTCAGAACATGTTTATCACCACTAAAAGAAAACTCAACATAACCTACCACCTGCTTTTTATTTCTCTAATCTATTTTCTGCCTTTAAAGATTTGCCTATTATGGTTATTTCAGATAAATGGAAATGTAATATTTTGTATCTGGCTTCTTTTACCTATGAAAATATGATGAAATTATTAAAATATAATGTTTCTACATTTCATCCATGTTGTAGCTTATATCATAATTTTATTAATTCCTTTTAACATTAAATGTTAGTGGACTAACAATTCATTGTGTAAATATAACACATTTTGTTTATCTGTTCATCAACTGATGGGCATTTGGGTTGTCTTCACCTTTTGGTTATTGTGAACACTGATACTATAAACATTCATGTAAAGGGTTTGGCTTGAGTACCCATTTTCAATTCTTTGGGGTGTATAACTAAGAGTGGAATTGTTGAGGCATGGAGGACATTCAAACTGATTTCCACAGTGGTATAGTCATTAACTCTTACACAAGAAAATGATTTTTAAAAGTAAGATAACACTTCTCCATACTCTGAAATCGGACTTCCCTGCTTGGTTTGGTTGACTGCCTAGGTCAAACCCCCAAAGAGGAGACATGGTAGACATGTAGTATACACATGGAGTCACTTTGAATTATTCTGCGTATATGGCATCTTCTCATGTTTTCTGTTGTTGTTATTGTAGTTGCTGCCGTTATTGTTGTTAAAAAGTTTGTAGATTGACCTAGAAACTGAACAAGTATAAAAGGCCAAGTAATGTCTTCAAGTAAAGCAACAACAGCAGCCTAGGCCATGAGACATCACAAGTAGTGACACAGAAATTGAAGGCCAAACATGAGAAAAATAGTGAAATCATAATGGCCTTGAGCTTGTAAAAATAAAGAGTAGGTTGTGAGGCAGAACGCAAACCAGGCTAGGATGTGTATATTAAGACAAAGGTTATAAAGACTAGAGTTCATTCTAAGACAGCTTCCCCAAATCCCTGTCCCCTGTTTTACATGCTTCATAAAATTCTCTCCTGGAGTGCAGGCAGATTATGGTGAGATATCGATTTTTTAATCAAGTTACATTAAATGGCACAGGTGAAAGAATCGTATAGATATAACTAAGGGCCTTAATAGCTGGCTTTGAGTTCATTCAAAGGGAAATTTTTCTGGGTGGGCCTGACCCAATTCAGTGAGCCCATAGGCTGTCATCGAAAAAATAAGCTGCCATGTTGTGGAGAGGCCCATGGCAGGAGCCCTCTGGGCTGTGGAAAGCAGCCTCTCTAGGAGCTAAGAGTAATCCTTGGTCAACAATTTGCAAGAAAATGGGAACCTCAGTCAGATACAAGATGAACTCTGCCCAGCACCTGAGAAAGGCTGGAAGTGGATTTCCCAAGTTGAATTTCCAGATGAAGATAGAGTCGGCTGAGATTGTGATTTTAGCCATAAGAGACACTAAGCAGAAAACCCAAATTCTTGACTCATGGGAACTGTGAAATCATAAATTATTGTTGTAAGTTGCTAAGTGTGTGGCAATTTGTTATGCAGCATTAGAAGGCAAATACAGTGTGTGTGTGTGTGTGTGTGTGTGTGTGTGTGTGTGTGTGTGTACACGAGTGCATGCACTGCATGCCTTAGGAGGACTTAGTGGTTTTGAAACACTGGGCAGGACCTAACACAGACTCTTGCTATAGTTCTATATGTCTTTTGTGCACTTATCCTTGTTTTATGTTTCATGTCTAAATAGCTCTTTTCCTACCTATGTTATATACACATCTTCTATAATTAAATTTTAAAATATTTTTGTTCTAATCTTGATGATGATGCAAAGATCTACACAAAGGATTTGACTGCTAATTTGTTTCATCCTCAAAAATGGAGTTATAAACCCCCAAGCCTTGCTAATGTGTTTCTGCTTTGAATCCCAAGTTGCACTTATGAACAGAATAGGAAGTAGAAGAAATTAGAGACTGGCTACAGTGAGATTTAAAGTTCCCAGGGGAGTGGTAAACCTGATGGAAAACCTGCAGTTAGTGTGCATAATCACACACACCATTTCAATGTGGATGTTATTGTTTGGTTAACCCAGGATTAGAGAGAGGCCTCAAGCAATTCCATTTCCTTGATTTCAGATACAGAGTGATCTGTGTCTGTATAATCACCTTGCAGTTTGAATAAAAATACTCACTGTGCAGGGCCTGTATGGCTCAGTGGTTGAGCATCAATTGTTGAACCAAGAGATCCCTGGTTTGA
Organism: Myotis davidii; assembly: GCF_000327345.1. NCBI lineage: Eukaryota > Metazoa > Chordata > Mammalia > Chiroptera > Vespertilionidae > Myotis > Myotis davidii. The sequence continues at coordinate 27,093 of NW_006286485.1, read as the reverse complement.
TTCCCAGTCAGTGCACGTGCTTCGGTTGTGGGCTCAATGCCCTGTAGGGGCCATGCAGGAGGCAACCCATCAATGTCTCTCTCTCTCTCATTAATGTTTCTATCTCTCTATCTCTCCCCCTTCCTCTCTCTCTCTAAAGTCAATAAAAACATTTTTTAAAAAACATACACATTGAAAGATAGACTCAGGACCCACTGTTTCACTGCAGTGCCAGCACCAAAGCTCCCAATTTCATCCAAAGACAGATGAACAACAAATGTCCTGTTAGTGGTACAAAGCTCAAACTGAATGGGATTGATCAGCATTTACATCTAATTTCTCTTCTGTAAGAGGCTCTGGCTGTTAGCTCTGGCCAACAAGAGAAGGGTAACTAGATGCTTGAATGTCAGAAGGCAGAGTTCCTAGGTTAAAAAAATTTAAAGACTATTATTATCATGAATTTATATGTGCCATTTAAAGCATAAACATTTCAAGTTGAATATCTGTAGATTTTAATAATACATTAATCTAGCCAATTCCTTCCCCTCCAAATAAAACTAGAATGTGTCAACTAAATGTTTAGCAATAGGCATTTCTGAGCTTATAACCCAGAGAGTAAAGCCAATATTGAAATTCTTAAATAAAATTAGTAAAAATGTATTTGTGAAGTAGAACATTTTATTTTTATATTCCCATGAAATGCCTTTCCTCCTGGTCATGGAACATCTTACTCATGAAAGTGCTGGCAAAGCCTCCAGCTTTTCCTCTTCATCTTCCCCCATCAAGTCCACATTATCATTTTAAAAGGCACAATGAGATTTCCCCAAGTAATCGCCAAGACAGGGTGAAATTACTTCTCCATATTTAAGAACTCCAGCAAAGAACTGGTAGGAGATTACTGTCTCAAATAGTGCCTTATTCAGATGGAACTACAATCACCCCTACAGTTAGAGCATTAACTCTTTGTTGCCATATTTCAAGAGGTCTTCAGTTATCTAACAGTTGCCATGAAATTCTAAAAGAAAAGTTAATTTAAATTTGCTCTCATAAAAAAAAAGACTAAAATGTACTCTGATATCCTTAGGAGTTGGAATGGGAGAAGAATTCTAAAATTAAAAATAGAACAATATGACATCAGAATCACAAAAGGTTTGACTGTTCTAGATTAGGGCAGTGACAACAAACTTGGCTGGTCATAAAATAAATTAAAAACTTCTCAGAAAGAGGTTTAAAATGCATATTCCTAGGTCCATATGAGGAGACAAAGGGAAACTAGGTAGTCAGGAATCGGGACCATGTGGGGAAGGGGCGGTAAGGAAGTAAAACCAGGGAACCCAATTGGTGAAAGTTACTAAGGCAACCCAACAAGGCAGGGAAAGAAGGGCCTGCATAGGAGACATAAACTTTAAATAGTATGGATGTTGCTAAGACAGGCAGCTTGCAGATAACCAATCACAAGGCAAGCATGTATACAAAAAAGAGCGTTTCTCTCTTGTTCTCTCTTTCCCCAGTGCACTGGGTGCTCCTATGGCAGGAGATGTGTTCCCCTGCACCCACGTGGCTTATGGCCATGTGGGACTCTACACAGGGACTAATAGACTTTAACACCTGACTGCAAAGTGGAAAGGAAGCTCTGGACACTGCCTGCTCCTGGAACCCCAGCGGCACCTTTTCCAGGACTGACTTCTCTCAGTAAACTTTGCTTCCTTTAACCATTTTTTGTCTGCAAATCCACCACATTTTGGTTTCACACACATACTTCCTATATCAGAATATTTGAGGTAGAACTTGAGAATTATCATTTATAAAGCAATTTCTAAGTATTTCTGATGCAGTTAGTCAGTACAACAAAGTTTAAGAACCACAGAAATTAGAAGATATATTAATATATTCTATTACATTGATAGAGGTTTACTTCTGGTATAATGATCGAAGATAAGCTACTGTAACTTAAAATAAAATAAAAAAGAAAGGCTTTTGGTCTAAATTCTTGCATTTAATTTTTCAGTCTCCCAAATTCCCAGTGGAAAAACCAAAGCAATTCAACAATTGTGAAAAACTTGTATGGGCTCTGAAATTCAGGGAAGGAGACTCAAGGAAAAATCAAGAAATTTCACCAGAATATATTACAAGCAGATTAAATTGGGAGAATTCTTGGACATCTAAAATTCACAAATTAACCCAAGTACAGAATAGGGCCTGGAGTAAAAATGGGCATTAGAACAATGGTAGGAGGTTTGGGGAGGGCATTGCAAAACTAGAGTTGAAAGACTGAGTCTACACTGCATAATTTGCTCCCCGTTTACCTTAAAGTGTAGAGCAAACCAAGTAAAATAGGGGCTATGCTACAGCTGGCTTCTGAATAGACATATTGTGCCAGTTAGAGAACAGAATTATTATCCCAGCAAACAAAGAGGGAATAAACTCTTGGCATAAGGGAAAAACTCCCTGATGTGGCTGCCTATGGCTTTAATTCAAACCCTACTCTTTTTTTATGAGAATATAGTGGTTTTATTTTTAAATTTATCTTTATTGTGAAAAATATTACAGATGTCCCCTTTGTTTTTGTTTTATATTCTCATTGATCCCCTCCACCCTGTACCCACCCCTCCCAGGCCTTCACCACTCTATTGTCTGTGTCTATGGTTATGCATATCTACACTAATAAAAGGCAAACATGCAAATTGACTGTACCTTCGCTATGCCTTAAGCCACACCCACTGGTCAATCAGAGCGACTATATGCAAATTAACCCAACCAAGATGGCGGCCAACAGCCACGGAGCTGGAGCAAGCAGAAGGCTTGGTTGCCCCAATGATGGAGGAAGCCAACCTTCCCACCTGCTGCGGCTGCTCTGAGCTCCACTCAAAACAACAAAGTTTCAATTATAGAAGGTAAATAAATCCCGGATACCTGCTTTCAGCAGGCCGTGGCCACAGAGCTGGAGTGAGCAGGAGGCTTGGTTGCCCCTGGCGATCGAGGAAGCCAAACTTCCCTTCAGCCTGCCCTGGCCAGCTCTGAGCTCCTCTCAAGGCTTCAAAGTTTCAATTATAGAAGTTAAATAAATCCCAAAATAAAAGAAAAAAGGAGAGGCTGGGAGCTTCTGTCATTGAGGGGCCTTGGCCAGCCTGAAAATGGCCCTCAGCCCCTCACCCAGAGTAGCCAGGCACCCCAATGGGGACCTCCCACCCTGAAGGGGGTGTAGCCAGCCTGAAAACAGCCATCAGCCCCTCACCCAGGCTGGCCAAACACCCCAGTGGGTACCCTCACCCTAAAGGGGGTGTGACCAGCCTGCAAACAGCCATCAACCCCTCACTCATACTGGCCAGGCACCCCAGAAGGACCTCCCGCATACACCCTCCACATCCTCATACTGTCTCCATGGAACCCTAGAACAAAGGTCAAAAGTCCGCAGCACTGAAGGACACTGAGGAGTGAGGGGGAGTGGGCGGGACAGCACAGCGAGGCTGAGGACAGAGAAAGGAGCCCGTGAAGCTGGAAATGAGAGATGGCAAGAGGCAACCTGAAGCGCCCTGGCCCTGTAGAGTTTTCCAGTCTTCTTCCAGCTGTGCACACAAGGCAATAACCAGAAAAGGCACAAATTTGTGGGCACTGGACCTCTAGTCTATATATATAAAAGCCTAAGCGACCTTTACAACTGAATGGCTGGAACGACTGGTAAACCAGTCACTATGACACACACTAACCACCAGAGGGCAGACACTCAATGCAGGAGCTGCCCCCAGTGGTCAGTACGCTCCCACAGCCAACCTCCCACAGCCCTTCCCCCCAGCCAACCTCCCGCAGTCCCTCCCCGCTGCCAGCCAGCCGCCTATAGGCCTGGATTGCTGGCCAGGCTGAGGGACCCCACCCATGCACGAATTTGTGCATCAGACTTCTAGTGTGCATATAAATTCTCAGGTTAATCTCTCCCCACCACCCCACACACCTGCCTTTTCTCTGAAATTCATCAGTCTGTTCCATGATTCTGTCTCTGTATCTATTTTGTTTATCAGTTTATTTTGTTCACTAGATTCCACATATGAGTGAGAGTATGTGATACTTATCTTTCTCTGACTGGCTTATTTCGCTCAGCATAATACTTTCCAGGTCCACTCTTTAGAAGTAATTGCCCTATAATTTGGCAAGTAGAGCTAATCTTAACCTCTTTTTTTTCTCATCTTTCTTTCTTTTCTTCCCTCCTTTCCTTTCTTCTTTCCTGCCAGTAGCACTCCCACCCCCAGCTATTGAAAGGAGGTTTTAGCCCTGACTGGTTTGGCTCAGTAGATAGAGCGTCGGCCTGTGGACTGAAGGGTCCCAGGTTCGATTCCAGTCAAGGGCATGTACCTTGGTTGGGGGTACACCCCCAGTAGGGGGTGTGCAGGAGGCAGCTGATCACTGTTTCTCTGTCAGTGATATTTCTAACTCTCTATACCTCTCCCTTCCTCTCTGTAAAAAACTCAATAAAAATAAAAAAATAAAAAGAAAGTAGTCTTTAGGGGTAAAATAGAAAAGTTTAGGGAGTTTTAGAAATAAAGAGGGTCCATGGGGAAGAACTGCAAAAATGGGGGGCTGTGAGCTGCCAAAAAGCATAAATTCACAGAGAGAGAAAAGAAATGCCACAGGATAAGGAGAGAGGAAAACACCATTCACAGAAGATAATGGGAAAGCCACAGAATAAGGGGAGAGGAAGACACCCATTCAGAGAAGACAGGGGAAAGCCACATGGAGTAGAGAAACAAAAGGGAGGAAAAGGAAAACCGATTTTCACAGGGGATAGAGAATTCTACCACAGAAGGGAAGAGAAAAAGGGGGCCACACGTGGGGTTTGAGCTTTGAAGCTGGTATAGAGACCAATCAGAGGGAAATATCAGGACACAAAAAAACTGCAGCCTTTATAAATCTTAGGAAAAAGGGACTTAGTGGGTCACTCCCTTGGAATCCCCTCCCTACGTGGGAGTCTGTGCTTATTTTTCAATAAATTTCCACCTTTCCATATACCACCTTTTTTCTGTGGCTTCATTCCTTGAATTCATCTGGATAAGAACCCGGGAAAATACATTTTTGCATCTTGCCCAGAGGAAAACCCACTCGTTTTGGTTTGGTTCCTCATTTCACTATGATATTCAAAATATTCCCATACAACACTAAATGTTCCAGGGAAAGCAAAATCATCCCCAGCTGAGAAGTACTGCAATAGATAGTAAGTAGTGTTAAAATGTATAACTCTATACTCATAACATTGAACATTTGAATGAAAACACCATTTTTAAGGAAATATGCATTATCAAAAATTGCTTTAAAATGTGAGTTAATAAACAAAAAGACAAAGACATTGAAGAAATACTTATTACAGTTCCATTATTCAAGAAAGACAAAGTCTATACTTCCTTGTTTTGTTGAATTTATTGGGGTTATATCACTTGGTAAAATTATGTAGGTTTCAAGTGTACAATTCTACAATACATCATTTGCACATTGCATTGTGGGTTTACCATCTAAAGTCCAGTCTCTTTTCATCACCATTAACCCCCCATTTATCCTCTTCCACTTGCCAGATTCTGCACTTTCAATGCATTACATTGACTTGTCTGTCTATTCATGCCATTGTACCACACTCTTGTAATTGTAACCAACTATTCCTTTCAAACTTCTGAAGACTAGACCACATATCTCCTATTTAGAATATTATAGATAGTAGAACACACTAGAAATATAACAAAAGTTACATATAAATAACAAGATTAGAAAATTTAATTGGATAGTAGATGAATACTTGAAATAATATATTAATAATAAAAATTAGATTTTATAAAAGGCAATATGTTTGAAATATTATTTTAATATGTGATCAATAGGAACGTGAGATATTTGCATCCTTAATTTCAGGATGAGCCTTTGAAATCCAGCATATATGTTACACTTACTATCTACTAGACAGCATAGTTAAAGAACATATTTCTCAGATTTATTTTTCTGAAAATACATATTAGAAACATAAGTTTTAATAAAAGGTATAATCTGATTTAAGAATTTAGATACAAAGACTCCAAACAAAATATTAGCAAAACACTGACGATTACCTTAACTGACCAAGTATTAATATTATTTATTCTATACTATGTAAAAGAAGAAAAATCATATGACCATCTCAATATCAGAAATGTATTTAGTTAATAAAATTTAGTTTATATTTTTTATTAAAAAAAATCTTAGCTCTGAGATAGCTTGTTAACATGTTACAGAGTACAGTTTAAAATCAAAAGCTGATCCTGGCTGATGTGACTCAGTTGCTGGAGCATAATCCCATGCATGGAGATATTGCCAGTTGATTCCTCGACAGGGCACATGCCCAGGTTGTGGGCTCCATTACCAGAAGAGGGTGTGCAGGAGGCAGATGATTGATGATAGATCTCTCTCTCTCTCTCTCTCTCTCTCTCTCTCTCTCTCTCCTCTCCATTCCTCACTCTGAAATTAATAAGAACATATTTTGAAAAAATCAAAAGCTGATATCAAAGGGAAAAGTAAAATACAAGTGTCATTTTCTTTTTTTAATTTATTTTATTGAATCCTCACTGGAATACATGCTTAGAGAGAGGAAGCAGGAAAGAGGGAGAGAGGAAAGAAGGGATGGAGGAGAGAGAGAGAGAGAGAGAGAGAGAGAGAGAGAGAGAGAGAGAGAGGAAACATTACTGACAACTTTTTGGTTCACAGGATGGTGCTCAACCAACTGAGCCACTTGGCCGGGCACGAGTGTTATTTTCAGTAAAGTCAAGACTGAGCTAAGAATAGAAATATCTTAATGTTTAAAAGAATTGCTATATTCTAAATGTCAATTCTCATTAAATTAATTTGTAGATATTTTCTAAGTGTAATAAGTGTCAAAATTATTAAAAAATAAATGAGAGGAATAAAGGTCATTAAGCCTGACACCTTTTCTTTCTCCTATGAAGCACCCTATCTAAGCTCCCCCTCTGCTCTTCTCCCACATTAGTTTATAAGGTGTATTCAGGCAAGGATGCAGACTGGGTCTTATTTCCCTTCTTTCCTTTTTAAGATTCCAATGTATTTCTGGTATAAAATCTTAGTGATGAGATCAACAGGTGGATATGAGGAGAGCTTACTAATACCGTACAAGCCCAAACATTACTCAACCTACACAGTTCAAAGGGAAGATGTTCATACCATTCCTCAAGACCACAGTTCAGCCCTAGCCAATTTGGCTCAGTGGATAGAACGTCAGCCTGCGGACTGAGGGGTCCCAGGTTTGATTCTGCTCAAGGGTATGTACCTTGGTTGGGGGCACATCCTCAGTAGGGTGTGTGCAAGGAGGCAGCTGATCGATGTTTCTCTCTCATCGATGTTTCTAGCTCTCTATCCTTCTCCCTTCCTCTCTATAAAAAAATCGATAAAATATATATTTTTTAAAAAGACCACAGTTCATTCCAGTGATCTACAGGTTTTTACTGACATTGTGGTTTTGGGGTAGAGAAAGCCACTGTTGTTCAGGGAAATACACACATTGACTCACCACATACTTCTCTTCCAAATTGCAGACTGCTGCATCCATGAAAACCCTCTCACGGCTATTACACTGAAAATTCCCTAATCTCCTGGACTGATGGTCAGGGCCCAGCACTGAAGGAGCTCAGAACCTGTCATCCTCAATATCCTGCTCTGGCAGATTGACTATTTTGAGTTAAAGGCACTCGAAAAGCACCAAATACAAGAAAAACTCTCTGAACTTCCTTCTTTTTCTCAAAAGCATAAGGTAAAATTCCTATATAAAAGGTACCCTCTGTGCACCAGAAGGAAAGTAACATTCTTAGTATCTGAACATTATTATCTTTGTTTACCCTCCCCTCATAGTTTGGTCACTTTCCCACAAATGTTTCTCTTTGTTCATCCTAATATAACAGCAAGTAGATTTCACCATTTCTTTTATTCATTATGAAGACTCCCATGTCACATAAAACTTGTATTAAATAAATATGTATGCTTTTCTGTTGTTGGTCTTTTATTTGTGGATTTAATTCACAGACCCCACGAAAAAGAATCCTAAGAAGATAAAAATAAAAGTTTGCCTTTCTTACACCACTATGCTAGTCTAAAGTATATCTGCCCCTCACACATGGATCTGATAAGTTCCTTAAATACTACCAGAGAGTGCCAGAAGCCAATTCCAGCATGTCAGCAAGGGCTGAATCATCTGGAGTGGCAAGGGCATTTCCCCAAACCTGAAAAGGGATGATTGTTTGCTGCCAGACAGCTCAGGGCATCTTAATCTACATGTTATTGCCTCCTACTGGCCAAACACTTGAACAGCCAAAGGCAGTTTCTCCAAAACCTGATAATCTGACAATGGAATGTATATACCAGTGGTTCTCAACCTTCCTAATGCCGCGACCCTTTAATACAGTTCCTCATGTTGTGGTGACCCCCAACCATAAAATTATTTTCGTTGCTACTTCATAACTATAGTTTTGCTACTGTTATGAATCGTAATGTAAATATCTGATATGCAGGATGTATTTTCATTGTCACAAATTGAACATAATTAAAGCATAGAGATTAATCACAAAAACAAGATGTAATTATATATGTGTTTTCTGATGGTCTTAGGTGACCCCTGTGAAAGGGTCATTCGACTCCCAAAGGGGTCGTGACCCACAGGTTGAGAACTGTTGGTGTATATGAAACCTGGTCCTTTGAAGTGTATATAACCACCTTGCCTTAGGACAATTTGGGTTAATAAATAGCATGGGGTCCTGCGATGAGGAGATCTTAGTTTCTTTGCTAGGCTCCTCTGATCCCCAAATGCCTTTCAAAATTATGCTTCATCTCTGGACTCTTTATTAAGTTATACACAGCCCTTCTCCAGATTGCTGAATCCTTGTAGATGCTGGAACAAGAACCCAGCAAGAAAGTACATTTTTATATTGAAACTGTTATCTATTAATTCCCAGTAAAATTTGAAGAATCAATTTTACTTGAAAATATTTAGCTCCCAAATATATACAAAAATAACAATCTCTAATAAAGCATATATTTGAAAAAAGAATAACCATTGTAATTATATGTCACAGATATAAAAATAGTTTCAATGTAGAAATAAAAAAGTAAAAATACTAGGAGCCGGTGTCTATTTGGGGGAGGTAATAGTGTGGCAAAAGTAGACATAAGCCTCAAATCTTTCACCCTTTGGATGCTTATAATCACCTTCTATTAACCTAACACTTCTAAATTTTCATCCCAAATAATTTTTATGAATCTTTATATATTCCTCTTAATAACTTTTCCTTTCATTATCAAATCTCTAAGATATAATAGAATCAAACTCAAGATTTTACCCAATCTTTCAATCAATTATTTCAATCAAATTTTGATGCTTTTATTTCCCTATCAGTTTTTTTTTTCCCTTACTCAGTATATGGCCTTGTTAGCTTTCAGCAAGTTTTATTTAGTCTTTCTTGTTTGTACTTTATTTTCATTCACTAAATTGGAAGCAGTTCTGATAAATAATTTAGAAGTTATTTTTTATTGTAAGAAATTATTAGCACATCACTTTTATCTTTATCACTACTGGCATCAAGAGCTAGAAAGCTTCTTTTGACTATTTCTGCCTCAACGCCCATGCCCCAACCCGCACCCCAAATTCTGTGTGTATTCAGGATCCACTGCTCTGCTCTAACCCTGCTCTGACTGTGCAGCTCAGCCCTTCAATGCTCTTCGAAGGGACATCTATAATCCTCCAATGAACTGCCTTGCCAGCTGCCCCCACCCCTATCAAATCCAAACCTCAGCCTGAATGACCTTTATAGAATACTGATTGACCATCCCATTCGCCTGCTGTCAGGGATGGGAAGAGATCATAATTTGGTGCTCAGATTATAAAATGAGGCTCAAAGAAATGACCAAACCATGCCCCTTTTTATAATTTTAGACAAAGAAACCATAAGCTTGTGAGAAATTGTCAGGACAAAAAAATCAGTCAATGCTCATTAGAAAAGTATCTAATTATGGTTTGGGTATTCATTGATGAGGAATTTAAACAAAGGAGTCAATTAGAAAAGACGCAACAAAATTTGATTATACAGACATTGGCTCTGAATCCTTTAACTCTGTTGATAAGGGCTGTCTTCCCTGTGCAAGGAGGACATCTTTCTATGGGAGATTTATTTCCTGCATTCAGGTAGACAAGGGAGGTCAAGGTGCCCTTCTGGCACCAGTTGCTTGTCAAGAAATTTTAATTCCAAAGTTTGCCATTGTGGGTATTTGGGGATGTCCCGTGTTGAGCCCTGACACTACCTTTATAAGAGAAAGTGTAACTGAGCAGAAACTTTATTTCTCTACTCTGACCCTTTCTCCTTTCCTTTTGGTTCAAACTGGCCTTGTGCAGCTTAAGAGTAGGCTGGCTCACCTGCCTCTCCCTCCAGTGAACCTCCACTCCCTTCATGATAAGCCCTCGGGACAGTGAGACCCTAGTCAGCATTAAACAATTTTAGAAACAAAACCTGGGGTCTGTTGACCACAGAGAAAGATAACATCTAGGTTTCAGTGGTGTTTCAGCTCCAGACCTAGGAAAGTGGAATGACGCCATGGACTGCACCCTTGTGAAAGCAGACAGAGCAACATGAGGCTGACATCAGGACCAGATACAATGATCCCTACCCTAGCACTGACCAATCAATACAGACCACAGCCCTTAGTCACCATGATTAATGATTTTCCCTCTGTATAACCCATCCCCTAGAAGCCATAGGGAGCCAGGTCTTTGAGCATGAGCCCACCTGTAAGCCCAGGCATAACACAATTTCCTTCCCTTTGCTTCCTTTTTTAAAAAATATTTTTATTGATTTCAAAGATGAAGGGAAAGGGAGGGAAAGATAGAAATATCAATGATGAGGGAGAATCACTGATCTGCTGCCTCCTGCACACCCTACACTGGGGATCAAGCCCAAAACCCACGCATGTGCGCTGACCAGGAATCGAACTGAGACTTCCTGATTTGCAGGTCGATGCTCAACGACTGTGCCACACCCACTGGGCAGTACACCTTCACTTTCTTGTCCCAAACTCTTGTTGGTGTTTGGGCTTTGACGAGTGCAGGGGAATGAACACTCAATAACAAAAGTTATAGTTCTTGAGACTGACTTCAAGACCTGTGCCTCCAATCTGACTTTCCATCCTCACTCAAGTGAAGAAAAAATGGAGAAATGAGAAACTGTAAGGGAAGAAACAGTTTTCCTTGACACTCATGTGATGTGACTGGATCTGAAAATTAAGCTGACAAAGATTAACAGAATAAAAGCATACAAATATATGTAATATAAGTTTTATGTGACATGCGAGACTTCATAAGGAAAAGAAAATCCCCAAAAAACAGACCTGAGGATTTTATGCTAAGTTTGCTGAGGAGTGCAGGCATGAGGAGTGTGACAGGTTAAGGAATGTGAGGTAAGTGTAGCAAATTGGGAAATTTAGCAAGTCCTGTTTGTCGGGATTCTTCTTGGCATCCCTTTGTCTCTGGAGAGTAGGATTTTCATTCCGCTCAGCACAGGGAGGGCACCTCTCATATGAGAGTTTTCCAGCCTGTTTCAGGGGAGAGGGATAAGGATGTGGGGGAGGTGAAAATGACATCCCTGTTTCAGCCATTTTCTCGAACGCCTTCAGTTTAAAATATTCAATATGTCAAGGTGCCATTTTGGGGTAGTGGGTCTTAAACTCCATAAGAACCATTCTATTCAAAATTCTAAATAGCTTATCCATCTAAACTTTGATTTGAGGGAGAAGCATATAATCAAATTTCCACCCACGAAAAGAGTTAAATTCTTTCTCTTCCAAGAGGCTTCTGTTTATTACATTGCAGTAAATGTTTGTATATGGAATTGCTCTTAACAGGAGGAAACCTGCTTCTTCACAAACACTGGTTTATAGTTTCTGTTTCTATTTCATTTTTGTGACTGTAAATCAGCTCTGTGAATCACTGTGGATGGTCAATAAACACGAGCTGAATTGTGAGCTCCCTGAGTACAACTGTCTCTTATTCAGTGATATTTCCCAAGAACCTCATAAATACTAAATGGGCAAGATTACCCATATTTAATTGAGAATATATTGTTGTTAATTCTCTTAAGACCAATGGAGCATAAACTCTCTCAATGTCCATTCAGATGGCAAATTGTGGAAAGAACACATCTTCAAATTGCTAATTTGATTTTGATTTGATTTTAGTAAATGCATGGACAAAGCCTAAGAAAACACTCTCTCCTCTGAGTGCTATTTGCCTCAGACCAATACTATGCAGGAAATACAATCATAGGACAAATGAATATTATATTGCCTTTGAACACAGCACAAAAAGAAATAGATATAATAATACAACTTTTGTCAAATACAAAACAACTACTCTCAGTTAAAATGCTTTGCTTTTAGAAGGCTGTTAGGTGCCTCCCATAGTTGTTTCTATCATATACTAGCAATGGCTAAGACTGAGATGTTCTAAAGTGAGAATGAATGTTTAGGAAGCACAGACCTAGATGCCCTTATGATTTGTTAATTTATTAAAAATTTTCTGGAAAAACAAAGTGAGGACTCTGACATGCTCATGTTTTGTGGTTTTTTTGACAAATTGACTCAGAGCCTCCCTCACTTTTTGCTTTCTTACCCTATACCATGATTTAACCTCAGGTTTAGTTTAAATGATTAATTGCTGTATGGGAGCACAGGAGACTTGGTTGGAAAGTTTATAAGGAGGACATTCCAAAAAGGCTGAAGGTGGCTGCCCCTAATTGTTCCTTGATCTTTCCAAATAAGTCTGCATACATGCAGACCCTCGGGTGTTTACCAGAATCTTTATGCTTAGTCTTTAGGTGTCCTTGCTTAAAGGACATATGTGTCCTCCCAAGATTACTTACCCTACTGATTATATCTAAAAGTTAAACCTTATCTCAAACTGCTGTTACAATAAAGGCCTGAAAAGGCAGGTGATGGAGGCTGTCTGGTTCCTTTATCCAGACAGTCCCTTAGCCCTCTGTTTCACAGCAATCGTGTGTCACAGTAAATATTCATCCATCACTCAGGGTCTGCTGGTCAGCCCCGGAAAATTGCCTTAGAAGGCTTGTAAACAAGTTTTAATGTTTATTAAACATCAAATATAAGTGAATCGCTCTCCTGGATGCTTTACATATTCTATCCAATTTATCCCTTAAACAACCCTTCTGTGGCTTTTGTTTTTATTATTATTTGAACTCAAGGAAACTAAGAGTTGATTTGAGATCAAGTAACTGCACCTCCCTGCACCCAATTCCTAGTCAAACAAATCAGAAGTCATGTGTTGGAAGTCCCATCAGAGTTTATACCAGACCTTACCTCCATGTTGATCCAACCCATGGTACCTTCAAATGGCATCCTTTTATAAAACATGATCAAGCTGGTGATTTTCTTCACCTAACTCCATCCCCAAGAAGAATTCCAAGGTATGAGAGCAATTTGCCTTATTCCTTCAATCTCCCAGTTGAACCAACCTCAAAATAAGTCCAACCAAGAACAATTTGGTTTAGTCAAAAGCTCTCTGCCAGCTGAGGAATTATATGACCTGAGTTCCATCCACCCCTGACTCTAATTGGCTGCGTAATCTACACCCAATGATTCAACTTCTCTTAGCCTCATATCCCTCATCTTTAAATGAGAAAGTTAATCATCCAATGTAATAGGATATTTCAGTTTGATTTACAATGGAATTCCTAAGATTGTAGGTGTATTTTGTAACTTTATAAAATTAGCATTTAATCAGCAAATTGCAAAGTAAAGGCATTGCCTACAATCATAAAAAAAAAAAGTATAGTCTCTCAAGTGAAATATAATTTCATTTGGATTATGATTCCCAAAATATCCACTTTTAAAAGAATACAATTATTTAAAAAGAAAAACTCATTAACATGTTTGTTTGTTTTTTTTTCAGCTGGCATTTAAAATGTTCTGCTTCTATGCTGTAATGCCTCTAACTGAAGCCTACCAAAAGAGAGTGGATTCCTTAAGATGTTCCAAGCACAGCAGCACTTTAGCTATCAGAAAATAATAAATCGGGAATGACAGATAGTGCTGACTATGGTGAGTTCATGGTGAGAATGGTAAGGGCTTAGCAGCTTCCCATTAAACTAATGAGAATCCCGGCCTTTTGGGACAGCAGGAGTGAGCAATATATGAAGACAGCTAAACACCATTCCACCACCCTGGGAATGAAAGGCAAAATTGGAAGAACTCCCAATTCAGTTAAGTGTTTGGCTTTCCATGAAATTTACCCCCAAATCGGGCTGTTACTCCATTATTCCCTCAGTTTGGTTCTTATGATCAGAAGCAACTAAAACAACCTTTTAAAGGTATTTTGTGTTGTTTACACCTTATTTCCTGAGTAAATAAGAAATAAAAATACAAGAAATTCCTTCAAATTTCTAAAACTGTCTAATAAAGGTATCTTTTTAAATTGAATTCATAAAGTGGGAATTTTAAAAATGGTTTTCTTGCTTTCATCACCAGCAATTCTTTGGTCTAGTATATAAAGGAGGGTATAGCAATTAAAGATAAACCAACCAATCAACTAGACTCTCACTGTAAACTCCATCCTGAGGGTTAGGAACGGGGCAAGTTGTGCTACAGGCAACCTGTGCAGCCAGGAAGCACGCACTCCTCTCTCATGGCCTCATGCTCTTTATTGGTGCAATACTTGATTTGATCAGGTGAGGAATAAGTTTTCCCAGCACTTTACAACACACTGCTCTCTTTTAGAAAATAAAGAGAGACATGGTTAATGAGCAGGTAGCTGATATTATTGTTGAAAACAAATATTTCAGGATTTATCTTTTGAGGGCATAGATTTTTTTTTCTGTAAATAGGAAGAGTATTCTCTACTATCTATTTTGCTATTACTGAAAATACAAACGGTAATCCATGGGAACACCGTTTATGTATTGAAAGGAGGCACCCAGAATGCTCTTCACATTGTTGCTGCTGATATTCCTCACCATGATCAGTCAACATTAACCAACTCATCTTGACACAATTTGTGTGTTTTTTTCTGATTTACTTTAGTCCATCATTTACTTCTCCTAACTCCTGAGAAAAGATCCTTAGACATTATTTGAAATAGTTCATTCTTACAATCTTTTTAAACATACATCACGCAGTGACTGCATTTCCATTTAGTAGATTAATCCTCTATGTTTTAGTTTCTAATTCTTTAGACTGCCTTATCTTGTCTTCTCATTACCCAGAGATCGGAAGTTTAAAGAAAGGTGTTGAAGACTGAAATTAATTTATAGGTTCAGATAAAAATTTAAAATTATGAAAACCTATAACATTTACATTCAGATATACAAAATGGTTTGTTAAATCTGTTTGCTCAATAGACTTCTCAAAGAACTCAAGCCCAAGGAAATAATAAAACGAAATTTTAACATGCAAAGTGCCTTTGTAGTTTTTTATAAAATTCTAAAAGAAAGGAAATAGCAATCTTAATACCTACTACTTGCCAAGTATTTCACATGTATTAGCTTATTTTATCTCATATTAGCCCTAAGAGTTTCCACTGTAAATTGTAATTTAAATAAAGAAACTGAGCCTAAGCAATGCAAAGTAATGAATATCTGGCCTTACAGCTGGTCAACAACAGAATCGGCCTTTCCACTTTGGTCTTTTATGGTTCTAAAACTAATGTTCTTTTTTCACTGTGTATCACTGCTTCTCTTGCAAAAAGCTGTTAGGTAATCCCCTTTTTGTTGTTCTTTTCACTTTTCTTTGTCTCTCCCTGTTTAAGCTCAAGGTGAAGGTTTTCATTTCAGCTCTTTCCCACCTGTCAAGATTCTGAAACTAATAACAAACTGTCATTTTATTATTAAATTTAGCATTAATTTAGAACTATGTGGCATTAGCCCTTGCAAACATCTTCCTATTTAATACATGATAGGGTTAGGTACTATAATAAGTATTTACAGATTTGAAAACAGTGGTTTTTCTGAAGAAAAAAATTCAATTCTGCAGGGAGAGGTCAATGGGGGGGAAAGGAGACATATATAATACTTTCAACAATAATTTAAATTAAAAAAATCAATTCTGTATGTGTCTTTTAGGTACTATGAAGAAATCTAAGACTAAGGAAGGAAATATAAGGTAACACTTATTTTATTTCAAGTAGGGGGGGGTGTAATTATATTCAATTAACATTTTAATTGGTTGTCTACCTTTACCCTAAAAATGTCCCTCTAACATTTTGCTCTTCACAAAACTATTTTTCTATACCTAATAGAAACAAAAGAGAACCATAAAACCAAATGCCACTGATATGATACACTACTGCCATCCAGTGGCCAGCAAGGGGAACAAATTGCAAATGATTCATGGCTGCAAATGACCATTAGTGCATTTATTTAAATATGAAATAAAATGTTGAGATTGAAGGAAAATGTTTGAGTAGTAAAGTTCAATTTTATTACTTATCCTGGATATGAGCCTTCTCAAAGTAAATAAACTGGCTCTGTGTGTTATGATGTAACTAGAGGCCCGATGCACGAAATTCATGCAAAAGTAGGCCTTCTTTCACCCAGCTGCCAGCACTGGCTTCCCTCTGGCACCTGGGACCGGACTTCCCTCTGGCTGCCAGCAGGCACCTGGAACCCAGGCTTCCCTTGCAGCCCTGGCTTCATCCAGAAGGTTGTCCAGAAGGACCTCTGGTCTAATTAGCATATCATGCTTTTATTATTATAGATTTTAATGTTAGAGGCCTTTAAACAATTTTAAAACATAAATATAAGAAAAGGAACACATCGTGTGCAATCGCAAATTTTTCTTTAAATTTTGTAACCTTTTTGGTTCAACACATTTTTATTAGCAACTATGTTTAAAAAGCATTTTGAAATGGCCTGTGTGAATGCAGAGTGATAAATATACTGGTTTTTGGTCCTCGGGGAACAGCATCTTGTGTTTTTTCAGGATTAAAAATAATGAAATCAGAGGCATGTAGATTAATGTGCAGACTTTATTTTTATTACTTGTTAGATTTTTGTTTCTATGTTTGTTCATTTTTTTTTCCTTATTTGTTGGCTTATTTAAACCACTGATGCCAACGACATATGTTCATAACAAAGGGCAGAAGCTAGAGTGGTTGGATTCAAATATGTTTAGAATCATAAGTTGAAGAAGATCAAAATTACAACTATACCACAGAATAACCATCATTCAGAACTACCTGAAATCCAGCTGACTGGAAGTCCTAGAACTAGGGAATTAAAGAAGTCACATCAAGACTGTTAGGAGAAGTGGAGGCACAGAGCAGGCTGGTCTCACACCAAGGTGTGGTAGATAAAACTTGGGAGGGATATCTTGGCTCTAGAGGTCCATCCTGGGGGCAAGGGGTCCCAGCCCCAAACCGGCCTCCAGCACAGGATTCCAGTGGGAGGAAGAAAAGTCCCCATAACTTTTGGCTCTGAAAACCAGTGAGATTCGAGGAGGAAGAAGATGGAAACTGCTGAAATTCCAGGCAGTTCCTTTTATTTTTTTTAATTGTTTTATTGCTTAAAATATTACAAAGAGTATTACATATGTCTCCTTTTTTTCCCCGCCCTTGAAAATCCCCTGGCCTCCCCTACCCCCCAGTGTCTTATGTCCATTGGTTACGCTTATATGCATGCATACAAGTCCTTCGGTTGATCTCTTACCCACCCCCGCCACCCAACCCTCCCCGGCCTTCCCGCTGTAGTTTGACAGTTTGTTCGAGGCAGCTCTGCCTCTGTATCTATTTTTGTTCCTAAGTTTATAATGGTCTTTATTACC
>NW_006286485.1:2096-5305 GCF_000327345.1 Myotis davidii | reverse complement strand
AACTTTCTGTCTCTCTCTTGCAGTCTTTAAGATTCTCTCTTTGTCCTGAACATTTGCCATTGTAATTATGATGTGTCTTGTTCTGGGTCTTTTCAGTTCATCTTGTTTGTGACTGTGTTTGTGTGACTTTATTCTTTCCCACATCAGGGAAGTTTCCTGACATTATTTCTTCAAATAGATTTTCTAACCCTTGTTCCTCTTTCTGTTGTTCTGGCACCCCCCATGTGTTCTTCATATCAGATATATCATTCTTTATTTCTGTCTGGTTTTTGTTAATTTCCTCTATTTCCCTCGTCATGCTGTTTTAATTTTCACTAAGTTCCTTAAGCATCATTATAACCATTGTTAAGAACTCTGTGTCTGATAGGTTGCTTGCCTCCATCTCATTTAGTTCTTTTTCTGGAGATTCCATGTTTTTCCCTTATTCAGGGGTTATTTCTTTGCCTCCTCATTTTATCTGTCTCTTTGTATTTGCTTCTATGTATTAGATAGAACTGCTATGCCTCCTAATCTTTGTGGAATGGCCTTATGTAGACAGTGTCTTGAGGGGTCCAGTTGTGTATTCCCTTTGTTTACCTGAGCTGGACATTCTAGGAATGCCCCTTTGTGTGTGGTTTGGGCTCTCCTGTTGTAATTGGGACTTTATTGTTAATGTCTTGTGTGTGGGATAGATCTCCCCTCCAACTTGCAGCCAGTGAGGTTCAACCCCAATGTAATCATGCCAGCATCCAGTGGACGGGGACTCCTTAGCCCAGAAGTTGGGCCTGCCTTGAGTCTCACACCTTGACTGAGACTGTTCTGAGCTTTACTTCCTTCCCCCACAGAGCTGATCCCACAGGTGTCAGCTTCAGGCACCTGAGATCCTACTGGCTTTTGCCTCACTACACAGTCCGGAATGCAGTGGGGACCCAAACTGCTGTTTCTGTAAAATTAGATCATGAAAAGACGCAAAGCCTCCAGAGAACTGCCTCTTCTTGCAGACAGATTGGATTCAGTCTTGAGTAGCCCTCAGGCAATTGTCCACAGGTAGGGTGAGAGATTTTCCAACAGGGTGGGACAATTGCTTCTGCCTGAAGGCTAATTTTTATTCTCAGTCTATTAATGGGCCTCAGACACTCCATGGGGTGGGGCATAGGGTTTTCCAATAGGGTTGGTCAACTGTCTTCCCAAGGGGAAAACAGCAGGTTAACAAAGGTTTGCCTGATAAAGATGACCTTCTTAGTTCGAGGGAATGACTCAACACAGGAAAACTGGGTGTCTGTCTTCTGAGCTCTTGTTTATACAGTGCTAGTCTACTCTGCCCTCCCTCTGCCGAAGCCAAAGATAAATGACTGCACTCAAAATGTTGTGTGTTGTCCCTTTGTGAAGGTGCCTGCATTTCCAGTCACTCTCCCTGGCAGAGAACAACCCTGTTATTTTTCACAGCCAAATATTATGTGGACACCTTTCTCAGTCTGGTGCTCTCTGCTGGGGAGCCCATATTAGTGTTTAGACCCAAGAGTTCTCAGTGGCAATCCCCCACAGTTGAGATATCTGTCTGGAACTTCATCTGCTGTCTTTGGGAGCCTAGCCAGCCCTTTTATGCCGCCATCCTTCCTACCAGTCTTTATGTGGTGGTGTACACTTTCCATCTTTGGTTATCATGGTTCTCTCCAGTTAGTTCTCAATTGATTTTTCAGCGTGGTTCTTCTATATTTTAGTTGTAATTCCAGTTTGGTCCAGGGAGCAAGTCTGTGAGCTTCCACTTACTTTGCCCCCATTTTTAATCTCCTGGTTGGGCTTTCTTAGGCATTTGCAGCTGCCTGAGGGTTGCCTGGAAGCTGGCTGACCTAGGATGCCCAAGGCTGGAAAGACCCAACTCTGCTCCACTTCATCCCTCATCATCATCCAGCACTCTAAACTCTGTTTGTTCTAATTGCTTGGTAAGATTGCAAGGGAGCAAAGAAAGCCTTCTATAACCTGAGCTTGGAACTGGAATTTTGTCACTCCACTCCTGCCACATCCTGTTGGTCAAATAGTTTCAAGGCCAGCCTGAATTCTAAAGGTAGGTAGTGAGAGGAGTTGCAAAGTCAGATTGTGAGCAAATGAAAACGATTTTTGCAGTCTACCACATTGATTACCAAAATGAATTTTGCAAAATCCCTTTATCTGCTCATAGACATGCCTATTATTCATGAGGTCTACATTATCATATTTGTGAAATCATTGGGTTTCAAGTTTTATTTTATATGCATCAAAAGTCATAACTATTAAAAATCAAGGAAAGAAAAACACAACATACCAGTTAAAAATTTTTCAGTAAAACACATTGAATAAAATTAATATTCAGAAACTTGTATGGGCCTCAAAGAGTTATGAAAAATCTTTAACTTAATCAAAGTGATCTCTCTAACAAGTACTAGATCTCCCATTGTATATAAAGCACTCAAATAAATTTAGAGAAAGATACTAAAAACTTTAACCTTGTCTTAAGAAAGTTTATAATCCAGGCTGACAAACAAGATCATCTTGCCTGATACACTTGCTGACCCATGATGAGTAGAAACACTATGTGTGTCACAAAGGAAGTGATCAAGTGGAGAGTAGAAGACCTCATGAAGAGACTTGGCTTTGAGCTGGACCTTTAATGTGGGTAGAAGAAGAATAAACAACCTTGAGGTAGGGAGGCTTTTTAAGTCAGAAGAAAGCCTCAATTAGAGGCTCAAAGTCAATCAATAAATAATATTAATTTAGGCTCAGTAAAATGAAGTAACATTAAAACTAACAGTATCTGCATTACAGTATGTAAATTAGATTATGTAACACTTAGCTTTGCTCTTCAATATGGTGGTCATTGTGTACGACCGAATTTAAGAGAGACAAGGAAGGATATAAAAGAGTTGAGAAATGGGATAGACTCTACTTTAGTCAGGTGGGACTGCATATTTTGAACCAAAATTACTACTACAGATAAGGATAAAAAATGAATCTACACTAATAAAAGAGAAACATGGTAATTGGCGTACGACCGCTACCCTTCCCATTGGCTAATCCCCCTGTCACTCACAGAGTAGGGCCGAGATATGCAAATTAACTGGCAGCCAAGATGGCGGCCAGCAGCCAGGCAGCTGATGCGAAGAGGGAGGCTTGCTTGCTTCAGTGACGGAGAACTCCAACGTTCCCCGCCTGACTTGCCGGCCTCTCAGCTGCAACTCTCAGCAACTATGTTG
>NW_006286485.1:0-1477 GCF_000327345.1 Myotis davidii | reverse complement strand
GCCCTGCTCTGAGCCCGACCAGGGGCTGCACCTAGGGATTGGGCCTGCCCTCTGCCACCCAGGAGCAGACCTAAGCCAGCAGGTCGTTATCTCCTGAGGGGTCCCAGACTGCAAGAGGGCACAGGCTGGCCTAAGGGACCCCCACATCCCCCGAGTGCACAAATTTTTGTGTACCGGGCCTATAGTATAATATAAAAGCCATTGGCTAGATGGCATTTGAAAGCTCATAAAATGGGTGGAAAATTATCTGGTCAAGATCTACACAGGAGATAAAAGCTCAAAAACTTGACACTAGATCTGGGGGCAATTTCCCTTGAAAACATTAGCTACTAAGAGGCTTACTAGCACTTTTGACACCCTCCAGGAATAAAGACACCAAAGGTGGAATACTGGCTCACATTTTAGGATAAAGCCCTAATGAGGTCAAGTGAAAACTGGCCCATCTTCAGAGCATCTAAATCTTTAAAATTCAGTTATGGTGTCCCAGCGCCTCTAGCATTTTAGAAATCTTGCTTTTAATTCTATTTCATTTTCCTTTCAGCTGAGTGTTCCTACTACTGGATACAGAATCTTGATGAGAAAAGATATCTATGAAAGTACTAAGATAATATGAATTGACTCACCATGTTTGCTGCAAAGGGAATTTTACTTATCACAGTAAAATATTCAGAGCAAAGTGTTGCATTTTTATTCATTACAAAAACAAATGAAAAGAAAACCTTTTCATTGACTCCAAAATGGGTCATTCATATAGGTGATTTTTTTTATAACCTTCTTTATTTAACAATCTGTTTAGAGAAGTTGTTTATAAGATGTAGAACAAAAATAAGACTAAATATCACATGAATTATCAAGTCATATCAGAAGGAAAGAATCCAGTTTCTGAAGAAACCATACAGTTAGTCGTGTGCCATTAGTTTTGACAAAGTTTGATTTTTATGAGATAGGGATGTTTTCAGAAGTCTCAAGATAGAACTACCAGTAAGAATAAACTCTGCTAAGCAACAGAAGTGACTTGTACCACATGACAGTTAGTATGTAGGTTTATAATCTGTTACTCAAAATACCCTCGTATATCTTTATATTTAATTCATTTTTCTGATTCTCAAATATGTCAGAACAAAATGTTCTCAGTCTTTCATTTTTAGGGACACAATTCTCTTTTGTATAATTTTAATTGGCACTTGTCTACCCTGTTCTTTACGGGGTTTTTTATATATATATGAGCTGCTGTGTTACATAATCAAGTAAAACAGGAGCCACCAGATGCTGAGTTGCAGAGAAGAATGGACTAATGTATTCAAGTGTATTTGGTGGTGAATTTTCTATGCCTGACTCTTCAGTACCATATACTAAACAGGAATCTATAAATAAGATATTCAAATTCACTTCAAATATTTAATAAAATCAATTAAGAATGATGATCATTAAGAAACACTGCAGGCGGGAGCAAATGGAGTGAGCAGCTGAAACTAAT
>NW_006286484.1:58972-59318 GCF_000327345.1 Myotis davidii | reverse complement strand
CTCCTCTGCCTCCTCCACATCACCCCACATCCGCCTGTCTGCCTCCTCCACTTCACCCCACATCCGCCTGTCTGCCTCCTCCACATCACCCCACATCCACCTGTCTGCATCCTCCACATGACCCCACAGCCACTTCCTCTGCCTCCTCCACATAACCCCACAGCCACCTCCTCTGTGTCCTCCACATGACCCCACAGCCACCTCCTCTGCGTCCTCCACATCACCCCACATCCACCTGTCTGCGTCCTCCACATCACCCCACATCCACCTGTCTGCATCCTCCACATCACCCCACATCCCCACTTCCTTTGGGGTCACTGGTTCCTGTCTCAGGGAGTCCAGGTCT
>NW_006286484.1:52181-53592 GCF_000327345.1 Myotis davidii | reverse complement strand
TGGGGTGTCCTATGGGGACTGGAGAGCAGAGCAGGGACCCCATCTCCCTGTCCTCCTCCTGTTTATAGGGCAGTGGGAGTGGGCAGGGAGCATGTAACCCAGGGGGCTGGTGCCGTCATCACAGTGGCTAACCGATGGCACCTTGGGTTGCAAAGCACAGGTCAGTGCACTCCATGCCAACAGCACCTGCCAACCTCACGGGAAGTGGCCACTGGCCTCAGCCCTTGTTGCCAGGTTCCCAGCATCACCCATATTATCCAGAAGCTGGGCCCTGGCTCTCTGAGCCCCACAGGCCCAGGGAGCCCCAGCTTCATGCGTGTGGCCAGGAGAGAGGAGCAAGACACACAGCTCCCTTGTCAATGGCAAAGTCCTTGAGAATGAGGACCAGGCGTTACTCATCTTCTCCTCCCCAGGAGCAGACAAGGACTGGACACCCAGAAAACACTATGTGGGGATAGAGCCTCAGCGTGCAGACTGAAGGGTCCCAGGTTTGATTCCAGTCAAGGGCATATGACAGGGTTGGGGACTCCCAGTTGAGGGTGTGCAGGAGGCTGCTGATCAATGATTCTCTCTCATCATTCACATTTCTATCTCTCTCTCCCACTCCCTTCCTCTCTGAAATTAATAAAAATATATTAAAAGACAA
Source organism: Myotis davidii (assembly GCF_000327345.1). Classification (NCBI taxonomy): domain Eukaryota; kingdom Metazoa; phylum Chordata; class Mammalia; order Chiroptera; family Vespertilionidae; genus Myotis; species Myotis davidii. Next base: position 52,946 of record NW_006286484.1, on the reverse strand, counting down.
ATAAACAACAACAAAAGAACTCAGGGGTCGGAGCTCTGGTTATTCATCCCACCGAACCAGAAGAAGGACAGGAATATAATCCTACTATGTGTCTAGGAGCTAGGGGTGGGGGAGGTGGAGAGGGGGAAACAAGAAAAATATGACCAACAGCCATAGTGACTACCACAATGATTTTGAGAACCACCGCCCAGCCCAGAGCGATGGGGCAGGCAACAGGAGGGGGCAGGAGGAAGAGGGGACCAGGAGGATACAGAGGGGCCTGCATGGTGTGAGATCTGAGTCAGTGTGCAGGGCCGAGGCTGGAGGAGCCTTCTGCCCCTTGCTCATCTGGACCCGACCCAATTCATCCTGGCCACTGTGCTCTGGACACCAACAGCCAGCGCTGCGAGGAGGTGAGAGTCCCTGCTCTCAGTATGGATGGTGACCGTGAATGTGACCTGCCGCCCTGGCCTTCAGCTGATGGGTCAAAGTATTTCTCTGGCTCCACCCCTCCTGCTCTGCTGGTTTCCAAGATCTATTGGATTCTTCTCACAGTTTCAGGGGCCCCTAGGCAGTGTGAGCTGTGCTCTCACCCTGACCCTTTCTTGGTGCAGTCATCCCTAGATGTCACCTCCCCACCTGAGGCTTGTGGATTTCCTGTTACTGCTGACCTCAAAAGCAGCAGCTTTGTTCATTGTCCTCCAGGTCCCTGGGCTGCAGACACATAGCTCCAGCAGCAGTGATGTCTGTGCCGACCACGCCACCTCCTGTCCCTGAAGGGGCTGG
>NW_006286484.1:41842-51980 GCF_000327345.1 Myotis davidii | reverse complement strand
CTCAGGCTCCTTTCAGAGGGGCCCTCCCTCCCAGCCAGAGCCCCTGCATGCACAGGTCCTCTGCCCCAAATACTCTCACCCCCACTTCCCTCCCCACCCTCTTCAACCCTTGGTGCCCCCTCTTCAGGGAAGCCTTCCTTGACTCCTCACACTAAGCCAAGCCCCCGGTATAAGAGCTCCCTCCTTAATGCTGGACTGGCAGGAAGTGATGGAGGATCCAGAAGAATTGATACCCATGGGTCAAAGCATTTCCAAAGAGCAAGCACATTCCTCATGTGCTTCCTGGTACCTCGCCCGACAGGCTGCTCACTCATCCTTGTGCTCTTCACAGGGCCTATCAGACACTGGGCCCTAGTGAGGAAGCCTCGGTGTGTTTCCAGCTTGCCCCACTAAGGTCAGGGAGGTCAAGGTCATGCTGACCTCAGTGGCCCGGAAAAGAACCTTCTCCTTTGTTCTGTTTACCTTGGTTGACTCACCTTGCTCGTATCAAGGAGAGTCAGTGTTTCCTTGTCGGTGTGGGTCTGGTCCTCGCTGTGGGCCACGGAAGGCAAAGCCCAATGCTCTCTGGGGAGCAGTGTCCTTCAGTCCAGATGCGGGGTATCAATTCCCAAATCAACCCTCAGTGAGCCTTGTCTCAGCTCTGCGTTTGGGGGTCCCCAGGCTCCAACAGGTCACTTCTGGCCGGTGGAGGCCTTGGGCTGGTTAGCAGAGTAATGGGAAGCCCTTGAAGAGCTGGAAGCACGGCCGTGATGAGATCTGTATTCCTAAGGGCTGTTCTGGCTCCCTGTGGACCAGGAGCAGGGGTAGTGCCACAAAGGCAAACATTGGAAGACCACCTGGAAGCTCCTGCAGGAGGGAAAATGTGAGGGTGGCTTAGAGAAATGTTTGCTGTCTCGCCATCTCTCTCTGTCTCTGTATTTATCGATGACCCTGTCTCACACCTGCAAACAGGCCCTTCTGTTTTTAATTAGCACCATGTCCTACAGCCAATCCTGGGTCCCAGCTGCTGGGTGTGTGTTGAAGTAGAGTATATGAGGTGTTATCCAAGGTGTCCCTTGAGAGAAACTTAACCGTGCAGGTGTTTGGACATTAAGTAGTTGCTAGCGAAGAGACTAAGCAAGCAAGACCGAGGGTAGGCATTATCATCTGGCCTTATATTGATACTAGAGGACTGGAGCACTAAATTTGTGCATGGGATGGGGGTTCCTCAGCCAGCTTGCACCCTCTCAAATCCAGGACCCTCAAGGGATGTCCGACTGCCAGTGTAGGCCTGATTACTTTGGGATTGGGCCTAAACAGGCAGTCACTAATTCCTCTCACAATCCAGGACTGCTCCTAACTGCTCACCTGTATGCCTGCTTGATTGCCCCTAACCACCTCTGCCTGCCTACCTGATGCCCCTAACAGCTACCCTGCTGGCCTGATTGCCCCTAACTGCTCTCCACTGCCAGCCTGATCATCCCCTAACTGCTCCCCGCTGCCAGCCTGATTGCCCCTAACCACCTCTGCCTATGCCCCTGCAACCATGGCTTTGTCTGGAAGGATGTCTGGAAGATGTCCGGAAGATATTCGGTTGTTGGGGTCCAGCACCAGCAGGTCCGGGGGTTCCCAAAGGTGTGGACGGAGTCGGCAAAGAAGAAATGACACAGAGGCAGTTTTCAGTTGATCAGCATAGCCAGGTTCTCCAGCCAGGTTCTGTCTTTATTCTCCTGTTAAATCTGTATTTATACCATTTGATTTTAATCCTATCCATTCTATTCCAAACGTTAGGGCATTTGTTATCTTCACTACAAGGTCACTACTCTACTGTTCTGTTAAGCTACAAGGAAGTAAGGAGATTATCCTAAGTAAAGATGATGCAGGGAGTAAAGATTATGTAGCTTAAGCATGATTGTTCGTAGTTAAGGTGATTAATTACCCGCCTGGCACTTAGTTAAGAGGTGTTGTTCCCTCCCTAACTTCAGGGTAAAATCCCTACCTGGGGAAACAACCTTTCTCGGAGAGGTGACCTTGGTTAAAACACATAGCGCCAAGAAGGTGAGCAAACATTAAGAACAGTATGTCATATCCGCCAGGTCCCTTGAAACATATGCTGTGCAGATGTTTCTTCCCTGCAGCAACTGTGTCAAGCAGCAAGGGTGGACTGGCTTCCGGCATTCGGTCTAATTTGCATATTACCCTTTTATTAGTATAGATAGTTAAGGTTGCCGGAGGAATGACGCCACACAAAAATATGCAGTTGCAAATCACACAGCACACTTTATTACTCACAAGTTCCTGGTGCCATGGGCTCAGACTTAACTGGGTCCTGGGGGAGAGTGGCATCCTCTGCAGGCAGCAGTGGATCCCTCTTTGGGTGGCTGCCATCTGGTTGGGTTGAGTCAGCGGGAGGATATCGACCGAAGTCTCGAGGTTCGGCTGTTCTTCTGGTGTCTGGCGTGGAGCAAGGCAGTGTGGAGCGTGGATCAAGAGGATGATCCATGTCTGAAGCCGGGGACCCGTTTTTAAGCCTGTTCTGGCCCATGACAGCCCAGGGGGCTATCAGTAACATATGTCATCACACAAGTAGCATGATTGTTCGTAGTTAAGGTGATTAACTACCGGCCTGGTACTCAGTAAAGGGGTTTTATTGATTTATTCCCTTCCTTAGTCCTGTTAATCCCTAACTCCAGGGGAAAATCCCTGCCTGGGGAAACAACCTTTCTCAGGGAGGTGGTCCTGGTTAAAACACATAGCACTGAGAGTGGGAACAAACATATGCCATATATGCCAGGCGGTCATTCCCAGTGCTCTTTAATATTTCACACAACTATTTCACAAAAAATAAATTTTCTCTAAATTAATTTGTTACTAAGACAGTGAGGAAGCCAGCTGTGTTCAGCCCAAGCCACCTGTACAGAAGCTTCCCCCTGGTGTCCTGGTGGAACACCTGATGGAGCTTACCGGACACCGAGGTCTCAGGGACTTGACTGGATGGGAGAGTGGGAGCCCAGTGAGCGAGCAGGAGGAACAATGGAAGATTTGTTCCAGCTAGGGCTTGGCCAGAGTGGTCATTCCCAGTGCTCTTTAATATTTCACACAAGTATTTCACAAAAAATAATTTTTCTCTAAATTAATTTGTTACTAAGACAGCGAGGAAGCCAGCTGTGTTCAGCCCAAGCCACCTACAGAAGCTTCCCCCTGGTGTCCTGGTGGAGCTTACGGGGCACCGAGGTCTCAGGGACTTGACTGGATGGGAGAGTGGGAGCCCAGTGAGAGAGCGGGAGAAACAATGAAAGATTTGCTCCTTGAGTTCCTGAAGGACAGGCTCATGGGAAAGGGAAGCCAGGCACCCAGAGCCCAGATGAACCCCTTAATCCACACCACAAAGGCTCAGTGTACCAGTCCATCTTATTTAACCAAAGTCTACAGAACACAAGGTGGGAGAAACAGAGGGTCTAGAATATCATCCTGTCCACACCACCTCCCCCACTGATGGAGAGGCTGTGCCTCAGGGCCCGATTGCTATATCTCCTTGACCTGCTGCAAGTATCTGCTTTCTTTTTTCATTTCTTTTCTTTTTTTTTTTTTCAAACCAACCACTGCTGCCCAGGCACCCAGAGCCCAGATGAGCCCACTAATCGACACCACAAAGGCTCAGTGTACCGTCCATCTTATTGAACCAAAGTCTACAGAACACAAGGTTGGGAGAAACAGATGGTCTAGAATATCATCGTGTCCACACCACCTCCCCTAATGATGAGAGGCTGTGTCTCAGGGCTGGTTGGTAGATCTCCTTGACCTGCTGTGAGTATCTGCTTTCGCTTTTCTTTTTTTTTTCAAATCAACCACTGTTCTAAGAGCATTTGCAGTTTCATTGTAATTTCATTGGTCTCTCAGAGCATCCTGGCCCCAATGAGCACCAGCAACTTGTCAAATGTTCTACCCACTCCGCTGTCATCACCACCCCCATCACGGCCCCCATCATCATCACCATCATTATTGTCATCAAGAAGTCACTGCCTATAGTGGATAACATTGTAATAACTATGAATTATGCCATATGTCTGCTAGACTTAGTGGGTGATCACTTTCTAATCACTATATTGCACACCCAAAACTAATATAATATAGCATGTCAAATGTAATTGAAAAATTTAAAAAAAATGTTTTTTTTATGCCTACCTAAGATGTCCTGCTGGAAGACAAAGGCGAGCTTGAACTGAAAGCAGGGCTAGAGACCAGGACCAGGGAGAGACAGGGTTCCTGCTGGGATGATAAACCCTGGGGAGGACCAATTAAGGAGCCACTGTAACTTCCATATCCCAACAACTCAAACTCTTTCATCTTCTACCATTGTCAACTTTTTAGTAATTTGAGCCTTCTCGGTGCTCATTCCTCCACTTCTCTTACTTTATTCATGACCCCAATGTCTTTTTTTAGTCAAAATAAAGTTCCTCCGACCCCCCACTCTCTTGTCCCCTCTCTTCCCTGATTCTGGGCTCCAGGTTCCTTCCTTCTCTTTGACCCACCTGCCATTTTCAGGAAACCCTCCTTCACCGTGCTCAGCTATAGAAATACCAAACTCCTTAACCTGAAGGTCCATCCATTTAATCTCGCCAGCTTCCCCCCTCTAACAAGGTAAGTCCACGCCTTTGTCTCCCACACACCCTGCTCCCTGTACTGTCTGGGGATCATGGAGTTAGGTCCTCCTGTAGACTTTCATGAATGCAGGTGAGTTCTTCCAACCTCCTCTCTAGCTCTTGGGCCTCCTGCCTCAACTCTTTAGCTGACCGAGCCTTTGCGCCCTCATGTAAGTGCTTTGACTCTTTCACCAGATCCACTACATCCAAAATAAGGAATACACCTGCCGTGGCTGCACCAAAGACCCTGGCTCCTTTGCTCATGGCCAGAACAGTGCCTCTAAAAACTTTCTGCACCTCCTTGCCGCTTTGGGCTGAGACTGCCCCCATGCGCAAGAAGCGCGTGGCCTTGGCTGCTAAGACCGGATTGGCTTTGGCCACCCTGAAGGCACGGGAATTCTTCACAATGACTTTCAGGGATCGAGAACACTTCCATTTTAAGTAATAAATTTTGAGTTTGCTGCGAAATAGAAGCTCCCTGACCATCTTCTCTGTGTCATTACCGGTTGACAATAGGCGGCTGGCTTCAGCTTTTGCTGATGTATTCTTTGCGTCTTCCACGATGCTGGTGGCCACATGGGTCACAGCAGCTGCTGCCCCCAGTCCCGCCCCAGTTACCAAAAGCAGCAGACTAGCCCCTGCTGTGAATGGTGCCAAAGCCAGGCTACTGATGGTCAGAATGCCAGACACAGCGCCGGTGGAAGAGGCCGCCACTTGGGTGATGGTGCAGTCCCTGTGAACCTTGTCCACCTCATCAGCAAGTGCGTAGAGCTTTCCTATGCGTTCTTCAAGGTTCTGTTTCACCTGAGGAAATTCCTTCATAAAGCTCTCCACATACGGCTGGTCTGCTGAGGGCATGTCTTCGTCCTCCTCGGCCATGAGTGTTTCCAGCTCGTGCAAGTCTGCATAGAGTGCATCTGCCTCATCCCTGCAATCATGAAGGACAGGTGATTAACGAAGGCAGGGGTATGAATCGCTAAGGCTGAGACCCTGACTGGATGAGCTGGTGTGGGAAACCCTGTCCTCTATGGTGGGAACATGTGCGTCTACTCGGAATCCCTCAGATTACACCACATTGGTAGCCCCCATTCTGACTGGAAGCGGTCACTAAGCCTCACTTCCCTCTGGTCAGGGTTACTCCATGGAGAAGAGAAGAGGGTCTCAAAGGGAGGTCAGAAGCCCTCCAGCTGGCAGACAGGGTTGGAGGACATAATCACCCAGGGCCCTCTACCCCCAGGAGTGAGGGGATCAAGTCAGGGAAGGAAAAAATGTCCGCGCCCCACACGCCTGAACGGCCCTCCACTAGGACCCTGGCCTCCTCAGTCCTGTGCCCAGGTGCCTCAGCTGCCTCACTAGTTCCAGCCTCACTGCCAAGCCTTCCTACCATCCTCCCACCTGGACCACCCTTGCTCCATCCAGACCCCGGGCACTGACCCTGCTCCAGGCCTGTCTGGGCCTCAGGACAGGATGACTGCACCTGCTTCCTCAGCCTTGACCCTGCAGTTCACCCCAAGGCCTTCACCATAGTCCCATCAGACAGACTTGCAATTCCATTTAAGTGGGAGATGACATAAGCCCAGAGCCCCAGTATCCAGATAGAGTCAGGATTCAGCCCAACATGGTGCAGCTTCACTCCAGCTCTCCCCCTTCCAGGCCTGCAGGACCCTGCAGAGTTTGTACTATCCCTTTCTTAGGGAGAGCAGGCTTTCTAGCCACAATCCCCAGGGACACAAACTGTGCCAGGAATTTTCAGGCTTGTCCCAAAAGGACGTCCTGTGTGGCTCTCACATCCAACAGGAAGAAGGTTGGGCCCTGTCTATTCCCAGCATCTTTTTTAAAGTTAATGTCAACAGCCCACCTACTATGTGTCAGTCATTAGGCTAAACAGTTTACACACATTATCTTATTTTCCTCAGAATGAAATGGAACAGATGACTAAGACAGAGAGTGGTTAAATAACAGGCCCAAGGTCATGTAACCTTCCCCCTGCAGGCCTCATCTCTTCTCAACCTGAGGCCCTGCTCTGCCAATGAATGATATGAAGGAAATGTTCTCATGGACTGTTGAGAAGGAACTTCTTCAACCCCAAGCACAGAACCCTGCCCTGAGGAGTGTGCCTGCCAGAGGAATCTAGATGCAGGGAAGATGGGGGGACAATGCAGGCATCTCCAGGAAGTTACCTGGACAGCTCGGCCGCAGCCACAAATCTCTCCCAGGAATCATCACTCAGCAGGTGTTGAAGTTTCTCTTTGTTCCTTGGGTCCATTAAATACTCAATGACATCAACAAAAATTTTGCCCTCTAGATTCAAAGAAAAAAGAATGAGGTTAGAAGAAATCCTGGTAGAATGGAAATGGAATTGAGTATAAACAAGGTGGTTAAATGTTCATCTTCCTGAGCAGCTGTCACCTGGGGGACTTTTAAAAAAAATCTGGGGATCTTTAGGTGAATCACTTGGTGTTATGGACTGAACTATCTCCCCAATTTATATATTGCAGGCCTGACACCCCATGTGGCTGTACTTATTTTTTTTAAATATGTTTTATTGCTTTTTAGAGAGGAAAGGAGAAGTACAGAGATGGAAACATTGAAAAAGCATCAATCAGTTGCCTCCTGCATCCTCACTACTGGAGTTTGAACCCGCAACAGAGGCATGTGCCCTGACTGGGAATCGAACCAGTGACCTCTTGGTTCATGGGTCAACACTCAACCACTGAGCCACAATGGCCAGGCCCCATGTGACTGTATTTTATAATTAGGGTTAAATGAGGTCATAAGTGTGGGACCTAAGCCAATATGAATGATGTCCTTATGAGAATGGGCAGAGACACCAGTTCTCTGCTTCCCCCACTTCTTTCTATTTCTCTCTCTCTTTCTCTCTCTCTCTTTATAAATCAATAACTTTTATAAATCTTTTAAAAGTTGTGTGACTCTCAGGGATTTGAAAGACTCTGGAAATGCAGATAAGGGACTGGGGACTGGTGTATGCTTTGTGTGCACAGAGACATAATATAAATGTGTTTCCTGCCATATGCACACAAGACGTATTATTCGTATTTCACAGACAAAGAAAGCAAAACTCAGACAGGAAAAGAAGGCCCAAGCCAAGAAGCAGAAAGCTCACAGGTGGCATCCAAGGCAAACCATCAGACATTTCCTTACATTAGTTAGAAGCCTCCTTATAGTTTGAAAATTCATGTGATTTCTGTGTTCTCCCCTATAGTTCACCTATAGGATTTTTTAAAATTTAAAAGTAATGTTTCATTCCACACAACACTGATGGAGTAAAGCTACCAGCAAAGAAGATTCCTCCTGCTTCTCACAGGTGCTCCAAGGTGGCAGTGGAGGGGTGTCTTCAGGTGGGTAAGGGTGGGAGCCTCAGCTCTAATCCTGTGATCAATCAGTATCAGCTCTCCCCCCTCCAGGCTGGTCTCAGGGGCCACATCTCCCTGTGGGCACCTCTGACCCCACCCTCACACACCTCTTAAACAAGAGGTCATCTTGTTTATCCTCAGGAATCCACCAGCTCCAGCCTCCCTCGGGGACCTGGGAGACTGCTCAGGAACTGCAGGTTTCTGATCTGTCCTCTCCTCCCTTATGCTGCAAACTGGACAGGGATTTTCCTGTCCTGGGGGGACGGGGGTGACTTGGTTGTCCAGGCAACACAATGTTGAGTTGGGTGGGTAGAGGATTGTTTTTTCCTTTTCTTGCTTCCTCCACTGAAGGAGAAAGGAAATCTGGGTTTGGATGGAGGGAACCCAGAGCACTATATGTGTGCATTTGTGGGCTAGAATGTGGGTGGATATGGGGAATAACAAAGCGGGCCTCTGCAGGGGTGCCTGAGACAGTCACACCTGGTACACAGCCATTTATAATTGGGAGCACAGGTCAGGGACCCAGCACATCTGTGGGAGGTGGCAGTTCTTTGGAGGCAAAGGTTTCCACCAGGAACTGGCAGGTTCCAGGTACAGTGAACAAGAAATTCCCACCTCCCATGGGCTGTCCTGGCCTCGTTGCAGTCATTGCATGAGTTGCAGAGGATGGGAGGCAGTGAGCAGCCTTAGGAGAGAGCCAAGAAGGAGGCCCTCCCACTGACTCCTGGTTGAGGGGACTCCCCTTGGTCCATCATGGGGGTTCGAGGACACTCATCAATCCCCTTGGAGGTTCTTGATTCCTATGTAGCTTAACCCAGCCTGGAGATGCTTCCCTCAATTCTAGATCATAAGCAGGAACCAGCTAGAGAGGAGGAAGCTGACTTACCTGGGCAGATCCCGTCAGCTTCTGAGGTCATGGTGTCAGCACTGGGATCTCCCCTTGTCCTGTGGGGGCAGAAGGAGAAGACCATCAGACAAGGAAACACACAGCTGAGGAGTCATAAAACCAAAGAAGCAGTAACACCAGACACAGAAGGAAAGATGGGAAGGAATGTTTTGGAAATGACTTGAGGTGGGGACATGTGTGTTGACTAATCACTCAGCTAATATTGATGGTGTGTCTACCACAGGCTCCTTACGAGTTTCCTCACCAAATACTCTCACAGATTCCACGTGGTGGGCGCCATGGCGGCTCCCATTGGAACGTGGGGGAAACCATCACAAAGTCTAGGTTTTCACCTGAACTCGGGTTAGCCCAAATCTCACAGTAGTGCTAGAGCTAGGACTCCAGCCCAAGTCTTCCTGATCCCAATCCCGTGTTTGTGAGGACTACACTTGACTCTCTTTTATGTACAAAAACATTTATTCATGTGTCTGTGTTACTTGTAAATGACTTTTCTCATTCCCAAATGATGTCTTGCACCCTATGCCCCGTCTCCGTGTTGATAAATTCCTGGGTCTGCAGCTTCCCAATCCTGCACCCTTCTTGCTTCTAACACCCGCATCCCCTCAGGCCCTGGGGTGCTGAGGCCCTGGCTCAAGCCCTGCAGCCCTGACTGGCCTGCAGACCCTCCCCCTGGCCAGCCTCCCCACTCCCCTACTCCGCCATGGCAATGAGAGGTGGGACAGGCCAGCCAACCTCCCGCAGCCCCTCCCCCCACCCAGCCCCACACCAGATCAGCCCTCTCCTGCAACCTGATCAGGGGCAGGGCTTTGCTGGCCAACCCCCATGGCCCTCCCCAGGCCACTGGCCCCAGGTTGGCACCCCCCACCCCATTCAGGGCCAGGGCCCACTGATCCAACTCCCACAGCCTCTCCCCATGGCTGGCCTGTCCCCAATGAGTCCCCCAACTTTAATCCAGTGCTGGGCTTACTGGCCAATCACCCGCCGCCCCTCCACCTATCTGGCTCTGCCGTGATTGGGCCCTGATTGGGCAGGCTGACTGGCCAACCTCTTGCCATCTTCTCCTCTGGACAGGCCCAGCCCTGATCTGCCCCAGTTGGCGTCGGGCCTCCAGGACCCCACCCATGCATGAATTGGTGCATTGGCCCTCTAGTATTTTTATATATGAGGAGAAAGAGGAAGAGAGGAATGTGTAAAACATGGGTCCCTGGGAAAATCTGATTCTGATGCCTGGCCTT
>NW_006286484.1:37731-41762 GCF_000327345.1 Myotis davidii | reverse complement strand
CTGGGGCTCAGGCCCAGCTCAGTCCAGCCCCTCCCACAACTGCTCACTACCTGCTGCCAGGCACTTTGCATCCTGCACCAGAGGCTCCTTGAAGAATGTAGGTACCATTAAATATGTCCTGTGTGAGGAAGAAGACACAGATGAAGATGAAGATGAAGATGAAGATGAAGATGAAGAACAGGAGGAGAGGAAGGAGAAACAAAATGTTTCTACAGCCCTGACCAGAGTGGCTCAGTTGGACCATCAACCCATGTACTAAAAAGTCAAGGGTTCCATTCCTAGTCAAGGGCAGGGACTTGAGTTGCAGCTTGGATCCCAGCTGCCAGGCAGGGTGCAGGGCAGGTGTGGGAGGCAACAAATCCATGTGTCTCTCTCACATCGATGTCTCTCTCTTCCTCTCTCTCCCTCCCTTCTGCTCTCTCTAAAAATCAATGGGAAAAATATCCTCAGATGAGGATTAAAAACAAAAAATATCAATCAATCAATCAATTCCAAAGGAATCTAAATGTAAAATAGAAAGAAAAATTGTAAATGTGCAGGAAGAAATGCTAAACTAATGCTGGCTTGTGGAAACATAGCTAATCAAGACACAAATTCCAGAAGCCATAAAGAGAAACTTGATTGATTTTTCCTCTTAAAAATTACAAACTGCAAAGGCTACCATCAGCCAAGGCAGAGCAGGAGAGGCGGGGGCACTGTGTGCAGTAGAGACCACAGGTGGAGACCACAGGTGACCACTGTCCACAGTACACAGGAGCCTATGGATCAACATGGAGAGACTGAACCCAGGTTCTTAACCATAGGGAGACACAGGAACAAATCATTCCCTGAGAAGGGGCTTGCGCAGCGTCAGGCAGCTCCTGGGGGCAGAGTAGAGCCCACACCTCCTGGTGCTGGAGGCTGAGGAGGGATGTGGTGTGAATAAGGCAGCAGCTCCCAGGTGTGTCTCTGCTGTACAGACACAGGGATCTGGGCTCAGACTCCTCCAGCTGTACTTTGTCTACTGTTGGTTTTTAAAGATGAAAAACTGGGTCATGCCACATACCTGTCTCAGACTCTAGGTCAGGGCTTCTCCCCGATTCTGGATACACAGGACCACCTCCTACGTCTCCCGTCCCTTTGGGGTCCTCAACTGAGGGCCGGCCAAGAGCAGAGCCCACCCAGCTTCCTCTTCAGTGTCTCATCGTGTTACCCGGGGGAAGTCATTCCCCTCTCAGGCCTCAGTTTCCCCACAAGACCCAGCACTAAGCTCAAAGGGTGGGTGAAACAATGTCTGGATTCTTGAAATCTCAAAGGAAATCCTTTACCCCCATCAGCCTCAGCAGCAGCCTTGTGGGCAGCCTCAGGGCGGCCAGACCACAAGGACAGAGCATCGGACGCACCTACCTTTCCCCACCTCCTCTGCTTCCTCCACACCCCCCCACATCCACCTCCTGTACTTCCTGCACATCCGCCCACAGCCACTTCTGCTTCCTCCACAGCATCCCAACAACCCCCTTCGTCTTGGGGCTCTGGCTCCTGTCTCAGCTAGCCCAAGACTGTGCTGAGCTGGAGGGGTCATTGTGAACCCACCTGAGCAGTGTGCCCTTCCTCTGCGCTATTTATGGCCACAGGGGGAGGAAGGAACCCTCAGACAAAACTGGGTTCCAATCCGGTTCTGTCACTGCTTACATGTGCCCTTGGGCCCATTACCACACCACCACCCCCATCTTCGGGTTCCGTCATCTATACAATAGTGACAATAATACCTGTCTTAGAAACTGTGAGGATGAGAAGAAGGGGGAGGGGTTCTTACCCTCCCAACTTACCAAGATTCTCCCTCTGGCTGATTTGGAACAAAACCCACTTGTTCTTAGCTGTGCACATCCACTGGGCAGCTGTGTCTGCACAAACACTTTCTGGGTCTGTGGAAAACTGAAAGCAAATGCCCAAGTTCTGAGAAGCTCAGGGTCAAGCATTACCCAATCTGCATCACGGCAGGATGGCCCCACCCTGCCTGCTGGAACAACCCCAGGTCTGACCCATCAGGTACTTCTCCGCTCAGCCCATCCTGCCTCCCTCAGGTTTCTGTAAGGAAACCTGCCACAGACAGACAGTGGGATCCTGGGTAAATTTCTCCCTCCACCCCATGGGCTTGTACCCAGAACCCTCCTCTCTCATCCTCCCCCACACCCCCCCAAATGCCCCCCTTAGTCACCCTTCTGTCCCCAGCAATGAGCAAATCCCTGAGCACAGCAGATGCTCACTCTACATGCCTCATATATAGTATATAAATTTATATTGTGTCATATGTATGCATTTCAGTTCTCTATTATATTTTGAAACTGTATTTGCTATTTTTTTCATATCACTTTATATTATTTTTTTAACAATTTCTTAGTGATTTCTTCCTCAGTACTTCAACTGTCCTTTTATTCCTTTATTTTTCTCTCTCAAGGATGCCATGTCCTTTGAAAACTTGTTTACAAGTTAATGGTCTTTTATGCTCCCTCCATGTGAATAGGAGTTCACTTTTTGAGTAGTAAGAATTATATGTCACGGGGGGAGGGCATCAGGATTTTAGAGATGCTTAGGTGGGGCATGGCCAAAAAATGATTGGGCACCACTGCTCTCCACTTTACAAATAATTCTTCCAATAACCTTAGAACTTTGTGTTAGGATCGCCGAAGGAGGAAAGTAAGAGGCCTAAATTTTTAAAGAAGTATAAAGGTATTAGACCATCTGGAAACAGATGGGCTGAGCAAGAAAATGGCGCCAGCACTGGGGGATTGGGGAGTCAGAGCTTTTCAAGGTCTGTTCTTGCCTTGGCCGGTTTGGCTCAGTGGATAGAGCATCAGCCTGAGGACTCAAGGGTCCCAGGTTCAATTCTGGGTAAATTTCTCCCTCCACCCCATGGGCTTTTCCCCACAACCTTCCTCTTTCATTTCCCCTTGATGCCCCAAATTACCCCCTTTGTCACCTGTCTGTCCCCAGCAATGAGCACACCCCTGAGCACAGCAGATGCTCATTGCCTCCTTGCATTGCCTTGATTCCTGCTCCTACTGAAGGCCCCGCCCAGGCCATTTCCAGACATTTGCTTTTGTAGGTCCTTCTGCCAGGAGCACCTGCTTCTCCCACCTGGAACAACATGCTCACCCTTCAAAGCCCAACTCTGGGATCACCTCCTCTGAGAAGCCCTCCGGCATTTCCCCCTCCCAGAGTATATTGTCCCCTGCAGGCTCTGCTCCCCTGACCCCTGGGGCAGACCCAAGGCCTTTGTGTCCACATCTCCCCTGACCCTTTAGATCAGGCCTCTCTGAACCTGTCCCTGGTGGCAGGGTTAGTGCCTCGGAATCACGGCGACCTGTCCGAAGAGGCCCTCCCTGGTGGTCATGGCTGTCTGTGGGAGCACAAGGTTGTGGGCGTCGGCAGAGAGAAGCCTGATGTTCTCTCTCCTGGCTCCTTTTCTCTTGACAGCAGATCTCTCTATAGGAAGCCCAGTGTTGCCGTCACACAGAAACATCTGAAAACAGAAGGGACACACGGTTGAGTGCGTGCCAGGCACCGTTCGGGCACCTTCCCAGCCTTTCCTATTTGATTCTCACACCGGCTCCAGGAAATACCACCTGGATTTTACAGATCAAGATGTTACAGAAAACCGGAAAAGAACCAAGCAATGCTTAGAGAGATGGAGTTACATTTCTTATTATTACGTGCGAGCCCAGAGGAAAATGTCTCTCTCAAATTCTGGGTCCCATCACACAGGAAGTTTCCTGTATTTATACCTTCTTACCCTCTTTGTCTCCCAAATATGGGGTTCTGTTCTGGTCCCCTTTGCAAGTTCTTAAAGAGCCCCTATATGCTGGGCTTTGAGACCTCGACCAAAGGCTTGACCTGGTGCCAGCACTGATGACTTCATCTGGGGAAGGTTTAATGGCCTCTCTGAAATAGGAGTAGTCTTATTTTCCTTAATATTTTAAGCCAGCAAGCATTTACAGAAGCCAGAAATAGAAGGGTTAAAATTTCAAACAGCAGTTTTTATATAAGACTAG
>NW_006286484.1:35004-36673 GCF_000327345.1 Myotis davidii | reverse complement strand
GCACAGGCCCCTCCACTCCATGCCAACAGCCCCTGCCGACCTTATGGGAAGTGGCTACTGGTCCCAGCCCTTGTTGCCAGTCTGCCAGCATCACACAGGGGATAGCCTCCTTGTCTTTCCTCAGGTGGCAAAATTGGGCTCTGAGTGAGAGACAAATGTCAACGTAGGAAGGGTCAGGACTAAGAATAAAGATGACAAAACTCAAACCCATAATGTTAATATTTTTGTGTTAAAGTCAAGACGAATGCACTGTGTTTAATTTCAATGAACGTACAATGTGTAAGCGAACTGGGCACATTCTCAGAGTTACCAGGTTTTGGGTGTCAATTTAAAACAGGAAATGGAGTAATTTATCTCGATTAACGATTGTAAGTGGAAAGGCACTCTGCCCAGAACAAGGGATGAGAGGAGGCAGCCTCAAGTTCAGCAGATCAGAACGCAGGAGGGGTGGGGAGTGGTGGGCAGGGTTGTAGAGGGGTCTGTGAAAGCCGCACCATCAAACATCTTCAAAGCTGCTGCCAGGGCTCCATCAGCCTTTCTTCTCGCCCCAGGCTTTAAAAAGAGTAACATTTAGCTGGCCGGTGTTGCTCAGTCGTTGAGCATCAACCTATGAAGCAGGAGGTCATGGTTTGATTCCCAGTCAGGGCACATGCCCAATTGTAGGCTACATCCCCAGTAGGGGACATGGGGGAAGCAGCCGATTAATGATTCCCTCTGATCATTTTGTTTCCTCTCTGGGCTCCTTTCCTCCTGACAGCAGATCTCTCTATAGGAAGCCCAGTGTTGCAGTCATACATAAACGTCTGAAAACGGAAGCGACGCAGGGCTGAGTGGGAGCCAGGCACCGTGTGGGCAAAAAGAAAAAACAAAAACAACAAAAAAGAACCACCCCCAATTAATTCCTGGAGTTCCCCTGGCTTGTTTTTAGCTCTGCCCAAAGCGGGCCCCGTGGAGCAGCGACCCTGAGTATCCCCTTGGATCAAGAAACAGGAGGGAAATGGCTCCGCCTGTTCGTGGTGCAGCTGATGGGCTTTTCTGCTTTCCCACTGGCAGGCGTGGCTGGGTGTGGACGCCAGGAGCCAACGTGGCACTATGTCAGGCCTGCTCACCCTGGATGCTCTTCAGCTTCTTCTCATTCTACTTGTTCTGCGCCAGGATCTCCTCGCCGGAGGCGTGCATGTCAATGTCATCCAGTTCGCGCATGTAGTCCTTCACCTGGGCCTGGGGGGTGGAGGGGAAGGAGATGCTTGGTACCTTCACCCCGACCCCAGCGGCCACACATGTCCTGCCCACCCCACCATCCCACCTCCCACCCACTCCCAAGGACCATGGCCAATTGGAGCTGTGGCTGCTTTTCACCTTCACAGCACAGACAACCAGCTTTACTAAAAGGGCCAAACAGTAATGAAAGAGAAAATGTCTCTTCACCCTGCAGCATTTGACACTTGCTGACAGTCAGGATCTACGAAGCATGCTCTAGTCTAGACGGTGTCCATAGGACCCACGTGGCTAGTGTCTCACTTCCTACAACTGCCTGTTGGCTTGAATCCTGTGCTCCATCCCCCAATCCTCCTCTGCCCCCCGTGCCCCCAACCTACACCCCCCCGCCCACACACACCTGCTACTCTGCCAGGTTATCCCGACCACATTTCCTTTCTTCTTCTCTGTT
>NW_006286484.1:32091-33514 GCF_000327345.1 Myotis davidii | reverse complement strand
GAAATGATACTGGAAACAGCCTCCGTTCTTTTTTATAATCAAATTCGTGGCCAGGTGCATGAATTCATGCACATTGAAAGGAAATTAATTAGCCGAAATCGGTTTGGCTCAGTGGATGGAGCGTCAGCCTGCGGACTGAGGGGTCCCAGGTTCGGTTCCAGTCAGGGGCATGTGCCTTGGTTGCGGGTGCACCCCCGGTGGGGAGTGTGCAGGAGGCAGCTGATCGATGTTTCTCTCTCATCGATGTTTCTAATTCTCTATCTCTCTCCCTTCCTCTCTGTAAAAAATCAATAAAATATATTTTAAAAAAAAAAGAATTTTTCTTTCAATGTTAACATATATTTTGTACCTTGTAGATGCTCCATAGTACTTATTCAGACAGGGAATAGATATGGAAAATCCCCTTAGGGTGCTCTTCAGTCGTAAGTATTGCTTTTAAAAATATATTTTTGTTTATTAATTTCAGAGAGGAAGGAAGAGGGAGAGAGAGATAGAAACATCAATGATGAGGGAGAACCATTGATCGGCTGCCTTCTGCATGCCCCCTATTGGGGATCGAATCCACACCTGGGCACCTGTCCCGACCATGAGTCAAAACCTGACCTCCAGGTTCATCGTGATGCTCAAGTGACCTCCAGGTTCATCGGTTGATGCTCAAACACCGAGCCATATGGCCAGGCATTAAGTGGTAAGTATTTGATAAAGATGGCTTCTCACTCAAGGGCAGGTGGACCCATCACCACCAAAGTCTTTGTAGAGTGGAAACTCCAGGGATGAACAAGGAAAAGTGTGTGTGGGGGGAGCAGATAGACCCTCACCCAGACAATCTCAGAGTGTGCGGGAGACTTAACCTGACCTCAGAGAGGTCTGCCTTTTCCCTTCGCTACTGGGAGTGATCTCTAGGGTCCTAGATGCCCTGACTGGTAGCCATGTCATTGCTTGCCTGGCATTTGGCCCCTGGCCAGGCTGACAAGGTGATGTATGAAGGAGCCTTTGGGACATGTGGTATCAGATCTGCCGATGAAGGAACTAGAGACAAAAGTCATTAGTTAGCCCTGCCGGTGAGGCTGGAGGCTGCAGGTCAGATATGTGGGCAGCGTGCGATCACGCCCCAATAGCCCTCTGCACACTGAGACTCTGCCATATTTACACCAGGCTCTTATGAGCCCTCTTCTCAACTAGGCCTTGTCCTTGTCCTTCCATGTTCCGTCCTTGGCAGCCTGTATCTTCCAGTCTTAGCAAGAATAGTGCTAAGTCAGTTTAGGGAGACCCCCACACACTCTGTACAAAATATGTATATATTATTTAATCCTCACCAGAGGACATGCTTAGAGAGAGGAAGGGAGAGAGAGTGAGAGAGAGAGACATTGATCAGTTATCTTCAGTATGTACCCCAACCAAGGATAGGACATGCAACCCAGAT
>NW_006286484.1:28402-31866 GCF_000327345.1 Myotis davidii | reverse complement strand
CTGCCCTGGCTGGTGAGGCCGCATGGGCTTGTTGAATACAGGACGATGGTGCGTCCTGAGGACAATGGAGGCCTCGTGGTTGAAACCTGCCCAGCCTCGGCCCCATGCACCTCTCCCTTTGGCTGACTGGGAACTGTGTCCTTCCCTGTAATAAACTGGGACTGTGGTTTGATCCTGAGGTGATTCAGGGAACCCCCAAAATATGCAGTTTGTGTCGAAAGGAAGGGCAGTCTTGGGGGCTGTGCACTCAGACTTTTCGTCTCATCAATTCTGGGAACTGAAAATTGAACAACCAAAACCTCAGAGCTAGGAGGTAACTTACTAGTAATGATGATTGTGCCTGGCACCTGCTCTCTGCAAGCCTGATGCTCTTTGACCTTCCTGGCTGAAGGTCACTGGGTGCAGCCACTTTCCCAATTGACAGGGAAGCTAGGGATCTGCTACCAACCTTGGTTCCCCTGACTCTCCAGCCAACCATCCAGCACCCCCACGTCTCAGGTGTCACCAGCCTAACTCACACCTTAGCTGCTGACAGCATCACATGGGAGCACACCAAGGCCATGTCCAACTTTGTGGAACCTCCTAAGACACAAGGCACTGTAAGGACCATGTTTGTGAATCACTAAGGCTGAGACCTGCAAATGGATGAGCTGGTGCAGGAAGCCCTGTCCTCTGGTGGGAACGTGTGCGTCTACCCGGAATCCCTCAGATTACACCACATTGGCAGCCCCATTCTGACTGGAAGCGGTCACTAAGCCACACTGCCTTCCCTCTGGTCAGGGTTACTCCATGGAGAATAGAAGAGGGTCCCACAGGGAGGTCAGGAGCCCTCCAGCTCACAGACAGGGTTGGAGGACATAATCACCCAGGGCCCTCTACCCCCAGCAGAGAGGGGATCAAATCAGGGAAGGAACAAATGTCTGCCACCCAACTGCCTGCAGGGCCTCCTCAGTCCAGTGCCCAGGTGCCTCAGCTGCCTCACTCTAGTCCCAGCCCCGCTGCCAAGCCTTCCTACCATCCTCCAACCTGGACCACCCTTGCACCACCCAGACCCCAGGCTAGGACCCTGCTCCAGGGAACTGCTTCCTCGCCCTTGACCCTGCAGTTCACCCCAAGGCCTTCACCATAGTCCTATCAGATGGACTTGCTATTCCATTGAAGAGAGAGATGATATAAGCCCAGAGCCAGGCAGAGATACAGTCAGGATTCAACCCAACACGGTGCAGCTTCACTCCACCTCTCCCCCTTCCAGGCCAGCAGGACCCTGCAGAGTCTGTACAATCCCTTTCTTAGGGAGAGCAGGCTCTCTAGCCACTATCCCCAGGGACACACACTGTGCCAGGATTTTTCTGGCTTGTCCCACAGGAAGTACTGCGTGGCTCTCAAGGTCATGTAACCTTCCTCCTACACGCCTCATCTCTTCTCAACCTGAATTCCTTCTCTCCAATGAATATGAAGGAAATGTTCCTCATGGACTGTTGAGAAGGACCTTCTTCAACCCCAAGCTCAGGACCCTGCCTGGAGGAGTGTTCCTGCCAGAGGAATCTAGATGCAGGGGAGATGGGGGACAACATAGGCATCCCCTGGAGGTTACCTGGACAGCTTGGCTGGAGCCACAAATCTCTCCCAGGATTCATCACTCAGCAGGCGCTGCAGTTTCCCTTTGTCCCTTGTGTCCAGTGAATTCTCAGTGGCATCAGTAAAGCCTTTGCCATCTAGATGGAAAGAAAAAACAATGAGGTGAGAAGAAATCCTGGTAGAACTTAAATGGCATTGAGTATAAACAAGGTGGTTAAATGTTCACCTTGAGCAGCTGTCACCTGTGGCAATTTTCTAAAATCTGGGATATTTTGATGGAATCACCTGGTGCTGTGTGTTCCCCAAACTTTATAGGTTGAAGCTCTTACTCCCCATGTGACTATATTCTTAAATTTAATTTTTGAATAAGTTTTTATTGAGAAAAGGAGAGGAAGGGAGACGGGTAGAGAGATAGAAATATCGATGAAAGAGAATCATCTACTAGCTGCTTCCTGCACACCCCCTACTGGACATTGAGCCCACAACCTGGACCTGTGCCCTGACCAGGAAGTGAACCTGTGCCCTCTTGGTTCATGGGTGGATGCTCAACCACTGAGTGATCCTGGCCAGGTCCCATGTGACTGTATTTTGTAATTATGGTTAAATGAGGTCAGAGGTGTAGGAACCTAATCCATTCTGACTGGTGTCCTATGAGTGAGGGAGAGACAACACATCTCTCCCTCCCCCATTCTTATCTCTCTCCCTTTAAAAATCAAAACCGTTTTTTAAAAATTAAGTATAAAAATGTGTGACTCCCAGGGATTTGTAGGCTATGGAAATGAAGATAAGGGATTGGGGACTGGTGTATGTTTTGCGGGTGCAGAGATAAGATTTAAATGTGGTCGCTGCCATATCTGCACAAGGGACATTATTCTTATTTCACAGAAAAAGAAAGCCAAACTCAAACAGGAAACGAAGGCCCAAAGCCAAGAAGCAAAAAGCTCACAGGTGGCATCCAAGGAACCCATCAGGCATTTTCTTACATTAGTTTGAAGCTTCCTTATGTCTCAAAAATTCATGTGATTTCTGCGTTCCACCCTGTAGTTTCCCTATAGGATTTTTTATAAATTTGAAAATAATGTTTCATATCACACACCACTGATGGAGTAAAACTACCAGGCAAAGAGGATTCCTCCTGCTTCTCACAGGTGCTCCAAGGTGGCAGTGGAGGGGTGTGTTCAGGTGGATGGAGTTTGGAGCCTCAGCTCTAATCCTGTGATCAATCCGTATCAGCTCTCCCCCCTCCAGGCTAGCCTCAGGGGCCACAGCTTCATGTGGGCACCTCTGACCACACCCTCACCCACTTCTTAAACAAGAGGTCATCTTGTTTATCCTCAGGAATCCACCAGCTCCAGCCCTCCCTCAGGGCCCCCGGAGCCTGCTCAGGAGCTGCAGGCTTCTGAGCTGTCCTCTCCTCCCTTATGCTTCAACAAGAGCAAGTATTTTCCTCTCTTGGGGGGGAGGAGGAGGTGATTTGGTTGCCTAGGCATGCAGTGTTCATTTGGGTGGGGGAAGGATTGGTTTTCCTTGTCTTGCTTCACCCACTGATGGAAAAAGGAAACCAGGGCTTAGGTGGAGGGAACCCAGAGCATTAAATGGGTGTATTTCTGGAATGTGGTGGGTGTGGGTGTGGGGAATAACAAAGCAGGCCTCTGCAGGGTGTGCCTGAGATAGTCACACCTGCTACACAGGTGCTCATAATCGGGGCACAGGTCAGGGACCCAGCACAGCTGTGGGAGGTGGCAGTTCTTTGTACAATGCAGGACTCTCCGGGGATGTATTTGAGATCAAGAGAAGAAGTTCCTGCCTGAGACAATCACGTCTTGGTAAGCAAGTGTTTATAATTGGGAGCCCAGGTCAGAGTCCCAACACAGTGGGGGGAGGGT
>NW_006286484.1:26510-28267 GCF_000327345.1 Myotis davidii | reverse complement strand
TACTGTGTGGTTTAACCCATCCTGGAGGCACCTCCCTCAATTCTAGGTTGTGGGCAGGAATCAGCCAGAAAGGAGGAACTTGACTACCTGGGCAGATCCCATCAGCTTTTGAGGTCATGGTGTCAGCGGTGGGATCTCAGAGTTTCCCCTTCAGCTCACCAGTCTGTACTCTTGGGGAAAAGAAAACAAATTGTGGGATCAAATGTGAGCCCTCCTGAAGATGCCGGGTCTTCTCTGCTGTCCTCCCCCCACCTTTGGACCTTCGCTTGTTTCTAGTTCTTTATGAAAATAGTGCAAAACACTCTTCTAGCATATGAGTTAGCCTGCTTTGAGATTGTTTCCCTTAAAATATTTCTAAAAGTAGAATCAGTGGGTCAGAGGGTATTGCCATATAAAAATTCTTCATACCTATCCCACATTGTTATGCAAACAAACTGTGCCAATTTACATTTATACTCACAGTATATGAGGTGTTCATCTTTTCCATCTTCTAGTTCATAGTAGGTTTTTTTAAAGAAACACATCTTTTGTTCTTTTAAAATTTTTTATTACATTAAAAAACGCACAAAATAAAATTTACCACCTTAACCATTTTTAAGGGTACAGTTCAATAGTGTCAAATTATATTTACACTAGAGGATCAGTGCACAAATTCATGTACCTTGAAAGGAACTGGGAGCCGCAAGGCTGCGGTAGGCACAGGGGTGGGTCTTGGCCCATCCTCCAAGCCCCCAGTCCCCTGTCTGCCAGCAGCCCCACTCCTGCCTCTGCCACTTCCACACGCTAACAGCGCCAGCCCTGCTCGCACCCACTGAAGGTGCAGAGTGATTGGGGCCGGCACCAGCAGTGGCTGTGAGTGGGGCCTGTGCCATCAGCGGGTACAAGCAGAAGCTGCTGCCCCAATCACCCCTCAGGAGCAGGGGGAGGTGGAGAAGCCCTTAGGAGTGATCAGGGCCCACAGCTGCCACCTGCACCCACTGATGGTTCCAAGCAATTAGGACCGGCGCTGGACACCCACAGCAGGTGTGAGCGCGGGGCGGGACCGTGGTGCGTGGGAGCAATGAATTTTCAGTAACCACCAGAGGCTTGTCTGGATGATAGCGACCTTGCCCCACCTTGGTCTGGTGCCCCTGCTCACCTGCTCCACCATCCCGCAGTGGCTGACATCCACCATGTTCCGCGCATGCCCCCTGGTGGTCAGCGTACATCATATAGCAACCAGTTGTTCCATTGTTCCACTGTTCAGTCTATTTGCATATTAGCCTTTTATAATATAGGATTGCTGTGCAACCAGTCTCCAGACTCTCTTCATCTCACAAAAGAGAAACTCTGTACCCACTAAACAATAACTCCCCATTCTCTCTCCTCCCAGTCCCTGGAAACGGCCATTCTACTTTCTGTCTCTACAGACTTGAGTGCCTCACCTAAGTGGACTCATACAGGGATTATCTTTCTGAGATTGAATTGCTGCACTCAGCATAGTGTCCTCAAGCTCCATGCATGTTGGAACATAGGCCAGAATTCCCTTATGCTCTGGAGAATAACAGTTCCAGTTTCTTCTACGCATTTGCAATTAAGGACGGGATGTAAGGAAGATACATGAAGGTGGGAGAAAGCAAGGAGGGGATTAGATTACAGGATGGTTAACAAGAAGGTGCTCTCTTTTTAAAAAATGTTTTTATTGCCCAGCCGGTGCAGCTCAGTGGTTGAGTGTGGACCTATGAACCAGGAGATCATAGTTCGATTCCCAGTCAGGG
>NW_006286484.1:23188-26355 GCF_000327345.1 Myotis davidii | reverse complement strand
CAAAAAAAAGAAAGCGTGTGTGTGAAATATGGTTTTATTGATTTTAGAGAGAGAGGAAGGAAGAGGGATAGAAAGATAGAAACATCAATGAGGAGAGAAGCATCCATTGGCTGCCTCCTGCACACCCCCTACTGGGAATTGAGCCCACAACCTGAGTATGTGCCCTGACTGGGAATGGAAATGCTGACCTCTGGGTTCATGGGTCAACACTCAACCACTGAGCCACAATGGTCACGCAAGGTTGTGCTCTCTTGAGGGTGGTTATTTCAAATGCATGTTAACCTGGATGCACAGATACAATGGACCAGCTTGCTTAACCCCTTCCCCGGCAGAAAGGTGTATACTCGTTTTCACAAAATGTTCTTTTTCAGTCGTCGACGAGTATACTAAGAAAATATGGTAAAAAAAATATGGTTTAAGAAATATTTTTCTTTGCTTCAGAGAGAAGAGGGGAATGGAAAGAGAGATAGAAACATAAATGAGAGACAAGCTGGTGCGGCTCAGTGGTTGAGTGTGGACCTATGATTCAGGAGGTTACGGTTCAATTCCCGGTCAGGGCACATGCCCGGGTTGCGGGCTCCAACCCTAGTGTGGGGCATGTATGAGGCAGCCTATCAATGATTCTCTCTCATCATTAAATAACCTGCCCATATATTTAAAAAATGTTTTTCTTTGCTTCAGAGAGAAGAAGGGAATGGAGAGAGAGATAGAAACATAAATGAGAGAGAAGCATCCATTGGCAGCCTCCTGCACACCCCTCCTTGGAATTGAGCCCATAATCTAAGACACAGATGCAGTGGTTGCAGCATCAGCCCAGGCACTGAAGGGTCAAGAGTTCGATTCCTGGTCAAGGGCATGGACCTGCATAATAGGTTCTATCCATGAACCAAGTTGGGCACAGTGCAGGTGGGGGAAGCAACAAATTGATATGCCTCTCTCAAACTGATGTTTCTCTCCTCCTCTTTCTCCCTCCCTTCCACTATTTCTAAAAATCAATGGAAAAAATATCATGAGGTGAGGATTGAAAAGTTAAAGTAAAACCTAAAAATAAAAGTGGGTGGGAAGGAAGGTTAAAACTCATGTTGAATTGCAGAAACATTGATAATCAAGACACAAATTCCAGAAGCATAAAGGGAAACTTTGATTGATTTGTCCTGTTGAAAATTACAAACGCAAAGGCTGCCATCAACCAAGGCAGACCATGAGAGGCCGGGACACTCTGTGCAGTAGGTACAGAGACCACAGGTGACTCGCTGTCCACAGCACACAGGAGCCTACAGATCAACATGGAGAGGCTGAACCCAGATTCTTAAACGTGGGGAGACACAGGAACAAATCATTCTCAGAAAAGGGGCTTGCCCAGCGTCAGGCAGCTCCTGGGGGCAGAGTAGAGCCCTCCCCTCCTGGTGCTGGAGGCTGAGGAGGGATGTGGTGTGAATAAGGCAGCAGCTCCCAGGTGTGTCTCTGCTGTACAGACACAGGGATCTGGGCTCAGACTCCTCCAGCTGTATTTTGTCTACTGTTGGTTTTTAAAGGTGAAAAACCGGGCCGAAACCGGTTTGGCTCAGTGGATAGAGCGTCGGCCTGCGGACTGAAAGGTCCCAGGTTCGATTCCCGTCAAGGGCATGTACCTGGGTTGCAGGCACATCCCCAGTGGGAGATGTGCAGGAGGCAGCTGATCGATGTTTTTAACTCTCTATCTCTCTCCCTTCCTCTCTGTAAAAAATCAATAAAATATATATTTTTAAAAAAAGATGAAAAACTGGGTCATGCCACATGCCTGTCTCAAGCCCTAGGTCAGGGCTTCTCCCCGACTCTGGACACACAGGACCACCTCTTATGTCTCCCACCCCCCACGGTCCTCAACTGAGGACCAGCCAAGAGCAGAGCCCACCCATCCTCTTGCTCAGTCTCCCTTCATGGCGCCAGGGGCAAGTCATTCCCCTCTCAGGGCTTCAGTTTCCCCACAAGGCCCAGCACTAAGCTGAAAGGGTATGTGAAACAATGTCATGATTTTAATTCTCAAAGGAAATCCTTTGCCCCCATCAGCCTCAGCAGCAGCCCTGGAAGGCAGTCTCAGGTCATCCAGGCAGCAAGGAGTGGAGACTCTTACTCACCTACCGTCCCCCACCTTTTCTGCCTTCTCCACATCTCCCCACATCCACCTCCCTTGCCCCCTCCACATCATCCCAAGGCCACCTCCTCTGCCTCCCCATCACCCCACATCCACCTTCTCAGCTTTCTCCACATCACCCCTATATTCCCCTTCCTCTGGGGTCCCTGGCTCCTGTCTCAGGTAGCCCAAGACTGTGTTGAGCTGGAGGGGTCCTTGCATACCGACCTGAGCAGTGTCCCCTTCCTCTCCACTGCTAAGAGCTCAGGAGGAGAGAGGAACCCTCGACTAACCTGGGTTCCAAACTAGGCTCTGCCACTTCACCCTTGGGCCCATTACCCACCCTCCTATCCCCTCGAATTTCAGTTTCCCTCATCTATGCAATAGTGACAATAATCCTTGTCTGAGAAAGTGTGAGGATGAGAAGATCGGGGAGGGGCTCCTACCCTCCCAACTTACCTAGAATCTCCCTCTGGCTGATTAGGAATAAGATCCACTTCCTGATAGCTGTGCAGAACCAGTCTGTGGCTGTGTCTGCACAAACACCAGACACACCTGGGGCCAAGGTGCCTGGAAAGCGAAACCGAAAGCAAATGTCCACGTTCTGAGAAGCTCAGGATCAAGCACATTGCCCAACCTGCACCATGCCAGGCGAGCCTCGCCCTGCCTGCTGACGCCTTAAGCAACTCCAGGTCTGACCTCCCAAGGCCTTCTCTGTGCAGCCCACCCTGCCTCCCACAGGTTTCTAGAAGGAAGACCTGCCCCAGACAGTGGGATCCTGGGAAAATTATTCCCTCCACCCCATGGGCTTGTCCCCAGATCCTCCTTCCTCATCCTCCCCCTCATGCTCCCAAATGTCCCCCTTAGTCACCCTTCTGTCCCCAGCAATGAGCACAGTCCCTGAGCACAGCAGATGCTCATTGCCTCCTTGCATTGCCTTGGTCCCTGCTCCTACTGAAGGCCCCACCCAGGCAGTTTCCAGACATTTGCTTATGTAGATTCTTCTGCCAGGAGCACCTGCTTCTCCCACCTGGAACAAGATGATTATCCTTCA
>NW_006286484.1:22128-22900 GCF_000327345.1 Myotis davidii | reverse complement strand
TGCATGTTCCTCTCCCAGAGGCCACTGTCCCCTGCAGGCACTGCTCCCCTGGCACCTGGGGGAGGCCCAAGGCCACTGTGTCCACGTTTCCCCTGACCCTTTAGATCAGGCCTCTCTGAACCTGTCCCTGGTGGCAGGGTCAGTGCCTCGGAATCACGGCGACCTGTCCGAGGAGGCCCTCCCTGGTGGCCATGGCCGTCTGTGGGAGCACAAGGTTGTGGGCGTCGGCAGAGAGAAGCCTGATGTTCTCTCTCCTGGCTCCTTTTCTCTTGACAGCAGATCTCTCTATAGGAAGCCCAGTGTTGCCGTCACACAGAAACATCTGAAAACAGAAGGGACACACGGTTGAGTGCGTGCCAGGCACCGTTCGGGCACCTTCCCAGCCTTTCCTATTTGATTCTCACACCGGCTCCAGGAAATACCACCTGGATTTTACAGATCAAGATGTTACAGAAAACCGGAAAAGAACCAAGCAATGCTTAGAGAGATGGAGTTACATTTCTTATTATTACGTGCGAGCCCAGAGGAAAATGTCTCTCTCAAATTCTGGGTCCCATCACACAGGAAGTTTCCTGTATTTATACCTTCTTACCCTCTTTGTCTCCCAAATATGGGGTTCTGTTCTGGTCCCCTTTGCAAGTTCTTAAAGAGCCCCTATATGCTGGGCTTTGAGACCTCGACCAAAGGCTTGACCTGGTGCCAGCACTGATGACTTCATCTGGGGAAGGTTTAATGGCCTCTCTGAAATAGGAGTAGTCTTATTTTCCTTAAT
>NW_006286484.1:11983-12949 GCF_000327345.1 Myotis davidii | reverse complement strand
CAGTTTTTATATAAGATGGATGCTTCATTCCCAACTACTTTTATGTACATGACTCAAATCATTGACTCTTTTGGGTCATTGTTGGGGAGGGAGTTATATTGACCCCTGAGGACTACAAGCTTAATATAATAAATTCTCTGCTGAATAAAGTCAGTGGGCCTGTTTATAAGATAAGGGCCTGGAATGAGGACGAGGAATAATTTCTAGAGGGTCCGAAGAGTCCCAGACTCACTATTTTGCCTGGCTATCTTAAGCCAGGCATGATGAAGACATGCCAGAATCCCATCAACTTTGACTGTCATGTGGGTGGTCCTTTCCATGTAGGAGTCAGTACTTGGGTGGCAAATTTCTTTATCTAAGCAGAATACCAGGGCGGAAGGGATGGACTGGATCAGAAGTTGGTTCAGGCAGAGCGTCTCGGACGTGCTCCTGGGCTGCTTTCTGGATGAACGGTAAAGCCTATAAGAACTTGAGTAAAGATTGGTTATGGATTTCACCTTTTCAGATTGGGTAGGTCAGGGTCTGGAAAAGTCACTAGAATCTGTAGAGGCCCCACTGGTTTTAGGGCAGCCTCCCGGATCGCTTCATCATTGGCCCGGTTCCCTCTTGCTTCTGTGGAGTCCCCTCACCTTGTAAATAGCGCTATGTACGTGAGCCATTGCAAATGCGTACCTGCTATCAGTATAAATTGTTACTGATTTTTCTTTTGCCCACCAGAGAGCCTGAAACTGAGTGACGGGAGCATTTGACATCCAGCACTCCAGTGTGTTCCAGAGTAAAGCTTTGACCAAATGTGGGTAGTTAGGATTAGTTCCTGCTCTAGGGTTAACGTATTTGCTTTTTTTTTTTTTTAATATATTTTATTGATTTTTTACAGAGAGGAAGGGAGAGAGATAGAGAGTTAGAAACATCGATGAGAGAGAGACATCGATCAGCTGCCTCCTGCACATCTCCCACTGGGGATGT
>NW_006286484.1:7602-11055 GCF_000327345.1 Myotis davidii | reverse complement strand
GCCCTCTGCCCCTCCCCCAGGTTATCTCTGAAGGTCACGAAATATAACCCTGATGTAAAATCTCTGTCATCAGTGATGCAGCAACAAAAGTCCCACTGATAATATCAAACGGAGTCATGAAGTTTCTGTCAGACTAACAGTGTACATGTACACATTAAAAAATAAGTATATATTTCATCAT
The DNA here is from genome assembly GCF_000327345.1 of Myotis davidii. Lineage (NCBI taxonomy): Eukaryota > Metazoa > Chordata > Mammalia > Chiroptera > Vespertilionidae > Myotis > Myotis davidii. Next base: position 10,874 of record NW_006286484.1, on the reverse strand, counting down.
CATATACTGTGTTTTTGTAGCTCGAATGAATTTTATTATTTCTTCAAGGTTCTTCACATACGTACACCTTAAGAGATATCAAGGTAGGCGTAACATGTTCTCAAAAAATTAGGGTTGGCACGCAGAAGAATTTTGAGTCAGAGATTTTGCTGGTGTTGGCACACACTCACAAAAAGGTTGCCCACCCCTGTCCTAGGCTTTAAGACCCATCTCAGTAGCCCTCCCACTCGTTGCAGCCCAGAGTGCATGTGGGTTCCACAGGGATGGTAGGGCATGGGCCTGAAGCTTCAGCACCAGCCATTATCAGGGTTCCCAAGCAGGATACCAGGCTTTTTCAGTGGCACTCTTATTGGCTTCAAGTCTTCAGAGTCCAGACAGGGCTTTTTAAAACATGATACTCCAGTCAAATTTTTTGGTTAATAAAACCACAATTAGGAACCAGTCTTATTGAATTTATGCAAAGAAATGTATTGCCATGATATATTAAACATTGCCAAATTTTGGAGGAATTATATAAGGAGAAAAATATACTGACCTGCTTTAAGATCTTCTGATTTTCCTTGTCAGTCCTTTTTATGAATTCTTCTGAGAAATATAACTGTCTTCAAATGGCAAGAAGAAATTCAAAATGTGTCTATATTCAAATAGACAGTTACAGCTGTCCCTATAGTAGGATTCCCCCTACTTGACTTGTCCTTAAACTACATATGGTTTCTGGGAGGGGTGACTCATCCTCTTGGAACTGACTAAGGGAGCTTTATTTCTTTACAGAGGCTCACATGTCACAGGACCTCACAGGGTCTGTAATTCCTGTAACAGAGGGCTAGTATTTACCACTTCACTACTTCCCTCTGTTCTAAACAGACCTTCCCCACTTTCCTAAAGTTGAGGTTTGTGCCACCCCTGACCACGGCATGGTCACACAGGCCTGCAAGACAGTATACAGGCTGCCAACTGTCTCTCAATAGAGACCAAAACCTGATAGGTATCCTTCTTTGCCCAGTTGGGCATCTTCCCTTTTGACAACTGCATTTAAATCTGTAAGAGAGTTAAAGATTAATGTATTTACATAATGAAGTATAACATTGGCACTGTGGCTGCTTCTGACAGCTAAATCTTCTGCTACTAAACATGACACACGGTAGGGTTATACAAACATCTTAGGGAGGTGACTAAAGCCTATTCTTGACCTTCCCACACAAAGCAAAATTGTCCTTGTCTCTCTGGAGCCATGTCCATGAAGATACAGGCATCATCTAAGACTATAATAGTTTTCTGCAGGCCACTGTTAGGGCTGTGCATGGCGGCCAGTTCTTCTTTCTAGCCACAAACAGTCTGTCCAATTTCCCTAAAATGTATTCTGGCACGGGAGAAAGTTGTTTTTCTGTACACAGGCAGCTTAACCCCTATACAGCTGGGCTTGGACCTCTGCCTAGCAAACTGCAATCTATAAGTTCAATATGTAGTCTTCGGTCCTCCTAACCCAGTGGTCGGCAAACTCATTAGTCAACAGAGCCAAATATCAACAGTACAATGATTGAAATTTCTTTTGAGAGCCAAATTTTTTAAACTTAAACTATATAGGTAGATACATTCAACTTTAAATTCACGGTTTCATCTTCCGTTTTTCTTTGCTTCTTCTTTGTAGCCATCTCACCACCTAAAAAATGTTTCATTTTATAATAATAAAGCCACCAACACAAAATAATTACAATTCTTAAATCAATGACAAAAATATCTGTAGGATTTGCAGCTGGTTGGAATAGCTCCCGGGTCCAGAGAGAGTGCCTTTCTTTTGCCCTTTTGTTACCCCTGTTTACTAGTTACAGGGCCCTACCATCCTTGTCTTCCCACCAGTCCCCTTTGTGGCAGAGCAGCGACCAGGCCTCTCCCAAGAGAGTGCACTGGAAGGGGATATTGGCCCCTCTTCTTCCGGCAGCAACAGGCACTGAACCTTTTCAGTACATTTGCAAACAGGGAGCTTTCGCTAGCTCTATCTGCTGCTTTCTCAGATCCCAGGCTCACTGCTCTATTCCTGGGGCTGCCAGAAGGCTAGTAGCAATCACTGGCTTCTGGTTTAACTGCTGTAGCCAGCAAGCCAAAAGCCTAAGTCTTGTATTGCTTGTTGTAAAATGCTCATTACTCACTGGGCGACAGCGGGGCAGCTCTAGTGTCAGGTAAATTTCTTCTGTCCCAGCTTTTCTCACTGTTGTGGCTTCTTCCAGGGCTACTGCATGCAACTCAGGCATCCAGCCCCCCTTCCCCGCCCCCTTCTTTCACCTGGCTCTCGGCGGCTGAGTCTGCCTAGTAACCAGTTCTAAATCACCAGGATGGCTGCAGACTTCAGCTCCATTTCTCCTCTGCTTGGCTCCTGGGAGTTTAGGGGGTTTTTTTTGTTTGTTTGTTTTAATGTATTAGAATTCTTTATTCTTAGAAACCTCAATCCTTTAATGATTACCAAAAGTGAACAGTCAGTATTTTTAGATTAATATTTATGAATGCATTTTAAATGTACTTTTACTTTCAAGAAAATATACCTAGACCTTCTGTGATAAAACTAAGAACAGGTAAATTGAAACTTGTCTAGTACAAACTGCTATACTTTTCCTTACGTAATTTCAAGTATATTGTGTCAGTTTAATTTAGTATTGGAAGGGTTAAAAAGAATAAACTGGGGCAGGGAAAGATTAATTGTGCTCATAGAAAACTTACAACCTTGAATTTAGTGTAGTTCTGATAAGACACCTGGTGGTAGGCTACGGACCAGACCCCTATGCCTGCAGAGTGGTCTGCAGCCAGCAAGATCAACAAAAACCTATCTCTCCCTGCTTCATAATTTACTGCTGACACCCCCACCCCCTTCCTGCATTCATCATTTACTCTGTCCTGAAACAAAGCAAATGGTTTGAGATCCTGTATATTTAGGCTTTTTTTACATTTAAGGATACTTTTTTCTTTCTGTAACAGTTGCTATCCCACATAGATTTTTCCTCTTTACTCTAAGCCCCTAGAGAAGATCTTAAATCCTCCTCCTTTATTACTCTTGATCTCTCCGACCATCCCCCTGTCCCCCAGTCCAGTTGTTTGTCTCCCTTTCCTATTGTGAGTCAGAGGAAGACAATTCCTACAGGGGGAAGAAATAGAAATAGTGGGAGTTTCAGAGAAAACCACAGACTACCACTGTAGTAGTTCTCCCTCCCAGAGGCTGGGGTCTGACCTGTGGAGAAAAATGACTCTTAGTCGGCCTGGAATGATAGCGGATGAGGATAAGT
>NW_006286484.1:3668-5644 GCF_000327345.1 Myotis davidii | reverse complement strand
CTTGGGTGGCCTGGAAAAATAGTGGATGAGGATAAGGGAGTATAGGGAGATTTCTTGCAGACTGAAAGCCGGGGGGCCTCCTGAAAGAAAAGATCTTTAATCCAGTTACAGATGCTGTCAGAATCAGGATGAGGGAAGAAGGGAAAAACCAGGTTATGTCCTCTATGAGGATCCTAATAAATAACTGAAAATGGCAAATCAAACAAAACACACAACCATGAAGACAATGGACTGCACAAGATGCACAACCAGGGTTAGCGGGGTCTATAGACAGTTAATAATAACTTCAGCCTTAGTTCTGCTTCAGGTGGCTCACATTGGACTATGATGTCACAGGCAGGGACAGGGCCTGTAAATCTCTCCGCCCTGCAGAGCTGTAAGCCCTGCCCCTGGAAGTCTCCATCCATCAAAAGGGATAAGAAAAGCCATAAATAACAAGTTCTTCGATCTTTGAAATTTACTACTTTGTTAACTTGCTAAGCAAATAGTTAACTTGAAAAGATTTCTCTCTTGCTTTTCTTTACAGACAATCTCAGAACCAAACAATTTTGGAGCCTAGCCAGCCTTTGTTTTAACCTTTAAATTCACCCCAGATCTTCAAAATTTCAATTTAATACAGCAAATTCACAACTCAGGGAAGAGCAACCGATAGACAGAAATTTTTATTAGCTAAGTGAGCTGATTCTCTCCGTGATAGGGAGGAAACATCTCTGAGAAAAATAACTCAGGAGCACTGCTTAAGACTTTTGCAGACCATCATGGGTTCAACCTTTAATAAGTTAAACGTTTTAGCCACATGAATCAACAGAAATGCAGAATAAATCAAAGTAGCTTTCACTTCACACAGACTAGTTAATGAGCAGACAATTATGCCAAAACAGACAAACATCCATACTCACATTCTCTCAGTAGACTAGCCCAGACTGGAGCTGAGCAGATCAATGAAACAATGCCCAATTCCCCAGATGGGCATGGGGGCACTCCTGGCACCCATGCTCCAGAACAGAATTCTCGACCAACGTCTTGGTGAGAACCTACAGAAAGAGTTAAGACTGCATCCAGTCCCCCTTCTCGGTAGCAAATTAGCTAGTCCCACACAAACAAACAGCAGAATGAACTCATAATTCCTTAATCGAATTAGAATCCACTCACCTCTGGAGTCCCACATTTATATACCAGACAGCCCGAGTTTTTGACTTATATCAGATATTTACCCAGAGTTTAAACAGTCCACCTGATTCCTGCTTAATTTTCCTGAGGAAGTCCTTGACTTCCAGGGAGGTGATCAAGCTCCCCCTTCCACTCACTTGGAGTGGGCCTGACTGACTGAGGCTCCTTCCTTACCGATTCTGTCGACAGGTCCAGAGGTGTTCCACTCACTTGGAGTGGGCCTGACTGACTGGGGCTCCTTCCTTACCGATTCTGTCGACAGGTCCAGAGGTGTCCGTCCACTCTCTCCAGATGCCAGCTGGGTCCTGGGCTGAGGTCCAGGAGTGCCTGGAGTGCCCCGGTTCAATTCTGCTAAATCAGCAGAGCGGCACATCCCAGAGGCCTATCTGGCTCCCCCGGCCCCAAACCCGGTCCAATCTCCAGATGCCAAAAGGCCAAGTATGGGTTGGTTTTCCCGGAATCTCAGGGAATCAGTAATGTTACAGAAAACCGGAGAAGAACCAAGCAATGCTTAGAGAGATGGAGTTACATTTCTTATTATTACGTGCGAGCCCAGAGGAAAATGTCTCTCAAATTCTGGGTCCCATCACACAGGAAGTTTCCTGTATTTATACCTTCTTACCCTCATTGTCTCCCAAATATGGGGTTCTGTTCTGGTCCCCTTTGCAAGTTCTTAAAGAGCCCCTATATGCTGGGCTTTGAGACCTCGACCAAAGGCTTGACCTGGTGCCAGCACTGATGACTTCATCTGGGGAAGGTTTAATGGCCTCTCTGAAATAGGAGTAGTCTTATTTTCCTTAATCTTC
>NW_006286484.1:0-615 GCF_000327345.1 Myotis davidii | reverse complement strand
CTTGGCTCAGTGGATAGAGCATGGCCTGCAGACTAAGGGGTCGGGGTTTGATTCTGGCCAAGGGCACATACCCAGTTTTGAGGCTCGATTCCCAGTATGGGGTGTGCAGGAGGTGGCCGATCAATGATTCTCTCTCATCATTGATGCTTCTGTCTCTCTCTTCCTCTGAAATCAATGAAAATACATATATATATATATAAAGAATGTCCTGCTCAGAGGCGCCCAGCTGTCCTTAGCAGCCCTGCTGGCCAGTGGCCCAGGCTCGCAGCTGGAGTCCACACCTCGTGTCAAGTGAGTGTCATCTCCCTTCTCTGAGGAAAACTTTTTTTCCCTCCCCCTTTTATAACTGCAGGGACATTGGTCTCCTCACTTCCCTTGTTCTCCGTGTTCTCTCTCACATCAATGCTCCTCTACCTCTCTCCCTTCCTTTCTCTTTAAACTCATTAAACATATCCTCAAATGAGGGGTTTTTTCCCCCAAAAGTACTGTTAAATACTATCAAAGGGGAAACAATCCTTGATGAAACAGTAAAATTACTGTATTACTAAGCCTCGACACTTGAGTACAGGACTTTTTAAAACAAAATTTTTTTTTTAAATCCTCACCTGAGGATAT
>NW_006286483.1:461642-464420 GCF_000327345.1 Myotis davidii | reverse complement strand
TGAGATCCCACCTACTTTATTCTTCTTTCTCAGAATTTCTGCAGCTTTTCAGGGTTTTTTTTTATTCCAGATGAATTTTTGGAAAGTTTTTTCTAGGTCTGTGAAATACGCCATTGGTATTTTAATGGGGAGTACATTGAATCAATCGATTGCTTTGGGTAGTATGGACATTTTGATGATGTTGATTCTACCAATCCATGAACACGGTATGTCCTTCCATCTGTTTATGTCTTCATCTATCTCTTTTTTCAGTGTCCTATAGTTTTCCGGGTACAGGTCTTTTACCTCCTAAGTTAAGTTTATTCCTAGGTATCTTAATTTTTTTTACTGTCTGGATTTTTAAGCATAGTCTACCTTAAGTAGGCCAAGTTCTGCATGTAGGCCAAAACTATATATATATTTATACTAAGTTCATATTTTCAGAAATTATTTTTTAACCCAAGTGACTAGACTGTCTTAGAACTTGAAAAATCTTTTTTTGATATTTTGATTCACAATCACTCTGTAAGCACAGTCTTTTTAATAACAACATGTGCTATATGATATTTCAATAAGAACAATGTAGACAGGATATAAAGGAAAAGATATTCTGAATTAGTATCAATTATACACTTTTTAAAATGTCCTTTAATTTTTGTTTTAAATAGTGAAAATTGGTCCTTAATGAAGTCCTACCACAGAGAGGTCCTAGAGGGCCTTCCTTTGATAAATAAATTAAGAATTTTTAATTCACTGATTTAATGGTTTCCTTGCTATCCCTTGAGGAAGGAATTGGCACCTAGTGCCACCTTATGTCACCTACAGTGCTCAGCAAGCTATGTTGATCAAGGCTGACGTTCAAGAACTAGCTACTGAATAGATGATTGTGTTGTAAGGGGGTTGAAAACCAGTTTCTCTCTTGAGTAAACGGTTCTTCCATATTTTTTATTTTACAATGTAACTGCCACTTTTTTTTAGCCAGTGCAAAGTTCAGTTTTAGTTTAGTCCATGAAAGTGATTATAAATTCCATGTAAGTGGAATTCAAATTCATATAGTTTTACTTTAATTTCAGGTGTGGCACTATAAATTGAGAGCCTTAAAAATAACTTTGCCTTTCACCCAGTAATTTCACTCTTAGGAACAGTAAATAACAATGAATTATGTAAAGATTCGGGTGAAAAAGCATTCATTACTTGAAAGCAACATAAGTGTCTGTGTATATATTCAGTAGAATAATATCCACCCTTTAAAAAATAGTCTTGTAGATTATTATTTGATGACTTGGAAAAGTAATATATTATTAAAATGTCTTTATATATATATATATATATATATATATTGATTTTTTACAGAGAGGAAAGGAGAGAGATAGAGAGTTAGAAACATCGATGAGAGAGAAACATCGATCAGCTGCCTCCTGCACACTCCCTACTGGGGATGTGCCTGCAACCAAGGTACATGCCCTTGACTGGAATCAAACCTGGGACCCTTGAGTCCGCAGGCCGACGCTCCATCCACTGAGCCAAACTGGTCAGGGCAAAATGTCTTTTAAAAATCAGGTTAGCCGTGGCTGGTGTGGCTCGGTTGGTTAGGCGTCATCCTATGAACCAAAAGGTTCCTAGTTCAATTCCAGTCAGGGCACATGTTCCAGGTTGCAGGCTCAATCCCTAGTAGGGGGCATGTAGGAAGCAGCCAATCAATGTTTCTCTCTCCTTCTCTCTCTAAAATTCAATATATTTAAACAAAAATCAGGTGAAAGGTGACCTCCTCAGGAGTTGGGAGATTGGCAACATAGAGGCAGGTTGAGCAATGAATTAAGAGAGCCAGATTTCTTATTGTTAGAGAAGAAAAATTACAGATATGAAAAGAGGGAAGATTAGAATTAACCCTGCAGTGTTGGACTGTAATTGGAGATATTGGTGTGAACTCATGGTGTTCAATATGCATAAACATAAAAACAAATATAAACATATGTGTTATTTATGTGTGTGTCTTTATGTGTATTTCCTAACTCTGTCCACCCTGAGTGCCTTGGAGCATCGATACTCCAGTTGCAATAAGCACATCACTTCTTAGGGACTGGTGTCTACATACCACTCTCCATTAGAAAAAATCAGAGCTCCATGGGAAGATGCCTGATTCCAGGGCTAGAAAAGGGAACATATATAATGGGCCTGGAACATCTTGTTCCAGAAAGTAAAGGCAGTGCTCAAAGAATGATGGGGACATGTCAAAAGGACGTGGAAACCAGCTCTCAGTGGCTGCCACTGGCCAAATCTGGGACAATTTAATGGTCAGAATAATTAATGATAGTAATCTTTACTTTTTAAAAAATATTTGGACTTTTTATAAAGCTTCAAGTAAACCTGTCAGTTACAATCCATATGCTTTTTAATATGGTGCATTTAAGAGACCTTGTTTCTATGTAACTTTGCAACTATGAGGAGATTTGTAAGTCTCCTGTGTTCTCAATGACCTGAACACACATATCTGTGTTCCAGAACCTCTGTGCTATTAATATCCCATATTTATACTACCTGGAGCCCTTTTTTTCATGGTAATAATGAACATTTGTAAAGACTACGCACAAAGACCACAAGGGGGTGTACCAAAAGTGTCCTCCTCAGGTAATTGGGGAGGCTGAACCACTGGGCCCTAAAGGACACTTAGCACAGAAAACCACTTTATCAACACAGGGAAGCATAAAAAATGTGTAGACAAAGAAAAAGGACAAAAATGACAGAAATGGAGGAAAGCAAACTACTGGATATAGAGTTCAAAACCACACTTTTAAGGTT
>NW_006286483.1:441269-461091 GCF_000327345.1 Myotis davidii | reverse complement strand
GTGAGGCTGAGACGGTCCCTGGGAGGCTGCGACAGCCCATGTAAGGCTGAGATGGTCCCTGTGAGGCTGCAACAGTCCCTGTGAGGCTGAGACAGTCCTGTGTGGCCGAACACAGGGACACATCGTGGATGGAAATAGCTACATTTTCCATGTGTATGACCCAGCAACAAAAAGCGTACACCTATGGATGAGGAGAGTGGGGGGGTAAGGGCAGAGGGTGGGGTGGGAACTGGGTGGAGGGGAGCTATGGGGGGAAAGAAAGAGGAACAAATGTAATAATCTGAACAATAAAGATTTAATTAATCAAAAAAAAATTCTGATTCAAGAGGTCTTGCGTAGGGTATAGAGTTTTTTAACAAGTACCCTAAGGTGGTTCTGATGCTATGGTCAATGGAATCATCTTCTATTCCTAATTAAACAATAAGCCACTTAAGGACCAACAGCATGTATTATATTTCTTCTGTATCCCCCGTAGATGCTAACTATGTGATATAAATGCTCAATATGCGTGTTGATTGAATATCTCCCATTTTAAATTAGTCAGGTCACTGAACTTGACCACTTAGTAAGATCTTAGCGAGTCAACTGCTGAAGAAGTTAAGAATATTCACCAGCTTAAAGCTAATTGCTTACTTGTCTTTAAGGAGCTAGGGACTGTAGGGGAAACAGAAGTCAGCAAAACACAGAGTATGAATGGGATGAAATCGATTCAAGAGACATTTTAGAGAGAAACTGTAACAAGGTCATAAAAGTGTCAGATGATAAATTACTACAAGGATAACAAGAAAAACACGTATGGGCACATTACAGCTTTCAGAACCTAAAGACCCAGGTCCTAACATCCCTCTGCTGCCCATTTTTGTCATCCCTAGAATGGTGTTTCCCAGGACTCCCCTGTCCACCACATGACCTCAGAAATGATAGGAAGGTGAGTAGATGCTCCCTTCTCTCCAGTGGGCAATCTGCCCCTGCAAGGCTGACCCCTTTCTAGGAACACTTATTTACATGTTGTCTCCTGAGTATTTGTCTAGAGGGCAACCTGTAAAGCCCTGCTCACTGCTTCAATAGCTCATGTTATACTATCAGGATAACTGGTTATAAAACAATGGCAGGGCACTGTGGAAACTAAGCAATTGGTTATTTTTTTTTTTTCAGTTTTCAATCCACAGTATGGGTTTGAGGAGTAAACATGAGTCAAGTTGTTTTAATTGAGGAACTATAGATGGCTGTCACTTTGTTTTCATTTTTATGGCCTCTATACTAACCATGTATGAATGGTTAGGAAGGGATAGAGGAGGGCGGGAGGGAAGACAAAAGGGAGGGAAGACGGAATAGGCTTTTTGTAATTAATGGATTCTAAGCTGAATTTTTATAAATGGATTCACCTTGAATATACTCAGAGTTTGCTGTAAGCTAGCATTTGATGTAAGCACATTGGTATAAAACAGTGAACAAGCTCTAAAAGAAATAAAATGAACAGAGTCCAGCCAGCATAGCTTAGTGGTTGAGCGTCGACCCATGAACCAGGAGGTCATGGTTCCATTCCTGGTCAAGGCACATGCCCTGATTGTCGGCTCAATCCCCATGTGGGGCATGCAGGAGGCAGCCGATCAATGATTCTCTCTCATCATTGATGTTTCTCTCTCTCTCACTCTCCCTTCCTCTCTGAAATCAATAAAAATATATTTAAAACATTTTTTTAAAAACCAGAAATTCTCATGTACTGCAATTATAAAATAAATGTTATCAACATTTTACAGATTATAACGTACTTTCACATGTATTCATGTGTCCTAAAGTTTAGATTCCAAGCATCAACCTTTTGATGTAAGGATTGTAATTACTCCAGTTTTATGTATCAAGAAGTGATTCCATGAGGTCAAGTGACTTACCCAAGGTGACACTGCTAGGATTTGATGGGCACAAACTCTAGGTTTTTTTATGTCACTATTGTAAAGAATACCTCACTCAACCAGTGTGGCTCAGTTGGTTGAGCATCGTTGTCCCATGCACCAGGAGGTCACCGGTTCAGTTCCCAGTCTCTCCCTCACCCTTCCTCTCTGAAAAACAATAAAAACATATTTTTTTTTAAAAAGAGACCTAACCAATTTGGCTCAGTGAATAGAGCGTTGGCCTGCGGACTCAAGGCTCTCAGGTTCGATTCCGGTCAAGGGCATGTACTTTGGTTGAGGGCACATACCCAGTAGGGAGTGTGCAGGAGGCAGCTGATTGATGTTTCTCTCTCATCAATGTTTCTAACTCTGTATCCCTCTCCATTCCTCTCTGTAATAAATCAATAAAATATATTTACAACAAAAAGAGTCCTGCCCAGCCAGTGTGGTTCAGTGGTTGAGTGTCAACCCATGAACCAGGAGGTCACAGTTCAATTCCCAGACAGGGCACATGCCTGGGCTTCAGGCTTGATTCTCAGTAAGAGGCATGGAGGAGGCAGCCGATTGATGATTCTCTCTCATCCTTGATGTTTCTCTTTCTCTCCTCCCTTTCTCTCTGAAATCAGTAAAAAATATTTTTTTAAAAAAAAGAGTCCCTCTTCCCCCCTATCCCTCCCAAGATTTGAATTTGTACATATTGAGTTTGCTTAAAACTAGACACACAACTCATTTTATATAATTTCCTCTTGTCAGCTTCTGTTCTACCTACCTTCCTTCCGTCCTTCCTTCCTTCCTTCCTTTCTTTTTATCTTTCTTTTCCTCACCCGAGGATATGTTTTCACTGATTTGAGATAGAGAGAGAAACATCAGTGTGTGAGAGAGAAACATTTATCAATTGCCTTTCATTTGCACCCCAACCAAGGATCGAACCTGCAACCTGGGTTATGTACACTGACTAGGAATCAAACCTTTTGCTGTATGAGATGACTCTCCAACCAACTGAGCCACCTAGCCAGGACCCAGAGGGCTTTCTTGACAAACATACAGCTTGCTAAGTTGTCAACAGGTTATTGACAAGATAGTCAATAAACAATTTTAAAATTACTCAAATGTATATCACTTTATTTGTTAATTTGCTTTTATTGATTTGAGAAAGAAAGGGAGAGGAGAGAGATAGAAATATTGATGAGAGAGAAACATCGACCAGCTGTCTCCTTCATACCCCCTACTGGGAATGGAGCCCTAAACCCACACATGTACCCTGACCAGGAATCAAACCTTTGACCTCTTGGTGCATGGGTTGATGATATGAACCTCTAAGCCACACCAGGTGGGATGTACCTCACTCTATACATGATGCAATTATACAAAATGCCTGAGAGGATTTTGTTACTTAAAGAAATCCTCTTTTCCTTCTTTTCAGAAATAAATTCTTTACCTAACTCATAGATCATTTATATCATTACCATTGCATCGGTGAGGGTTTTCAGTTGTACGCAAACAAGGCCAATGCTGGCTCTCTTAAGCAAAGGGGGAGTATATTGGAAACATCTTGGGGGTCTCACCGAATCAACAGGAGGCTAGAGAAACATGCTTGAAACTGGGGACAAGGGCCAGAGGAACCAAGATTACCCCACGGGAACTTTCTGGCCCTTCACCAGTGCTGCCAGGAGAACGATCTGGACTCCAGCATTCCTTTTGTCTGTGCCTCCACTTTGTTAGGGTCCAAACTCCCGGGAGCCAGTGTCTGATTGGCTGAGCATACTGTGGTTGTGCCAAAGGAGTGAGTTCAGGACGAATCAGGTCCCCTTGATTTCTGTTCATGCTCAGAGATGTGGAGGGAGGGACCACTGAGAATTGCCTTCTCACTAAGACTAGCTACAGTGTTGGATTCCCCGCAAAGGGAGGTCCAGATGCCAAAGGGGGAGAGGGAGTGCTAGATAATGAATGGCAAAAAAAAATAAATGTCCAGTTCAAAATTGTTCATTCCCCCTTGTATGCATATATGCATACCCCATGGACATAGACAGTGGGGTGGTGAAGGCGGGGGGTGGGGGTGGGCTAGAAGGGGTCAATAGGGGGAAAAGAGGGGCATATGTAATACCTTCAACAATAAAGATTTAAAAATAAATAAATAAAAATAAAAATGTTCATCCCAGTATTGTTTATCATAGTTACAAGGGGAGGGGCCTAGGAACAACCTTATCTGACAATAGTTAAATAGATTATGGTTCAGTTCATATCATAGAAAACCCTGAAGCTATGAAAATGATGTTAAGGGAGAATATGTAATGATCTGAGAAGATAGTTATTAAATATTATTAAGAGAAAATAAATTATAAAGCAATATTTAAAATAGGAGCTTACTTTGTAAGTAAGAATAATGGAAGGATATGTAGCCCAAAGTTAATAGTAGTATCTCTGGGTAATAAAAGTAAGAGTGATGTTTATTTTCTTCTCAATGTTTATCTATGCAATAGCATTGTATTACTTTGTATTCTTTCATTGATTACAAATCCTTAATTTCTTTTCAAATATATCAATTATTTGTATTTACTTTATATTTTATATACAGAGTATGTGTATATGTGTGTAAATATACTTATATATGTACTATATATATTTGTATATGTTGATATATATATATATATATATATATATCCCATAGCTTCACTCACTTCCTTTCTTTTATATTTTACTAAAACTATTCAATTGTAAATTCCCTGAGGAGAGTGACTATGTCTTTACTCCTTTGTATCTTACAAAGAACTTAGCACTCACTGTATGTATTAAATATTCAATTATTAATTATTATTGAAAGAAAACCTTATTAGACAGTAAAAGAGCGATGTAGATGTTTTATTTAAACCCAAGTTATGTTTAAATCCTGGCTTCAGTGTTTAATGACTGTGAGTGCCTGAGTGAGTCACTTCACTTCTCTGAACCTTCTTGCTTGTGAAATGGCACTGTGGTTGGAAATAACCGATGGGTGTGTATACTCTTTGACCCAAGTTCTCCAATTCTCAGAATTTATCCTGCAGGTTAACTTGTGTTCTTAAGAAGCAGTGTATTTATAGGTTTCTTCACGGTAGCATTGTTTATGATCATAAAAGATTTAAAATAACTTATATGTCCATCAATAAAGAACTGATTGAAATGACATCATAGAAATTGGGGAAGATCATTCTGTATTGTTTTGGAAAAAACCTCTAAGATATATCGTTAAACGCAGAACTGTGTGTAGAGCATACTATCATCTATCTATAAGGAAAGACTGTGTTCGTTGGCATATACGTCCATAAATGAGCTCTAAAGAAACTGATCAGATTAAGTCTTGTTGGAATGAAAAACCACAAGAAACCTAAACATTAGGTGCCTGTGGGAGGAGTCTCTGAGAGGCTGGGGGACAAAGGTAGCAGGGAGTTTTAATATTGCTAAAATTTTGAAACTTGTCAATTTTTTTATTCAAAAATAAATAATATAACTTAAACTTAAGAGATTTAAAAAAATGTTGTAAAATACCTAACAGGTAGTTGGCACGTAGACGTCAGCCTGTGATAGATAAGGTATCTATCACTGCTGTGAGTAGTGATGTAAGGCTACTTGCTTTTTTTCTCAAACATGAACCTTGTTCCCTCTGGTGGAGTTGCCAAGGAATTGCACTAAGCAAGAGAATAAAAATTGAAAAAACTTATGAGTAGATGAAGAGTGAATTGGATACCTGTCTGCATCTTCCCCAGCCAGTCCAGTCCATGCCTTTTCTTTTCTTTTCTTTTTTAAATATATTTTATTGAGTTTTTACAGAGAGGAAGGGAGAGATGTAGAGAGTCAGAAACATCGATGAGAGAGAAACATCGATTAGCTGCCTCCTGCACATCTCCTACTGGGGATGTGCCCGCAACCCAGGTACATGCCCTTGACCGGAATCGAACCAGGGACCTTACAGTCCACAGGCCGACGCTATATCCACCGAGCCAAACCGGTTTCGGCCAGTCCATGCCTTTTCAAGGTAGCCCTCAGTGCAGGGAGATTGGCATCTGAGTGCCTCCACAGAACATGCAGAGTTAAGTATATGTGATCACAGTGGCCAGGAGATATGGTTCGGTTCATAAGATACAGACCGATAGCTGCATCTTATAAAGCTTTAAAACAGTACATTTTTTAATAGATAGCCTAGAAATAAATGTCCAAATATTGTCCAGCGATTGAGGCAATAATTTAAATAAATTAAAAATCACAATCATGATTTTTAATGAGGGTGACTTATTCTAGTAACTTCCACGATTAAGGTGTCCAAAGCAGTTGCGCTAGTCTGTATTAGCTGATATTTGTGTTGCTGAAGGAGTGAGATTTCATCAGCATCAAATTTTTCCTGCTCAGGAATGTTTAAAGTTCATTAACACTATCCCTACTGGAGGGGAGACTGATTTAATTGGGAATCAACACACACTTTATACCTTTTGGGGAGAAAAATCTCAGAATTTGAGTCTGAATAACAGAACATGCTTTGTATGAGGAATAATTAAGCTATAAATTTCATCTTTGTTCGCTAAATGAGAAACATTCCCCCCCCCAACTTTATCTGTCTAAGTAAATATAATTAGGTAATGGATGATGATTTGTTAGCATTTTATTTTCTGTGTTTGCAAGGGCATTAACAGTGACCATAAAGCTCACAACAAATACGGTCCGTTTCTGATTTTTCAGATGCAAGAACGTGACTTTTGAGAATCAGACGGGCCAGACGCAGGCATTCTTGCAAATTAACTCTCCCTGTATTCTGAACAGGATCAGAGAGACTTGTCTTAGCTGATTTGCATGCACTAATTGCTAGTTCTGAGTAAATATGAAGTGATCACCTACACAATTACATTCATAAATTAATATTTTTACTTCACAGTTATTTACACACAGGAAGAAACAGTACAAATAATTTTAAGGCTGTGTCTACACTTACATAATGAAGTGGTTAATTAAAGCAATGAGCTAGTTAATGACAAGCCTAAAAATTTTTCATGAAATATCCATATATGGAAGGAAGAAATGTCTTTGCCTGAGTAATTCTCGTAATTGCCTCAACATTTGATTTCACGTTCTATGCAGAGATATGCCCTACATGACACTTTGATTATGAATCTGGATTATCTTTTGATTTCTCGTGGGTGGGGTGGATGCCAAAGCTAACTGCCAAGGTGACAGGGTTACACCAGAGGCATCTCACAGAAACATGGTAGCCCCACTCCAGGACTGTCCACAACCCAATTCAGGCAAGAAGGTGGCATTGAATGAATATAGAGAAACGGAGGCTTAAGTTGGATCTCGAGCAATGGTTCTGAACCTTCCTAATGCCACCACCCTGTAATACAGTTCCTCATGTTGTGGTGACCCCCAACCATAAAATTATTTTCGTTGCTACTTCATAACTGTAATTTTGCTACTCTTATGAATCGTAATGTAAATATCTGATATGCAAGATGTATTTTCATTGTTACAAATTGAACATAATTAAAGCATAGTGATTAATCACAAAAGCAATATGTAATTATATATGTGTTTTCTGATGGTCTTAGGCGACCCCTGTGAAAGGGTCGTTCGACCCCCAAAGGGGTCGCGACCCACAGGTTGAGAACCGCTGATCTAGAGTGAGTCAGTCATCGACTACCAATACCAAGGGCCCCCTTATCACCCCAGCCCAGAGTGACCCATTTTGATTTTAGAGGAGCCAGCCTCTCCTTTTAGGGAGCTCTGACCCTTTGGTCCACTAGACCTCTGATCTTAATGTTAGAGACTCAATTCCTTCTAACCGCTGGCTTTACTAGAGTCAGGCCTGCAACAAACCTTAGTCACTTGGGTGTGGACAACCACCGCACTCATTGAGGAAGATCTAGTTTCTTCCCTCTCTGTTTTAAGCTAGTAACTTTGTGGTAATTTGTTATGCAGCAGTAGAAAACTGTTTTAGGTAGATTGTTCTGATGGCTGTTAATTAGGACTGATTGAAGTAGAAAGAATCTAGAGGACACAAAACTAGTTAGAAATTACTCTAGTAATCAGGATGAGATTGATAAAGGCCTGAACTAAGGTGTTAACAGTAAAAAGAGAGGAAGGGAAACTAGTAACTGATGGTGACGGGAGTCCATTAGACTTGGTGTCCACAAAACATGCAGGTTTGGTAAACTACTCTAGCAATGACTAACTGAACAGTTCACTGGAAATCAATCATGAACTTTATTCTGATATCTTTCCTGCTACCATATTGAACTATTATTGAAATATTCCTCTTGGGTTTTGTATATTAGCTTCTCAGCTGAAAGACAAGCTCCTAGCAGACGGAATTATTTAAACTTCACTGAATTCCTTCATGGAATCAAATGTTATAGATGTGAAATGATTTAGTTAAGTTACAACATACTCCACCACACACCTATTACTCTGGCTCAAATCAGAACAAGCTAACAATATCAAATGCTGACAAGGATGCAGCACAGGTGGAGCTATCATGAATTATAGGGGGAAATGAAAAATGGTATAGCCAGTTTAGAAAACAGTTTGGCAGTTTCTTATAAAGTTAGACACACGCTTATTCTACAACCCAGAAGTTCCACTCTTAGGTATTTACTCAAGAAAATTAAAGACATATACAAACACAAACTCCCTATACCTAAATGTTTATAGCAGCTTTATTCAAAATCGTCAACAAATGGAAACAACCCAAACATCCATCAACTGCTAGATAAACTATAATGTTTCAGGTTCTATACACCTGAAACTAGCACAAAATAATATTAAATGTAAACTGTAGTTGAAAAATAATATTTAAATTTTAAAAATGGCTACATGCTGTATGGTTCCATTTATATGACATTCTCAAAACTATAGGGACAAAGAGTAGATCAATGGTTGCCAGGGACTACAGTTGGGGATGGGTAAAAGGCAATATCTCAGGATAATAGAAATATTCCATATCCTGTTTGTGGTAATGGTTGCAAGTCTGTACACACTTATCAAAATTCATGAAACTATATATATAGACATGGTGAATTTTAATGTATGTAAATTATACTCTGATAAGCCTGAGTTAAGAAAATGAATTACAATACAACAAGCACTCTGTAGACCAAGCATGTCAAACTCACAGCCCGCAGGCCACGTGCGGCTTACAACGACCCCATGTTAGCCTTTGAGTTTGACATGCTTGCTCTAACATGATAGTAAAAAGTATCGTACAATAGCCAGTAACATTAGTCACCCAGCACACATCTGTTACACTGGCTCAAATCAGAACAAGCTAACAATAGCAAATGCTGACAAGGATGCAGCACAGGTGGAGCTGTCATGAATTATAGGGGGAAATGAAAAATGGTATAGGCAGTTTAGAAAACAGTTCGGCAATTTCTTATAAAGTTAGACATATGCTTATTCTACAACCCAGAAGTTCCCCTCTTAAGTATTTACTCAAGAAACTTAAAGACATATACAAACACAAACTCCCTATACCTAAATGTTTATAGCAGCTTTATTCAAAATCGTCAACAAATGGAAACAACCCAAACATCCATCAACTGCCTAGATAAACTATAATGTTTCAGGTTCTATACACCTGAAACTAACACAAAATAATATTAAATGTAAACTGTAGTTAAAATAAAATAATAGAGTTAATTGTTCATTAGAAAGAGCATAGGAATACCAAGTAGCGGTATGTAAGAAACGTTTTAATAAAAATTTTATAACTTAATTTTTACAATATCCTGTTATCCATAATTTTTAATAACGAACTACAACATTCGCTAATGACTGATTACTATAATCATGTTGCACTCATTTCCCTTACACACCTTACGTGCAAGGCGCACCATTTTTCTCCCCACCATACTAGCAGCAAATATTTTAGCAGCCTATGGCCATGTTATTAGTCTTGGACTAACTTGTTTGGTGTGCGCAACAGGAACTATTTCGCTTTCAAGAAAAATAGGTTTACTAGTATTTGCGTTATGCTTATTGATTTGTACAGTTATTCAGTGTCCGGTAAGTTAATGTTCAAGAAAAATATTAATTTTTATTAAAATGTTCTATTATTTTATGTTTATGATGACTCATTTATTTCAGCCCTTTGTAATCAGCATGTCTCTATCAAAATGAAACTACATTTCTATGAAAATTGAAGCTTTTGTTTTTCTGCGGCCCACATAAACTTAGACCTTGTTTACTTGGCTCGTGTTAACCTTTGAGTTCAATATGCTTGCTGTAGTAGATTTGTTATCTGTCTAGTGAAAGGACTTTGCCCAGATCTTCAGAGCTTTTCAAGGCTAGAGGCAAAGCATAGCATATAATGTCCTCCCTTCTCCCATCTGTCACCCCCCATCCTTTGTAAAAAATATATATGTATTAAATTAAGTAAAATAATTTATTTTTACACTGAGAAATCCAACAAAACAACAGTTATTATACTAAAGGAGGAAAGAAAATATGGCAAATGGGCATGTTCAGGGCGAGGAAAAGGACTGGAAATAAGGAGGGGCTGCCAAGCCAAGACAGCATATTCATGCGACTGTGTTCCAGGGCCTCCAATCTCTTTTTAGCAACAACGGGTAGTATCCACCCATCCTCCACTCTCTTCGGCGCCATGTAGTAGCAGCTGCTTAAATCCTGAAAGAGTTTAGACCCACTCCAAACATGGGACTGTAGGCCGTTTTATCCCTACGTCCCTATCTTAGAGAGGTCTCTGCCTATAGCTAAAATAGACAAGTACCTATGGCAGGCCACTCCTTAGGAAGTTCTGTGGCAGCATTCCCATGTTCATACTTCTATTGATATAAAATGCAGATATAACTGGTAATTTACTATTTATACTTCACTTGACTTGAATGTAATTTCTGTTTAATTGAGGGAGTAGTCTGTTATAAGACCCATCTCTAATCTTAAGGAAAAGGACAAGGTTTTACCGTATTCTCTTCTTGCAATCTCATAAACAGCACACAAACCTCCCAGGCACCCGGATGTCACAGTTTAGGAAAACACGTCAAATGAGAAGTTGGGGTCTTGGTGGAGAAGGAAGGAATAATAACGGTAGCACTAGTGTTAGTGAAAACATTCATACTAAGAGGACATTAGAAATGAAAGGTGAACGTTCTATTTTAGCATGATGGAATCTTATATTCAGAGATGTACTCATTTCTGTTTTACTATATTGGTTGTCTTCCTTGAGTTTTATCTTTAAATTCAAGATGGGGGTATACATTTTTAAAAGTGATTAAACACCACTCCTTTTGAGAATAGAGGAATTTGAATTTAAAATTAATAGTATTTCCAATATGTTAAAAGTTAACTACATCCCATGTTCAATATTTTCTTAAATAACGATTGTATATAATAGGCCATTCTGAAGTATAATAAATGATGTCTTCTAAATTCTAATAATGGCTGGCATTACTTATGACCCTCTCTGTAGCCATAGCCAATAAAAAAGATCATATTTTCAGTATATACATATCATTTTGAAGACCTTAACGTTCAGAAGTAAGTCAATTTATTTAATTTATAGGAATATGAAAACCATTCTAGGAATAATATTTTATGATTCTACTCTCATCAATATCTGATACTCTAAATTTTCTTTTTAAGCATCTCCATTTTCTGTTGTCATGTCTGAATTACCTTTATTATTGTATTTTACCTATTTCAATGTCTACTTCTTTTATTTTATAAATGAATTCAGCAGTTGAAGTCAAAATGAGCTTAGATTTAAAACACACTTTAATTATCATATATCATGCCATTAAGAAAAATCAGATATAGCTCCCTCTCTGATAAGAATCATGTTCATATTTATCTTGTGATTAAATTTGACTTATTAAAAACAATCCTTTAAAGCAATTAAAATTGAAGTATACTAAAAAGTGACTGTACTTTATTTCATTATTTCAAAATGTTTAAATCATTTGAATACTTGTAAAACTATATGTCTGTCATTCCTTCTGCTTGTTCTACTTAAGAAAAAAAAGCTACCAATTGAAAGATGTACATGCAATAGAACCTATACATAAAAACAGGGTGGGACAAAAACAGGTTTACAGTTGTGAGTATGCGAATCACAAAGTTTATTCTTGTAACATTATTTATTATTGTGTTATTTTCCATATGAACACCTCTAAGCCTACTTTTGCCCCATCTGATAAATAGAAAATAAATATATATACACATATATGTCATCAGACAATACTATAAAATGACTCTGTAAAATGTATACTGTTAAAGATTCTTCCAGTACCAAAGATCAGAAAATTATCAGATATTTCTTTCCTTTAGGAAACAGCATAATTAATTGCAGATAAGCCCCTGTCTGATCAATTGAGTCCGTGAAAACTTTCTTCTGGTTTTTCGCTCATCATTTATGTTTCCCCATTACAAATTTTATAACAAATCAGAAGAATAAATCCAATTTGTTGGGATCCAAACATTATGAGCTTTTACAGTCTCTTATTTAGCCTCCAGACTACAAAAAGCCCACGTTTACTTTCCATTGGAATGGGTATTGAGAGAAATTAGAGAGAAAAAGAAATATGTCTTTGTTTCATAAAGACTAATTATCATCTAAAAAAATAGTTTATTGTGCATGGTTAAGTATTTGACCCTTATAAAGAAATTGCACGATATGTCTTAGAATCACTTTAATTACCAATTGCATTTAACTGCTATAATTATTTGCAATTCTCACCCATTGCTTAAATTAATTTTCCCTTTGACTAGTTTATTTTAATTATCATGTTTATTTTTCCAAAACTAAATTTTCTATTTTCCATTATAGGATTAATAAATTTTTCTTGCTCTAATAACCTAAATATGGTGCATGCATATCTATTATTAAATGTGTTGCAAAAGTTTCAGGATTAGATACCAGAAATAGAAATTGATGCCAATTTTTAGGAATTTTCCTGAAAAGTTTTATGACACTCCTCTGGTCCCAATTTATAGGTGAGAAACTAAGAGCATAATAATCCAACCTATAGATCAACAAATAAATAACCAGGCCTGACATAAATGTTTATTTCTCATGAACATGTCTCATCTAACCTGCTAGCTGATTAGCCTTTCTGGGACAGAGCCAAAGTCATGCCCCCTTGCATCTAGCATATGCCCAGTAAATATTAGGAAATAAATGTTTGAATTGGTTTTGTAAAACAAATGAATCTTTGCCACGTATATTTATTTATCCCAAAATAACATGTTATGCCACTTAAGGTATTCAGCTACTAAATTATTTGCACACCTGGTGAGTTCTGCCAGTCTAACAAGTCAGTTAATTTTAATTTCTATAGTGAGTACCTGAGTTTACATTTCTTCAATATACCAATCACAAGGGATGGGGTTGCTTTTGTTGCCCTAAGAGTGTAAGTCAAGCTTCACAATATTCTACAAAGCAGACCATTTCTTTTAGAAAATAATTTTTGTTTCCAGCTTACCCTTTTTGCTTTTGACATTGACATTTTATGCTCGTAGAAAAAATAAAATTATTCTAAATGCGCAAATGAAATAAAAGCCAACAAAAAATGTTCCCTGCATTGGAGAATAGAGTTTTAATGTATTTCTGCTGTCGGGTTGGTGTATTTGTGTGATAATTTTATGTGACAGCATAATTAAATTGTAAAACAATTCCCATTTCCTATGTATTTTATCTATTTATCATCATTTATTTCTTTACCTTCTTTTTCTGCAATAAATATTATTGTAAGGAGAGTTAAATAAGTTAAACCAATGCAATTACTTTTACAGATTGAAATTAACTTCATATATCAATTTGTACACATTTATACAAAATACCTACAACTTGCCTGGTATAAATAAATGTGTTTATTGCAGTATATTTATGATGTCACTGTGGTTTCTATGTTTGCCTTCCTTTTGAGTAATGATCTATATGTTTAAACTTGACATTTTAACAGTATTTTCAAACAACTTCATTCATTATCAAATAACCATTTATTACACTATGGCAATTTCATACCATTTACTGGACCTTTTAGACACTCTTAAACAATGATTTATCAACCAATATAGAGTTTTTAATGCTTATCACAGCAAATATAGAAAGTAACATTAAACAGTGACTTGACGAGAGATAACTAAATTATCTTTTTCTTAAATCTTGATGAGTCATGTTTAGTAATAGCCAGTAGCACTTATAGCTACACTACAAATTAAGAAAAGTATATTAGATTGTTATATTCTTCAAGTATTAAGATGGTTCATTATAAATTCTATATGCACATCAACCATATAACCCCAAATGTTGATTTTTTTTTAAAGGAAAGGAGGAAGAAAGAATATTGTAAATGATTTGGATGTTGACCAGCTAGGTAGCTTTTTGTGCCTGGACTTTCCCTTAGTAGGGACAACATTTCCTGCTCAGGAAAGTCATCCCCAGGTGACAAATCCAGGTGATACAGATGGATTGTGTTGTGTGAAACCAATGGCTAGTTACAATAATCCTATCTGCTTGCTGCACACAAGACATACCCAGATCATCCTCATGAGGTCTGACCATATTATCCTTGCCAGAGCATCCCACACAAGTTATGTGGATGTGACCTTTATTAAAGAGAAAATTTAATTTCTCCACCCAAAGGAGGCAAGTCACACAGCTGATCCAGTGAAGACTCCAGTCCTTATAAAATACGGAGAGAAAATTTAGGTTTAAAAACAAACAAGGATGGAAAGGGAGGAGAGAAAAACAAGAAAACCCTCCTTTCAGGTAGGATCATTTACATAAAATATTAAACCTGATAAAGGTTTCTGTCTGTGTGTCGGGGGGTCTGTATTTCTTTAGTTACCCACATCCAGAATGAATTAATTTGACACTAATGGCAGAAGGATTAAATTTATTCAATCTTTATAGACTATTCCTTGACTATTAAAATTAAATGAAGAGAAAAATAAATTATTCTTTCCTAGATCAAAAATTAAACACCAAGCCAATTTATGAGGTTGCGGGGGTGAAACAGGCAGTGAAGTTCACAACCTGTGACTTTTTTCCCCCAAAGTAGATTAAAATAAGAAGCTAATTTTAGGATAGATTTATTAATTTAACAAAAAGATCTCTTATTTAGGAGGCACTAAGACATGTTTAGAAAATATACCCTAGCTATAGAACCTAAAATTATAGTATACATTTTTATTAATACTTTAATAATATATAGCTATACCAAGAAATTGATTTCCTGGGGAACGGCATTTTAATACCCAAAACACAAAAAGAATTATTAAAAGGAAAAAAGAAGGATAAGTTTCAAGTGATTTCATTTCAGCATGTGTCTTCCATAGATACCTCCAGGTCTGATAAGGAACTAAAGCAAGGACTACTATAAGAAGAGGCAATCTTATAAACTAAACTTTGAAGGAACACCTCATTTTCAGAATGGAACTTAAAAATGATCAGCTTAGAGCAATGCCTGAGACTCCCTAATATTGCCATCCGTTTTCCCTTTGCCATGGCCTGTTTCCTAGTCTTAGAGAATGCATATTGCATACTGGCATAGATATATGTATGTATATGGATTGTCTTCTTTTTTATGTCATGATGACATGTAAGATGTGTAATTTTCAGATGTTTAACATTCACATAACACTTTATTGAATTCCTGAAATTTAAGGAAAGGAAGTGATAAGCCCCGCTTTAGGCAAAATGCTAAATTAGGTAAAAGGAGTCTTTGGCACCTCATAAATTATTGGCAAGGAAACTACTGAAGGTCTGTTGAAGATATGCAACTTATTCAAGGTCACAGAGACTGTTGCTGAATAAGGACTAGAATGACTCTTAATCCCAATCCACTCCCAGCCTTTCATTTTAGCAAAAGGTTTATGTGTTAAACCCTTCTGTGAAAACATAATTGCATTTAAACATGAATCGGTATCATAAGCTAATTAAGGAAATACTAATAATGTAATTTCAGGCATTAGTCATCTTATTGATTCAAATTCACCCTCACACTCCCAAATCCCAAACTAAACACATAAGACATATGATATACAATTTTTATAAATTGTGTAAATAGTGCCTGGGTAAAATTGTTAAATGAAATAGTATCTCAATTTTATATAAATTACATATATATGTATGTAAAGTCCCTCATATTAATAGGTGGTCTACTGAAGAGTTAGTACTACTTTTAAAAAATCTATAAAGTACAGCATAGGGAATATAGTTAATATTGTAGCCTGGCCGGTGTGGCTCAGTGGTTGAGCATTAACCTATGAACCAGGAGGTCACGGTTTGATTCTGGTCAGGGCACATTCCTGAATTGCGGGCTTAATCCCCAGTAGGGGGTGTGCAGGAGGCAGCCAATCAATGATTCTCTCTCATCATTGATGTTTCTATCTCCTTCACCATTCCTCACTGAAATCAATAAAAATATATTTTTAAATAAAGTAATAATATTGTAATAACTATGTATGGTATCAGATGGGTACTAGACTTGTCAGGGTAATTAGTTCATAAATTATATGAATGTCTAATCACCATGTTGTATAGCTGAAACGAATATTGTATGTCAACTTTTAAAAAATTTTAATTCTTAAAAATAAAATTTTTCTTTAAATCTAGAATTTTAAAGATTAAAGATCTTTTAAAGATGACAACTCATGTTAAACTTTTGTCATTTTGTCTCTCCTCATTACATTAAAACCCTGAAACTGGAAATGTTTTCTTAGTAAAGTATATTTTGGTGCTTTAGCAATTATATTAGAAGTGTTTGTCTTTTTTAAGTATCATAGGGGAAACATGTAAATGAAAAATAATGCTATAATATTAATATTTTCTCCTCATTTATACTGAAATTTATTAAAAATAATTGAATTAGTACATTTTACCTACAGAGTTCCAATGTTTTAAAATATAATCACCTAGATTCTCTCAGTTGAGGTAGCTACTTTAACTAAGTATCTTTGCAAACACATTTGCAGAACATTTAGCCCACTTCAATAGTAAATTTTAATTTTTATATTTGATTAAGTAAAAATGCATTTGCCTTATATAGATCAATGTTAGCATTTTGTTTTATTAAGTAGAATGAAACTCCCAATTAGCCCAACAATGATTGGTGTATTTTGAAATGCACTTGTTTTCTTGAAACAAGATTGTATTTTGACTCTAAAGATGCAGAATAAATGGTTGATGCTTTGATGAATGACAGTGTTCTAATTAATGTTGGGTTAATCTAATTGCAGGGACTATAATTGATTGCAGAATAGTTTACCTTAGTTTATCAATTCTCGCTTTTATTTACCCAGCCCAGAAAGAATTTAAAAAGCATTATCACTGGTAAAAATGATCAATAAAACAATCAATTGATCAATCAAATTCTGCTTTTTTTCCTAATTGGGGGCTATTACTAATTTGTTTGTTTCTAAATATTTATGATTGTACTGCTACTAACATTTCAAATCTTAAAGAAGAGTGAAATTTACTTCCCTCTTTGAAATTAATATTTATTTTAGTCATAAGCTAACCATGTGATATTATGTTCAGTACTTTTATAAAAGCATTAATTAATAAATGGAATGATTTTTTAATGACCCTATTCAAGTTAGATGGATCTCTGTCCATTGTCTTCTTTCCAGATGATAAGCATGATCTCCAATGTATTTGTTATGATTTTGCCAAATCTTATGCTTTTATATTATAAAATGTATACCCTCAGTTTTAAACTCATTTGACATTTCCTTTATGACATTGCAGAAATGTATTCACAGAGGACTTGAATATGGACTCTACGATTGGTTCACACTAAGAGTTTTGATGAGTGATCTGAAGTAGTACTAGCCTTTCCTATCTTGTGTTGGATGAAGTGCACATCTCTCATCAACATGACTAGTCTAAATCTGAACTCTTGCTCTCACATGACTTCAATCCATAACTTAGGTAATTCCCTGGATGAGTTGAATCCTTAAAGTCCTGTGAACTAAAATTATCCAGCAAATAAGCTTAGCTTTCCCCTTGAATGGCCATAATCAAACTGTACATATGGAAGTACATGTTTTGGCAAAAGTAGGTTTACAGTTGTTTGTATGGAAAATAATACAATAATTAGTAAATAATACAAGAATAAAGTCACAGCTGTAAACCTACTTTTGCCCCACCCTATATTTCTTAGAAATGTTTTCTACTGCTTCCCTCTGTGTGCTCTGTGGAATGTGGAAGCATCACACAAGGTGATGTGTAATATATGTGTAGGTTCAATTTGATTTTCTGAAGTATGGAAGTACAAATTCAGTCTGGAATAATTTCTTTTATACTGGTTCATTATAGAAAAGAAACTTTATCACCATGCCAAAGACAAAACTGCTTCTAGGTTAATTTTGAATTTTATAAAGTGAGTAAGTGAAAAAATATATGTACATTCATTTCAGACTGAAGTTATAAATAATTAAATGACTATATAATTATATCTAGTTTTACCCTCGAGCTCAACCAGCAAAGACATATTCAGCCCATGTAAAAAGAATACTTTTTTTTCAAAAATTATGAGTGAGCTGCCATACATCACTAAACATGTATGCTCATAGGCAAGAATAAAAATCTGTCTGTAAAATTATATATTGAAGAGTGTAATGGCATTCAAGAGTTTTGTTTAATGTACATTATGCCTTCTGAAACTTAAACTTACACAAGCATTTTCTTCAGGGTGTCTTAAATGTCTTTTTCATTATCTCTTGTCTTCTTTATCATTTCTTATCTTACCTCTAGTCTAAGGTTGGGGTGGATCTTGGGAGCAGGTACAGACTCAGCAGTCGGACATCCCTCTCATAATCTGGGACTGCTGGCTCCTAACCACTTGCCTGCCTGCCTCATCGCCCCTAACCCTCTGCCTGCCTGCCTGATAAGCCCTAACCACTCACCTGCCTGCCTGATCACCCCTAACTGCTCACCTGCCCACCTGCCTGATAGCCCCTAACCACTCACCTGCCTGCTTGATCACCCCTAACCCTTCTGCCTGCCTGCCTGATCGCCCCTACTAGTAACCACTCGCTTGCCTGCCTGATCACCCCTAACCACCTCTGCCTGCCTGCCTCATTGCCCCTAACCACCTCTGCCCGCCTACAGAACGACGTCTGGAAGGTCATCCTGTCTAATTAGCATATTATGCTTTTATTATTATAGATAGAATAAACTTGCTTATTAGACCTGCTTTCTGATTTAGCTAAAATTTTTCCAGCCCAGTAAAGAACCCCCAACTTCTCTTTCAGGTGATAGTCAGCAATACAGCAATAAATATCAACACAAAGCAGATTATTATTGTAGATCACACAGGGAGAACAAAGGGTAAAATATTCATCTGCAACAGTGTTTGACTATATTCTGCGCAGTGAGAAAACCTGAAGTCATTTTCAAGGTCCACCATTTCTTACTTCTTTTCAGTCAGGTCAAGTTTCTAAACTTTCTAAATAACCCATTTTCCAGCTAATGAAAAGAAAATAGGATTCCACTGAGTCTCCTATCTACCTACTCCAGGACTTCTGTGAGGATCAAATGAGATGAGGCACAGGAAAATGCTTCACAGACATTTGGTTAAAGTGTGAAATGTTTCCACCTGGCTATAAAGCAAGTCATGTTCCTGGGCTGAAGAAATTCCAAAGAAGCTAGTCACTAGGAAGAGGAAGCCAGGCATTGCTACGTAATGTCATTACCCAGCACCCACAGCTACAGTGTCCAGGCTGGCCATGAGGTCTCAGCAGTGTCAGCTGCGATTTTGTGGGCTGTTGCTCCGGAGTGGTGGCAGGGCCTGTGTCTCACTTGCGGGAAGCCGAGTGTTGGTTTGTTGGCGCCAGGTCCACACTGCAACAGTAGTAAATGGCCAGTGCACGTCACGGCAGCTCTTGTGTTGAGCATCTGCCCCCTGGTGGTCAGTGCATATCATAGCGACCAGTCGGAGAGGTGG
>NW_006286483.1:438707-440470 GCF_000327345.1 Myotis davidii | reverse complement strand
GTCCTCCGTCACTGAAGCAAGCAAGCCTCATGTTCACTTCAAGCTGCCTGGCTGCCAGCCGCCATCTTGGCTGGCAGTTAATTTGCATATCACCCTGATTAGCCAATGGGAAGGGTAGCGGACGTATGGCTAATTACCATGTTTCTCTTTTATTAGATAAGATTACTGGATTTTCCACCACTCATCCTTTGACTGTTTGTGCTCCAGTCATGATAAAAATGCACAGTTTCTAGCAGACTCTGTGCATTTGTATATGCCATTCCCTTTGCTTGAAAGCTCCTCTTATTACTGGAGATCACTTCCTTTAGAAAATCTTCTTTTCTGACCACACCTCCCATCCCCCCAATCTGTTTAATTACCTTCTATTTAACTGCACCTTGGAAGTACCAAGGTCACCTCAATTCACCAATTGTTGAGTGTCTTCATTTGCCCCTCTCCCTAACTAGTCAGTGAGCTCCCTGAAGGTAGACATTGTGTCTTTTTTATCTGTACCCTCAGGGCCCAAAAGTATTGACTCACAAGTGTTGTTCAATAAAGGTTTGTCCAATGATGGCTTGTGAGTGGATATAAAGGTTTGTCATAAGATTTATGAATAGGAATTTGAATGAAGCAGGTAACTTAAGATAATTCTGAAGGCAAACATTCATTTAATTGAGACCTAGTACAGAATTACTGGAATATTTAATAAATGATATTAGGCAAACTATTTCATCAGTTTAGTAAAATCAGATTCCCTACCTCATTCTAATAAGTATATACACACAATTCCAATTGGATTTAATGTTCATATTTTGTAAAGGTTAAACAAGAAACAACTATGACTAATTCTATAATTTTAGGGTGAGGAAGGCCTATTCTAAACATAACACCTAAGTCAGAAACCCAAAGCATAAGTTTAATAGTGGCTCTGAACTAATCTATCACTTTTCAAATGATACCTTCTACTTAGGGAATGGAAGCTATACTTTTTCCCTCTGAATTATTTTCCAAATTTTTAAAAGTCTAAATATCTGACTATTCAAGGAGATACATGGAAAAAAACACAAGTGATTATAAAAAATACACTAAAGATTATCGAAAAATCTGGAAGCGCAGGGAAATAATATTTTTTACACTTTCATCAGATTACAGCTGGACCAATTATTTAGAGGCATTTCACCTAAGTGTTGAAGGAAAATATATTGAGCATATTATTTGAAAATGTTAACTAGTATATTGTTTGAAAACGTTAGTCCTATGTTTCTGACTTTTTAAACATTCTATTAAGTGTCATTTAACTGTAAAAAAAAATGGAGCAACATAAATGTTCAATAAGGAATTATTAGTACATAAATTATCCATACTAAAAATGTTATTGAATTTTATATGATCTGAAAACAAGTTCATGATGTACTAGTATTTTGAAATGAAAAAATTAAATTAATAACTATTTATTACAAATTATTTCAATTTTATAAAAACACATATGTGCAATTTATGTAGAAATGTATACAAAAATCTGAAAGGATATACATAAATATGTTAATATGATTATCTTGTTTGCTTTACTAGGTGTACCGGTTAAAAATGCGTATTTTTTTCAATAAATGGAGTTACACATATGTTGATATATATGCGATTTGATATGTATGTGATTTTGTTGTATTGATAGCAAGCTTCAAAACTTCATATGTCAAATTTTCTGAAGGTGTTAACATCAGAGATGTTTTTTACGCTTAAAAATGTCGAATTTTGTGCCCCCCCCCACAACCATTTCCTGGAAG